>NC_142483.1:50510530-50813560 GCF_049115385.1 Moschus berezovskii | reverse complement strand
TGGCTTCTAAAAAGCAAATAGTTAAGTAGCTGAGGGTCTACCTACCGCCAGGAGAAATTTCAAGATAGTTTCTTCCTTCAGGCTTTTGCTCAAATGTCATCTTGTCAGTGAGGCCCTTCCTGTCTGCCCAACCTAAAATAACAACAGTCCCCAAGCCCCGTTCCCTTCTCCTTGTTTGTTTTCTCCTTGCCAATCATCACCATACTTGCTATTTCATTATCTGCCTCTCCCTACTAGAGAGGAGTGACTGGGAGGCAGGTCATTTGTCATTTTGTTCACTATTGCTGCAAATTGTTCCTGATGATCACTTTGTGGCCATCAAACGAGCTGGAAGCCAAAGCTCTCTTGCACACAGTGGCTTCCAGAGGCTTTTCAGCCATTCTGTGATCCTGAGGCAACAGTCTGAGTCTGAGGAAAGAAGGCAATATGTTAAAGGATGCCAGGGAAAGACACTTAGTCCTAAGATCACCTCTGAGCTGCTGAACCGATGTAGTAGAGCCTTCTCCTAGAGCTTTCATTACGTGTGAGGAAGAGGAAGACAGACCCTGACATCTGGGAACAGGCTTGGTCCTCAGCCTTGGTGTTGTCAACATGAACGAGTTCACAGAACATCAACCCCAGACAAGGCCATTCGGTGACCTGAAGGATCAAGGAAAATCAAGACCACTGCTGTAATCATGTCAGTGGTCATGTGGAGAGGTAGATGATGGTAAAGAAGAAATTTTCCTCTACCTCCTAGGGTCTTCTGGCCTGTCTCATAATTGACATGAGACAGACTAATAGGAGAAAAATCAAGTCAAGTTTAACAACAGGTATACATGACAGAGGGCTTCCCAGGTGGCACAGTGGTAGAGAATCTGCCTGTCAATGCATTAGCCGCAGGAGATGGCGGTTTGACCCCTGGGTCCGGAAGGTCCCCTGGAGTAGGAAATGCCAACCCACTCCAGTATTCTTGCCTGGAAAATTCCATGGACAGAGGAGCCTAGCAGGCTACAGTCCATGGGATCACAAAGAGTTGGATGTGACTGAGCAAACACACACACATACATGGGAAAGCCCCAGAAAAACTGATACAAATGGCTAAAGCCCTCACCTTAAATACCATCTCAACTGAAGACAAAAGAGGATCTTGAAGGTGTACCAGGAAAAGCACAGTATAAAGGGGGAAGTTTGTGATGCAGATTTGTCATTGCTTTCTCCAATGGTTAGAATTTTTAGGGAATTCCCTGGTGATCTAGTGGTTAGGACTCCGTACTTTCACGTCAAGTTCCTAGGTTCAACTAAAATCCCCAAAACCTCATGAAATAGCCAAAAAGAAAGAAAGAGAAAATCATCTCTTTTTAAATATCTTTCTCTAGGTCTCTCACATGAGCTGTCATTTATTCTTCGTATAGAACCATTTGTTCATGATATATTAATATAACTATGTGCTCAAATAAGTTTGGAAAATAATGCTTGCTCTATGTTCAGTTCAGTTCAGTAGCTCAGTCCTGTCCAACTCTTTGCGACCCCGTGAATCACAGCACGCCAGGCCTCCCTGTCCATCACCAACTCCCCGAGTTCACTCAAACTCATGTCCATCAAGTCGGTGATACCATCCAGCCATCTCATTCTCTGTCGTCCCCTTCTCCTCCCGCCCCCAATCCTTCCCAGCATCAGACTCTTTTCCAGTGAGTCAACTCGTCGCATGAGGTGGCCAAAGTATTGGAGTTTCAGCTTTAGCATCAGTCCTTCCAATGAACACCCAGGACTGATCTCCTTTAGAATGGACTGGTTGTTAGTCCCTTTAAAAAATGTGGAGAATCACGATATATGTTTCATATAATAGTAAAAAAAGAAAAACTCAGAAATGATGTGACAAGACTCAGTAAAGAATTAGAAATGAAAGTGGGGGTGGGGGTGGGGATTTTTAGAGATTTGGTCCTTCTCTTCCAGGTGAAGGAAACGTCTAATAAACGGAGATTTCCTTTACAAATATAAATATTTCTTACACAAGGGTAACTCCTACTTGGTTTTCAGAGTTTTTCCCCTGTCTGCTGTTTCTCAAAAAATAACCAGCTTAAAATAATATTCTGAAGAGAGACCGTTTGGAGTGGCAAATCCTGTTCCCCAACACCGGCATGGTCTTCCGTGCGTTAATCATCTCTCCCGGGAGGGGCCTGGGAGCCGTCTTTGAGGAGAAGGGATTGTGACTGCAGACATGGGGAAATCTCTGCAAGTGGGGGCGCGGATTATGCGCGTGGTGGGCTTGGAAGGGGCAGAACAATGCAGGGGGCACTGAGCAGCCGTTGGATGGTACCAGGCTGGAGGGCAGTTTGCCAGCTATATCTTTGAGGTCCCTCGTGTGAAGAGTGGGAGCAGGTCTCTGAGTCTGGGGGGCACGCAGAGGGCGGCTGCGGGGTCCGTTTGTGAGCACAGTGGGGATGGGGTAGGGGGAAGGGATCGGTGAGGGAAGCCTGGTCTCTGAACCGCCAGGAGCGGCGAGGATTGCCGGGGTCCTGGGAACGCCTTTGGTCCGCCACCCACAGAGGACGTGGGCGAGGCTCAGGTTCAAAGCCCGACCGCTCCCAGCTCAGGGCGAGCCCGGCGAGCGGGGAGAGGCGGGGCTCCAGAGGGGTCCCCCAGGGCCACCTCGGGCGCTCTCTGGAGAAGAAAGGGGTGCGCGAGCAAGTTCAAAGCGGGCCCCGCCTGCCTGCAGGGCCGGGCGAGGGGCGGGGCGGAGCGGAGGCGGGGCGGGCGCGCGGTTGCTAAGCCAGCGCCCCCGGAGACGTTCCCCGTGGCTGTCGCCCGGCGCAGCGCAAGGCGGGCGGCGGGAGGGAACGAGCAGAGGCGGCGGCGCGGGTTCCTCGCCGCTCGCGCCGCGCCCGCCCTGCCGTCGAGCCGCGGCCCCGTGTCCGGGCCTCCGAGCCATGCCCGCCGCCGCGCCCGCCCCGCGCCCGCCGCCGCCCCCCGCCCGGCCCGCCCCCGGCTGCCCCACTCGGCCGGCCCCGGGTAAGTGCCGTGCGCTCCGGCGCCCACCGGGTCGGGGCCGCCGCCGGGATAGGGGGAGCCCTTCTGTCTCCGGGACTGGAGACCCCGCTCCGTGCCCGGCGGGGCCTCAGCGCGGGTCCCGCGGGGGTGCCCGGAGCAAGCGCGCAGTGCTTGTACGCGCGTGTATATGCGCGCTCGCGCGTGTGCTTGTGTGTGTGTGTCCACACCAGCTGAAACTCGCCTCCTCGGGGTTAACGCTGTCCCGAGCTGGGTTCCTGTCCCTCGCTGTCCAGAGGGGCCGGCCTGGGAGACGCGGGGACATCCTGCAAGGTGCGGTGGGGCTGCAGGAGAGGGGAGCCGCGAGGGAGCAATCCGGCCTGTATTGAGCATCTCAACGAAGCAGGTGCTTTACCTAGAGTTGGCCTCATTTCATCCTCTCTACAGACCTGTAAGGAAGGTGGATTTATTCCCATTTGTCGGATGAGCAAACGGAGGTTCCCAAGGTCACATGGCTTGATAGCAGCCAAGCTGGGATTTGAACCCAGGTTTCCTGCAGCTCTGTGACCCAGCTAAAGGAAAGGCAGTTCTCCTTAGAAGTAAAGAAACACACAGAAGAACTAGAGACCACAGGAGAAAAGGCTCCAGGCAGAGCATTTGGGGCATAAACAGAAAAAAAAAAAAAAAAGAAAGAAAAGGAAATGAATTCGTGAAATGTCCTATCAATAATTTCAAATATAGTACCGCATTTCCATAGCCTTCCCTTGTCTGACTCTGGGGGCAAGGTGTTGTGAGACGGGAGAAGGCCATACAGGGCTGGGTAGAGGTGTCTGGAGACACCTTTTCCGGGTATCAATCTGTCTGCTGGGAGAGGGGAGGGTGAGGAGAAGTTGTGGAGAGAACTCAGTTGTTATTCATTGTCAACAGTTAGTCATCTTTCCATCCCTCCCCCGCCCCCCACTGTGGATTCCATCTCCTTTACTTTCTATCTTGTCCAAAATGACAGCTGTCAAGTTGAAGTTGGGTCCTTTCTTGTCGATTGTCTTGACATTAGGTGATCCTGTGCCTTGATGGTTGGGTTAAGAGCTGTGAACTTAGTCCATTTATTGCTTATAGCGGTAATCTGCAAGCTAGTGTTGAGTTAACAATCACTGACACATTTAGAATAGTAGCCAAGCATTGTGCTTATCCTTAAGGGGCAAGGTGGCAAGAAGCAGGGGCCCTTGCAAGAAGAAAACAACAATAAAAAAAGGAAAAGGCTGTTGGGTTTGCCTGGCAGCCCAACTTCAGGAAAACATTTCAGCTTAATATTTGGATTGCTTTGGGTAATGACAGAAAATGCTTCATGGGAGAAAGAAGAGAGTCAGGAAACAATTCTGAAAGAGGCTCTGTAACTCATTCCATGAAGGTATGAAAGGTCTTTGAGCCAGGTCCTTTTTGGGTGAGCCAACAGAAATATGATAACCCCACAAGGCTGCAGAATAACTGAGTCAGCGGTATCATGGCCATGGCCATGCTTTGGGCAAACCTTGGAGAAAGGAATGCTGAACCCTGGACTGTCAGAGACTCTTCACTGTCACTCAGTGTCCCGTCAGAGCTCTTTCTGCACACTGGTGGCCCAGGTGCTTTCATTTCCAGCTGCCAACCCCTCCTCTTTGTTGGAAGAAGACCCTCTTCCCTGGGGCTTCTGGAATCTGTAGAAATCCACTGTAGCGGGGCATCGCATTGACCTCCAGGGATCATTGCTGCTCTTGCTTCTCTTTCTGGCCTCATGTCTTCACTCCCCTACCAGTATTTTTCCTAGGAATACTTGCTAATGAAACACTTTCCCTAAGAAATTCCTGTCTCAGGATCTGATGCTAGGGAACCGAGCCAAACATTTCTTGAGTACAACTGTATCATGAGCACTGGGCAGCCTGTGCTAGCCTGCAGAGTGCCTTGGTGAGAATTTTCACAAAGTGCCTCCTGACAGATAGAGCTCTGTGCCCAGGCACTAGTTTTAACCAACAGGGAACCAGATCTCATTAATCACCTCATCTGGGTGCCTTAGGTGGGTGCCCAAAGGGTGGCATGGTGTTTTGGCATAATGCAAAACGAAATCGAGTATAACCTCATTGTCCCCAGGATCTCACTCTTGTCTTCACTCAACCCTCTTTTAACCAGTTCAAGGGAAATGTCCCTCCCATGTTTTCCTAAATATTTGACTATTTCAGGCAGGCGTGCTGCTTTTCTCTGGTTACATGTGGAGCTGGGTAAATGTCTTAGCTTCTTTCTTTTTAAAAAATTTTGTGGTGTGCACACTTTTTAACGTTTTTATTGAATTTATTGCAATATCACTTCTGTTTTATGTTTTGGTTTTGGGGCTGTGAGGCTTATAGGCTCTTAGCTCCCTGAACAGGGATCAAACCCACACTCCCTGCATTGGAAGGTGAAATCTCAACCACTGGACCACCAGGGAAGTCCCGTTAGCTTCATTCTGAAGACAATAAAGGGAAAGGAAGGGCTGTCTTGACCAGTGGAATCACAATAGCACAGACTCCAGGGACCGGCTGGTACCTGGCCAGGGAGGGTGAGGGGTCTCCACCAGCCTGGCCTTCCAGGGGCCTCTGCCTGGATTTGGGTTCCTTGTGAGGGGCTTGGGTAGGCTTCACTAGTTGAAGGCTGTTGCCTGATGTTTCCTTTCCTTGCATCCAGGGGGCTATTGTATCCGGTACCCAGAGTTTCCCAGGTTTTTCTCTGGTGGCCTCCTGTGAATGTCTAAATCTGGCCCATCTGGTGGTAACACAGAGCCCCTTTTGAAGATGCATATGTGGGGGAGTTCTTTGGGAAGGATGTTTTTAACTTCCTGGTAATGTAGGTCAGAAGAGGGAAATACAGGGAGAGTGGAAGTATGGGGAAGCAGACATCTGTCCTGGAGTCAGGGAGTTCAGGCCCATTCCCAGAGGTCTGAGACTTCCTGCTGACCTGGTGCAAGGCATTGGACTTCTCTGGGAACCTCGGTGTCTTTACCCTTCTTAACTTAATAATAATTGTCCAGTCATCCTTAGAGGGTTGTCTGATGATCAAGGAGGAAATATTTTTATTGATTCATCGACAATTATTGACCAAGCCCATAAAATCATTGCCCAGGGAGATCTGGCAGTGTCTTGGGGAGAGTGGTTTATGTAGAGGCATAGTGGTGTCGGAAGTGATGGGTACGGCTGGGTGAAGGGAAATGGAGATTTCTGGAAGGCTGGAAGATCTGGAAGGCTGTTCCTGAATGGCAGGGTACCATGAGTGTGTGGTGATGCGGATTACAATTCTTGAGTCCAGGAGAACTGCCTTCAAACCCTGACTCTGACTCTTCAGAGCTGTGTAATGATGGGCAAAGTACTCAACCACTCTGAACCTCAGTTTCCTCATCAGTAAAATGGACGTGAGTGAATTGTTCTGAGAATTCAGTGATATAAAACACTTCACAGATATTATTATTATGATGAGAAACTTGTTTTTTTATGAATTCTTTTTCATTTTTCAGTTTTATTGTGATATAATTGCATACATCAGTGTATAAAAGTATGGTTATTAAAGTTACCTGTCAAGATGGAGAGATTCTGTTTGGGTGCCTTGGGTCAGTGCCTCTCAAATATTGTAAGTATATGAGTCACCTGGGATCTTGCTAAAATGTGGATTCTGACCCAGGTGTCTGGGATCTGGTTCCACTTTTCTCACTAGCAGTTCTGGTTCCACTTTTCTCACAGTTCTCCTTATTTTAAAAAATTATTTATTTATTTGGCTTCCCTGGGTTATGGCGCACAGGATCTTCGATCTTCACTGTGGCATGTGGGATCTAGTTCCCTGACCAGGAACTGAACCTGGGTCCCTGCTCTGGGAGCTCAGAGTCTTAGCCACTGGACCACCAGGGAAATTCCATTCCTTATTTCTTAAGTGTGGACCACACTTTGAGTACAAAACCCTAGGCTCAGGCCTGCCAGGTGAAGTCTGAGTCCTTAGTGGGTCCTGAAGAGCACTGAGGTTGGGGAGATGATGAGGATGGTTCGGGCTTCTCAGAACACCATGTGTCTGGTCTGGAATGGGGCAGAGACATCTGGGTCTTGCTGGAGTTTTTGCTCTTCGGTAAAGTGTTTTCTCTGGTGGGTGATGGATTTCAACTCAGCTTCCTTCCAGTACCTTAGGACAAGTCCTCTGGAGAAAGCTTTTCCTGACTGAACTGCCAAATGCTGCCTACTTCTCCTGCTTGGTGGTCTTGACAGTGTGGAGATGAAGAAGCCGCTGATCTTGCAACAGTGTGTTTCGTGGGTAGGGTGGGGACAGGCATGTAAACATGTAATTGTCACATGGCAAGAAAGCATTCTGTAGAGTTTATGGGTAATGGTGATGGGGGAAAGAAGGCTGGAAAAGAGAGGAAAGTGTCCTGGTAGTAATTATATCTGAACTAGCTTTTGAAGGATGAATCACAATGGCAGGATGAGGAGGAGGACAGAAGAGTGTGGGGAATGGCATTCTAGGATCAAGTAACGCTGTGAGCAAAGGTAAGGTGCCAAGAAGCAGTTTGGTGTGTTCAAGTCATTGTTTGTACAAGTTGTTTGCAGCCTGGAGCATGATGGGAAGGGCTTATTCGGGGAGGTAGATGGCCCTTCCTGAAGTCAGGATAAGCTAAGCTCTGCTGCAGTAACAAATCAAATTCATCCCCTAGCAGCTTCACCTAACAGCGGTTACTTCTCACTTGCACTGTGTGTTCTTCATAGGTCAGTGGAAGGCCAAGCTGACAGAACTTTCCCCTCTTGCTGCCACACCATTTGGAAAAATTGGCCTCTGTGTGGTCACCATGCTGGATGAGATCACAGGAGGGTTGCTGTCTGGCTCTTCCGTGCTTCAGCCTGGAGCTGATGCATCGCTGCTTGTGTTGCAGCCCATTGGCCAGAGCCAGTGGTGAGAGGGGTGGGAAATGATGAGGGGTGTGCAGATGGGAAGGTCAGAGAATGTCACTGTCTCTCCCACATATGCTGTGTTTTGTAACTTAAAGCCTCTTTCTGAAGGCCTGAGTTTCTCAAATGCGAGTAATATGTGAATTTATTTAAAGGAGAAAAAATGCTAGAGTGTCTAGTGGTGGCTAGAATTATTTTTATTACACTGCAATTCAAATATGTGGTAGCCGTAAATATGTCTAAACTCTTCACATTTAGAGCTTCCTTATGACCGTAAAACCAAAACAAATGTACGAATAAAATATCAACACAGCTACAAACTGAATAAATTCAGATTAACCCCATGAATTTAATGTGATAGATGAAGTCATTCTTGCTAAAACTAAATCACTGTTTCTGGGTGATTTTTCAGGTTCTTAATGAGTTTGGGATGCTGTGTGCTGTGCCACACAGGTCATGTGATGGCTCACTTCTCAGTTTCCTTTGTCTGAATGAAGTCTGATTTGTTGTTTTCTCATTAGCCTGTGACAATTAAAATAATATTAAAATAATAATTCTATTTCTTGCGACCAGCTGCATCATAAATGCAAGAATACACAGAGTGGAATTATGTGGTAGCAGTTGGTCATAACATCCTCATTCAGATGACCCAGAAGATGTTTCTGTTGATTTTCTAGTAATAATCTTTAAAAAGAGGATCATTCAAGTGAAAGCACAAAGTTAAATGAAAAATATTTTTGGAGAATTGTGAAGCCCCTAGAGTGTATCTGAGGATTCCCCAGAATTTGAGAAACAGGTGGAAACCCACTGGAGTTGTTCAGTTGAAGCAGGAGAGGGATGACCCACTGTATGATTCAGAGACATCACTTTGTCCAGGGGTGTGGGAGGGGACAGGTAGGAAGAAAGGTCAGAGACAGATGGTTCAGGTCCCATGTAATGGGGTGGGGGTTGGGGGAGAAGGTGAATGTAGGTAGCAAGCAGTTAAGGGAGTGGAGAGGAGGCATCAGATTTGAGAGACATTTAGGAGGTAGAGTCCCTAGGACTTGGAGATTGACCAGATGTGGACGGTGAAGGAAAGGATTGGGAGAAGGAGCTGACTCTTGGTTGTGGGGGTTGGAGAATGGGGGAAGTTGATGGTGCCGCTGTCCCAGGAAAGGACGATATGCATCCACGGGAGGAACAGAAGAGCTTTAGGGCAGACTGTGTTCAGCCACATCCATCACCCCACTTTTTCTAACTAACCAAAGTCCTCCTGAACCAATTTCTGAGAAGCTCTCGCATCTTGTGGTGTCTATTTTTCCCTCTCCAGGACATTTCATTAGTGTTCATCCGGAGGTTCTGAGTTAACCCATCTCTTGTGCCTGCCACTTCTGATCCGTTGGAGAAGGTCAGAATCTGCCAGAATCTGGCAACATTTTGCCTAATTAAACAGGCGTTTTTTTTTTTTTTTGTCTTCTATATGTTGGAGGAAAGTGATAATCATTTGAGAAAACTGGGGATGGTTTTGAGATTGAAGCTGTCATCCCATATCACGTGAGCTTGGTGATCTGCCTTCAGTTTCAAAGAGCACCAGCAACTCACTTTCTGCTCTGTTTTTGGACAGAGAATCTCCAAAAATTCTCTGAGGAGAGAGCAGGCGTGATGCTGGTGAAATGGTCTCTAGGTAATTATGCAGCGAGAAGTATGGAAACTGCACTTTGCGGCGGCGGAGGGCAGAGAACATGAGGCCACCCAAACACACACGTGAAAAAGGTCACAGAAGCAAATCTCTGGGGGCTAGAGTGAAATCTTGTATTAATGAAAGCTTTTGGCATTAATTAATTAAATTTATTTTAAAAGTTGGCTTTATGTATTTTTTAATTTATTATGTTGGCTGCACCGGGTCTTCATTGAGTGTGGGCCTGCTCTAGTTGCAGTGAGCTGGGGCTGCTCTAGTTGTGGAGTGAAGGCTTCTCACTGCGGTGGCTTCTCTTGTGCAGGGCATGGGCTCTAGGACTCGTGGGCTCAGTAGCTGCGGGTCAGGGGCTCTAGAGCTCGGGCTTGGTAGTTGTGGCACGTGGGCTTACTTGTCCCATGGCATGTGGGATCTTACCAGAGCAGGGGTCGAACCCCTGTCTCCTGCGTTGGCAGGCGGATTCTTAATCACTAGACCACCAGGGAAGTCTCGCATTAAGTAATTTGAAAGGTAACTTGGTATTTCCCTTTGTATGAATTATTAACCTAATGCACCAACAAGAGCAAAAAGCTGCCGTAAGTGGCATCCACCCTGTCTGTCCTCACGCCTGACAAATTTCCACTTGTCTCTTGGTCTCTACATAGGCGTCACCTTCATGGCAGCACCTCCCAGGGCCTCCAGGGAGACATGCAGGCTTCCCTTGCTGGTTTTCTTTGGAACCTGTGGTCAGTGGTTTGTAAGCTAGTCCTTACTGGTCACCCTCAGAAACCACCTACTGCATGCAAACAGGCTTGGAATCCCCCAGAACTGGTGGGGCATTTTTCCTAACAGCTATCTCCACACCCACAAGCTAGTCCAGGGCACCTTCAGGGAGTATCTTTGTAACTCAGGGCTGACTGGGGGAGCAGATCTCCCAGCAATAATAGCCTTGGTTTTAGAAGTGTCTTTCCAGGAATGGACTGGATGAAGCTGGTCTTTCAGTTTCATTCAGATGCTCTGTAGGTGTCAGATTGGCTGAAGAATCCTCTGGAGCTTGAGGCTTTACATTTGTGGCAGAGACAGTCGGTGCTCTCCGGATATCCACATCTTCCCTTCTTTAGCAGATGCTGTGAGTCCCCGACAGAGGATGAGATGGTTGGATGGCACCACCGTAGCCCCTGTCCTGATGCTTTTCCTGCAATGCACTGCAGCCCTGTTGGAGGGCTTTCCCTGGCTTCAAGGGGCATGGCTGGCCCAGAAGTGCTAGGAGGTTAGTGGTCCTGGGAACAGCCCTGAACCACTGATGAAGGGCAATGGGTAGATACATACCACAGTCTCCCTGTCCCCCTGGTGGGCCAACCCTTGGACATCCTCCGCCTGTTCTCCCCAGAGGTTCCCAGCAGAGCTGAGCCCAGGTTGCCCACAGCAGTGACCTGCTCATTCATGCTCTTCTACTGCCTCGTTTCTCCTGCCTGCTCCAGAATGTCCCAGGCTCACCTCCCCGAGTCAACCCCAAGCCTTCCCCCAGGCTCTGCTTAGGTAGAGTCCAACCCAGGTCGAAGTCTGCTTTGGGGACAGTCCACCCCAAGACGCTTTGGGTTGGTTGGGTGTGTGGAAGTGCTGTGTGTCACTTCTCATGAGAGTGAGTAAGAGCCAGGGCGCTACCATTGTGTCTCTCCCACCACTGCAGCAACCTGGGAGGACCTGAGATGGAGGAACGTGCTCAGTCCAGTGGGATTTCACAGGAGCAAGGAGCTTGTATTATGGTAGCCATGGAGCTTCTTGGCATTGACTGGTTGAGGCACCTCGCTACCTGACGCACAGCATTGGTCCTGTCCTTGTGGGTAGGGTGGCATCCCTAAAGCCAGTCCATCCTTTCTGATACGTAAGAACTCTTGGGATCTTTTACCTGTGATCATCTTTAATATTTCTGTTTTCTAAACTTGTTCTCTCTTCAGTGGCTTGAAGAGATAGTTCAGTTCAGTTCAGTCGCTCAGTCTGTCTGATTCTTTGTGACCCCATGAATCACAGCACGCCAGGCCTCCCTGTCCATCACCAACTCCCGGAGTTCACTCAAACTCATGTCCATTGAGTCGGTGATGCCATCCAGCCATCTCATTCTCTGTTGTCCCCGTCTCCTCCCGCCCCCAATCCCTCCCAGCATCAGAATCTTTTCCAGTGAGTCAACTCTTTGCATGAGGTGGCCAGAGTATTGGAGTTTCAGCTTTAGCATCAGTCCTTCCAATGAACACCCAGGACTGATGATACTTAATATTTAAGTACTTAAATATTAAGATGTATTTAATATTAAATACTTAATATTTAAGTACTTAAATATTAAGATGTACTTAATATTAAAGTACCATTTATTTGTTTTTCTATGACTTGTAATTAATTCACCTTGAATTTATTGTGGTACATGCTTGTCAAATAAAAATCCAAGTGCATTGCATTTCCAGATTATTATCCAATTGTTCCAGTATTGAATAAAAATCCTTCCCTTCTCAATTACTTTGTAATGATCCTTTATTATACATTAAAATTCTCATGTGAGGTAGTATCTATTTTGGGGCTACAGTTTTCTTTTTTGTGAAATTCAGCTCTTTTTCTGTTAGTACCAAGGCATTGTAATTATAGCTCTGTAATATATTTTACTATCCTCATTACTCATTTCCCTCTTGTCTGTCTTTAAAAATTGCATTAGTGCTTAAATGGCATCAAACCTACAAATCCCAATTGAAAAGAACTGCTATGTTTAACCTATTAGGACTTCACATTCTGGAACCATCATTTAAATGGATCCTCCTATTTCCTCTCTCAGTTTTGTGATTTTTCTTACGGACTTCCCTGATAGCTCAGTTGGTAAAGAATCTGCCTGCAATGCAGGAGACAACTCTTGTTCGATTCCTGTGTTTGGAAGATCCCCTGGAGAAGGGATAGGCTACCCACTCCAGTATTTTGGGGCTTCCCTGGTGACTCAGATAGTAAAGCATCTGCCTACAATGTGGGAGACCTGGGTTTGATCCCTGGGTTGGGAAGGTCCCCTGGAGAAAGAAATGGCAACCCACTCCAGTACACTTGCCTGGAAAATCCCATGGACCAAGGAGCCTGGTAGGCTACAGTCCATGGAGTCGCAAAGAGTTGGACACGACCCAGCAACTAACACTTATGTTGATCATACGTATCTCTTGCTAACCTCATTCCTAGGAATTATATGTATGTTAACATTATGTATGTTCTTACTTTAAAATTGTATTTTCCAACTGATTGTTGTTGTTATGTAGGAAAACTTAATATAAATATATGTAATTTTAAAATGTTGGCCTTATAGTTGACCGCTAGCTAATTGTATTTTGAAGTGAAAACCAGAAAACTTTCATTAGATTCCCTGTGCCCTAATTGCCTTCCCAAGTGGCTCTGAATAAACAAATGGATATATGCTAGAGTTGAAATGAACTCAAGGGACTTCCCTGGCAGTCCAGTGATTACGACTCCACATTTCTACTGCAAGGGGCACAGGTTGGATCCCTGGTTGGGGGACTAAGATCCCACATACTGCAAGGTGTGGTCAAAAAAAAAAAAAGAAAAAAAAATTCAGGGAGCAAAGGAGGGATAGAGAGAAAAGGTATACAAAGGAACTGGGCATTTGGTAGGAATCTTCCAAGCCCGGCCACAGTCTAAGCGCAGAGTGACAGATGCTGTGAGACAAATAGCCTGGGGTCACTGTGTTCTCTCTTTGAGACATCATCTCTCAAGAATTTGAAACTCGCTTGTAGGTGTCTCTGACTGGTGCTTGACATCAGCAGCTCCAACATCACAGTCTTCTCTTTGACGACTGACCCTTGTTGGTAATAACATGTTGGTATTTTGAGTCTGGATAATAAAAGATACCGTCAGAGGACACTGGCAGTGACAATCAAGACAGAACTGACAGGTCAGACTGGTTAAAGTAAAATAAAATAAAAAGAGTCCTTTTATTTTATTTACTGTGTTTGAGTTAAGAAAACCACAATCATGGAAATGTTAATTTATTTTTATTTATTTTTTTTTCCATCTATTTTATTTTATTTTTCAAAAACAATTTTAGGAATCTTTACTTAAAAACAACCTTATCTTAAAATGGAGTAACTTTGGTTTTACGAGCAGCAAGCAAAGTACAGAAGCAAAAATGCATTACAGGAGCATTAAGTTCTACATTAGGTCACAGCGTCTAATCTGAAATCACACCCGTAATATCATTTTTCAGGATATCTGGGAAATAGTTATTTCCCAGGATGTCTGAACCATAGCTACTCTATTTTGACTTTTAATTGTAAAAAAAAATTTTTTTTAATAGCCAAAGCAGATTTCACCATTAATGACGTCAGTGTTTTTCTAGGTATGAGAAGATGCAAGAATTGGAACTCATAAAACCTTTTTCTGAAAAGATCTAACTATCTGAAGGCCTGTTCTGCCAGTTTTTTTTTTTTTTTTCAGAGCACAGAGTGCCTCATTCCTGATTTTCACCCTGAACTTCTTTCAGGGGGTGTTGAAGGTCAGCAGCTTGCAATGGTCATGATGTAATCTTTGTAGAGGCAGCTGGCAAGTACCAACTTCCAGTCAGCAGGGTCCCTTCATAGCCACATATCTGACCATGTGACACCATTTCATGGCCATTGTGTCCTGCGGTGCTGGGAAGGCTCATTCCCAGGTCTAGGGAAGCGATGGGCCACTCAGTGTGCTAAAATTGGACCAGGCCTTGCAAATAGCAAAAGTCTCTGGACCACTGTCTTACTAGCCTCCTGGTCCAGGAAAATATTTCCTCTTGTTGCTTTTTCCCATACCCAGAGTCACATTATTACAATATTACAATCTCATATGGAACTGTCAGTTCAGCATTATATCACAGGCTCAGTGAAACAAGTGACATAGAAAATAATATAGCCATCAGTTCAGTCTGTTCAGTTCTGTTCAGTCACTCAGTCATGTCCGACTCTTTGCGACCCCATGAACCAGAGCACGCCAGGCCTCCCTGTCCATCACCAACTCCCGGAGTTCACTCAAACTCATGTCCATCGAGTTGGTGATGCCATCCAGCCATCTCATTCTCTGCCGTCCCCGTCTCCTCCTACCCCCAATCCCTCCTAGCATTAGACTCTTTTCCAGTGAGTCAACTCGTCTCATGAGGTGGCCAAAGTATTGGAGTTTCAGCTTTAGCATAAGTCCTTCCAGTGAACACCCAGGATTGATCTCTTTTAGAATGGACTGGTTGGATTTCCTTGCAGTCCAAGGGACTCTCAAGAGTCTTCTCCAGCACCACAGTTCAAAAGCATCCATTCTTCGGCGATCAGCTTTCTTCACAGTCCAACTCTCACATCCATACATGACCACGGGAAAAACCATAGCCTTGACTAGACGGACCTTTGTTGGCAAAGTAATGTCTCTGCTTTTTAATATGCTATCTAGGTTGGTCATAACTTTCCTTCCAAGGAGTAAGCGTCTTTTAATTTCATGGCTGCAATCAGCATCTGAAGCGATTTTGGAGCCCCAAAAAATAAAGTCTGACACTGTTTCCACTGTTTCCCCATCTATTTCCCATGAATGATGGGACCAGATGCCATGATCTTCATTTTCTGAATGTTGAGCTTCAAGCCAACCTTTTCACTCTCCTCTTTCACTTTCATCAAAAGGCCTTTGAGTTCTTCTTCACTTTCTGCCATAAGGGTGGTGTCATCTGCATATCTGAGGTTATTGATATTTCTCCCAGCAATCTTGATTCCAGCTTGTGCTTCTTCCAGCCCAGCGTTCCTCATGATGTCCTCTGCATATAAGTTAAATAAGCAGGGTGACAATATACAACCTTGACATACTCCTTTTCCTATTTGGAACCAGTCTGTTGTTCCATGTCCAATTCTAACTGTTGCTTCCTGACCTGCATACAGGTTTCTCAAGAGGCAGGTCAGGTGGTCTGGTATTCCCATCTCTTTCAGAATGTTCCACAGTTTATTGTGATCCACACAGTCAAAGGCTTTGGCATAGTCAATGAAGCAGAAATAGATGTTTTTCTGGAACTCTCTTGCTTTCTCCATGATCCAGCGGATGTTGGCAATTTGATCTCTGGTGCCTCTGCCTTTTCTAAAACCTACTTGAACGTCTGGAAGTTCACGATTCACATATTGCTGAAGCCTAGCTTGGAGAATTTTGAGCATGACTTTACTAGCGTGTGAGATGAGTGCAATTGTGTGGTAGTTTGAGCATTCTTTGGGATTCCCTTTCTTTGGGATTGGAATGAAGACTGACCTTTTCCAGTCCTGTGGCCATTGCTGATTTTTCCAAATTTGCTGGCATATTGAGTGCAGCACTTTCACAGCATCATCTTTCAGGATTTGAAATAGCTCAATTGGAATTCCATCACCTCCACTAGCTTTGTTCGTAGTGATGCTCTCTAAGGCCCACTTGACTTCACATTCCAAGATGTCTGGTTCCAGGTGAGTGATCACGCCATCGTGGTTATCTTCGTCGTGAAGATCTTTTTTGTACAGTTCTTCTGTGTATTCTTGCCACCTCTTCTTAATATCTTTTGCTTCTGTTAGGTCCATACCATTTCTGTCCTTTATCGAGCCCATCTTTGCATGAAATGTTCCCTTGATATCTTTAATTTTCTTGAAAAGATCTCTTGTTTTTCCTATTCTGTTGTTTTCCTCTATTTCTTTGCATTGATCGCTGAGGAAGGGTTTCTTATCTCTCCTTGCTATTCTTTGGAACTCTGCATTCAGATATAGCTAGCAGTTATTAGTAAAATAAGAATTATAAGTCAAGAACTTTCATTAGATAAAGCCTGGTACACCCCAAGTCACCTGACTTCATTCATTAAATGATTATAGTCTGGTGTTAATCTCCTGGTTGTACATTATGGAGCATCCGACCTTTATCTGAAGATTGGTTACTGAGATAAGCCTTAGAAACTAACCTAGAGTGTCCTTTTTAATAACTTAATTAAATCTTTTAGCAGTATCACATAACAAGGAACTGTCTCAGCAGTGAGTCTTAGTAAACACTAGACATTAACAAAACTAGAAACTTAATTTAACAATTTACAAAACTTAATATTCCATGATTTTTCATTATGGAGGCCCTGTAGCCAGGGAGGCTTTAACCCATCAAATAAAAAATGAGGTTTGTCAGGGAGCTGGGAAAAGCCAAGTAGCCATCTTGGATTTCCCATAGCCCTGACTCTGATTTCCAGCTATTGTTTTTAATTTTCCAGTTTAGAAGCAGACTGTTGCCATGGTTTAAGGACATTAGGATGGCACAAGTCTAACAGAGTTTTTGTATAAGCAGAATGAGCTTTTATATGTCTACAAACCCGACAATTGGATTAATTTCTAAAACTAGCATAGGATCAGGCCTATGGTAGAAAAGCATTTGATTTATATGCAGAGGGCTAAGAAGTCAAGAAAACATTATAAATGATCATACGAATCAGGTCCAGCATCTTGGGCAAGCTGTCTACCTCTGATGTCGCCGTCTTCTCATCCTGGTGTAGTGTAGTTTCTTCTGAAAAAAGTCCTTCCATCCAAGTTGGAGACAGTCCTTTAAATAATCAGGTCAAGTTTATTGAGAACAGATCTATTTTTTAAACAAGTCTTAATTTGGTTATATTTGGTAAAGATGAGGGTGATTTTAGGGAGAAAATGATGTTTCAATAAATGTTAAATCCCAGTTTGTTAATGGCAGTCTACCAATGGAGGTAGTAAGACTCATTTCTTGGATAGTTCCTTGCTGTTATGTGATATTAATGTAAAATTTAATTGAATTCTTAAAGAACACCCTAAGTTTGTTTTTGAAGCTTATCTCAGTGATCTATCTTTGGATGAAGATCAGATGCCTCGTGACCTGCAACCAGGACTAAAAAAAAAAATAGGAAATGTTAATTTAAAAAGAAAAAAGGAACTAGATGGAAGCTCCTTTTTCTTTGTAGAACTTAGAGTCAAGCGATGCCCAGGGGTGGCAGACCTCCCCAGCAAACTAATGAGGAAGTGCCCAAGTGCAAGGTTATGTGTGCTGTGCAGCGGCTTTTAGAACCTCTACTGCTTTCTCTTTAATGCCACTAATATGAAATTTAGAATTCCCAGGTGTTGCTCATTTTCTACAAGAACAGTATAACTGAGGAGGTTTGCTGGGGTTTTTGTTTGTTTTATTATGGTTTGCTGGTTTCGAAGACTGTCTTTGCCAAAGCAGTCCTGTAGCATGAAAGAAAAACAGGAATCCACACTTGCATTAAGGAGAAATGGGGGATAAGTAAAAAATCTGAGCCCCAGTGGAAAGACCCCTGCGGGTTCCGTGTTCTCGGGAAGGTTTGTCAGTTATTGGCTTTTTTCCAGTTGCTTTGTCTATATAGTACGGAGCAAAGACATCAGCGACTGCCTGGTGCTGCAAGTTCCCTGTGCTTTCTTCATCAGAGGACAAAGTAGGTGTCCTTGCTAAGGGGTTTTTCTAGAAAGGCAAGTGGAGTGTTGGCTTCGAGGTGGGGAGGGATGGGTTTGGAGGCAGACTGGGGCCTCTTTTGTCTCAGCTCCTTCCCTCTGGTCATACACACAGTGTGAGGGTGTCAAGTGTTCTTAAGTGAGGATGTTAACCCAGGAAAAAAACATGCATGGTGGATTTTATCCTAATTGCCTTTTGTTTTTAAGAAGGAATGCCTTCTACCTAGGAATTTGGAAAAATGCCACCAAACACAAAGCGCTTAGTGCTCATTCTTATTTTAAAATTGAAAGACTTCTTGGGATTTCCCTGGCGGTCCAGTGGTGAGGAGTCCACACTTCACTGCAGAGGATGAGTGTTCAATCCAGGTCAGGGAGCTAAGATCCCACATGCCTTGCAGTGGGGTTCTACCCTCAAAATAAAATAACAAAATGTAAAGACCTCTCATCATTTGGGGAAGTGGTGGGGGTCTGTGTTCCCTGGAAGCGGGCCCTGAGGTAGGGATTCCTGTGCGGGTGACTTTGGCGGGAGGGCCGACAGGAGAAGGAGGTTGGGGAGCAAGGTGAGCAAGGGAAGCAGCTAAGCAAGGATGTGGTCTCAGCTGGGGATGGGGCTTGCGCTGCCTCAAGAAGCTGTTCTCCCTGTGGGGTACGGGCCCTATCTTTGTTCCCTTCCCATCCCCATCAATCAGAAGAGCTGGTGGGTGGCAGCTGATGCCTGGTAAGGGCGTCTGAGTGGGCAGCGTCCATGACTGAGGAGCCATCAGGAGATTTGGGGGCAGAAACAGATTAAAAAAATCCTGAGTACGGGATTGCCTCGATCACCGGGCCCTTTCTGAGAACTGTGAACTTGACTGCGGTAAAAACGACTATAGATTTGTTAGGTTCATTCCTGGGATACGTGTTTATGGACAGTCTGCCACAGGCTTGCCATCAGGGCTGGGTGTTTGGAATCTTGCCAAGCAAGGCCCATTTACTTAATAGGCTTCATCCCTGCAAATCACATATTTCTGGGCAAATGTCAAGAGACGGCATTACAAGGGATCCTGAAGAAGCTTAACCCCAAATGGAGAAGCCAGAGCCGCCGAGGTTTACCCCTGTTAAGGCTTGGAAGGAAGCAGCCTTTGTGAAAAGTATTTGTAAATGATGCTCTCAAAAGGCCTAGATGTAGCAGTCCGGCTGTTTGAGGGAATCATGTAAGTTTCTACTCACTGAGATTGGCATTTTTACATATGTATTTGTTAATTTGGCTGCATTGGATCTTAGCTGTGGCCTGCAGAATTTTCAGTCTTGGTTGTGGCCTGCGGGATCTTTAGTTGCGACATGCCAACTCTTGGTTGCAGTCTGTGGACTCTCGTTCCCCAATCAGGGAGCGAACACAGGCCCCCTGCATTGGGACCCCAG
This sequence comes from Moschus berezovskii, assembly GCF_049115385.1. Taxonomy (NCBI): domain Eukaryota; kingdom Metazoa; phylum Chordata; class Mammalia; order Artiodactyla; family Moschidae; genus Moschus; species Moschus berezovskii. The sequence goes on along the minus strand of NC_142483.1, from coordinate 50,794,145 downwards.
AGTCTTAGCCACTGGACCAGGAGGGAAGTCCTGAGATCTTCTTCCTAGTAGGGGAGCTGTTGCCTTGGTGCCGCTGTTGTCAATCTGATTTAACTACGAGGTACTGAGTGCTTACTCTGTGTAGGTGACCTTCTGCCTGTCATCTTGTTACCATCTTTACCTCCCGTCTCCTGGGAGGTGGGGCTGGTGCTGGCCGTGCAAGCTCCCTTGGCAGTGAGAAGCACCAGGTACTCTGCCAGCAGAGGTGCAGTTGGGGACCCTTGTGGCTCTGATACTCAGGTTGGGCATTGGGCTGGAGCTTTATAGTATTAAATCCTTATTGGATGCAGTCAGAGTCCCTGCACTGTGACTTCCCTACTTTCCAATGAGAGAAAACCAAGTCCAGTTTTAATTCCCTAAAGGAAGAAAAGGTTGTACCTTAATCTGCTTTCCCCCAGCATCACTCTTCTTTGTTTGGAATCTTAATTCACTTTGGGGAGTTGTGTTTTTTTGTTTTTTTTTTTTTTAGCTCATCCTGTCTACGGGGATCAGGGACGAGCTCACTTGTTTATTGCCAGCTGCAGGAACACTGGGTGACCTTATTTTGCCCAGTTGGGATGTTGGCTGGCTTAATAATTGGAGCAGAGTTAAACTGAGGGTGCTCTGCTTAGGCATTGTTGCCTGTTGATGAGTCCGAGTCCAGCTTTGTTTCCTCTGGCTGATCCCATGAGTTTTGCTTTATTCCATGGTTACAAATGACTCCCCCAAAACTGTCTCAAGTGTTGCTCAGAAAGATTCAGGGTCTGTGGAAGAATTGTTTCAGTTCTTACTAACTGGCTGTGTGGCTTGGGCTAATTGCTTAACCTCTGTGGTTTACAGTCATATCTAAAAATTGAGGGTGTTGGACTATTGACCCTTTTAATTCTGATACCCACAGATTTTTCACCTACATGGCTTTTGCCTTCAACACATGGTCCTTCTTAAGATCCTTCTTTGTATCTTTCTTAGATTGATCCATGACATTGCTTTTGTTTACAAAAGATGAATATTTCCATATAAGCAATTTCTGAGAATTTTTAGTAGTAAATCCAACCAATCATGTAATGACCATGCCTTAAATATTTATATAAAGTTATTCCTCGGTCTGGTGTATCTAAACCTCAGGTAAGGACTTCCCTGGCAGTCCAGTGGTTAAGACTCCGATAATCCAATGCAGGGGACATGGATTTGATGTTTACTCAAGTAAGTAAGATCCCAAATGCAGTGCAGCACAGCCAAGAAAAATAAAATAAACCTCAGGTGAATAGCACAGTGGAACTGCTTAGGGTGTTTATTTCTTCTTGAGTGAACTTTGGTAACATGTCTCTTTCAGGGAGTCCGCCCATTTCATTAAGTTGTCTTATTTATTGGCTCAAAATTATTCATCATATTCCTTTATTATTATTTTACATAAGCAGTCCCAGTGTTTTTCAAATGTGTCATTTCTCCTATATATGAATGAAAACTATATATATTTTTGGAACATTTACTCTTGAATTGTTTTACTTGCTTGCTATTTAATTATACATTGCACACGGAGGTTGTCTTACAGAGAAGTCAAAATCATTTAAAAACCACTTTCTAAAAATCCACAAGCTCTTTGCTTTCTCTGTGCTTACAGTAATGGCAGGTCTTTTGTTTTTGTGTTTTTGGCTGTGCCATGCAGCTGGTGGGGCCTTAGTTCCCCTACCAGGGATTGAACCATTGCCCTTGGCAGTGAAAGCACAGAGTTCTAATCAGTGGACCACCAAAGAATTCCCAGTAATGGATAGTGGAGGTCTGTGCCTGCCCCTCAGATATCTGTCTGATAATGAGGGATGAGAGTCTACAGGGAGGTGCTGGTGGATGGTACAGATATGGACAGGGAGGCCTGGCATGCTGCGATTCATGGGGTCGCAAAGAGTTGGACATGACTGAGCGACTGAACTGAACTGAACTGAACTGAGGTCTGTGCAACCAGAGCACAGAGATGCAGAAATGAGTAAGATATGCCCATCTCTCTAGAAAAAAGACAGTGGAGGAATTGCTTTTGGAATGATTGCCACAGGGACGTCCCTGGGGGTCCAGTAGTTAAGACTGTGCTTCCAATGCAGGGGGTGCAGGTTCTGTCCCTGGTCAGGAACTAAGATCTCACGGAGTGTGGCAAGAATAAAGAACGGTTACTGCGCCTCACCTGTTGGGATAGAACGTGGTAAAGCTCTGTCTAGCCCAGTGTTTGAGTGTTGTTCTGACGCAGGCGGGTAGAGACCAGTGAGCCGGTGAAGGCTTTGTGGTGTGATCACCAGCCAGAAGGAGGAAAATACAAAGTCTGGCAGGATCAAGTCAGCTGGAGACGCGTCCCAAGGTGGGATTTAGTTTAGCTCTCCCTTTCCAAATAAACACACCCCCTTGAGCCTCCTTGAACAGTCCCGAGAGAAGCAAAACGTCAGCCCCAGTCAAGGTTATTGTGAATCTCTGAGCTGCCACAAATTGGGATTAAAAATCCAGGTCATAGGAAACCACAGCCCGGCCTGGGAGCTGTGCCCTCTTGTAATTTTACTGAGTGAGCAGTGATACCCCAGACGTGGGTGAGCTGGGGAGTGTTGGAAGAAACATTAAACCCAGGGGTCAGCCTGAAAGAGAAGCTATCCCCAGCGGAAGCCTCGGTCAAAGCCAACTGGCGTTGGATGTCACAGAGAAGGATCGATGTGATGCAAGGGACAGCAGCAGGACACAGCAGCAGGCGAAAAGGGGAGCGTGAAGGCTTCGTGTAATGGAACAAGCAGAAGGCGGGAGAAGGGTTCATCTGGAGAAACTGCGGGAGGAGAGAAGGTTATTCGTCGTGGTTACTGAGATATCTGAAGCTCACCAGCCGGGAAGCAAATGAGGTCATGTTAATATTAATGCCCAGCATGGGGTCCCAGTGGCCCCTCCTGTTCTCACAGGACCTCAGCCAGCATCCTCAGGGTCCCCACTTGGGAGGATGTCGCTTCATCCTCAGGTGCACCAGGGCTCTGGTTCTTCTTCCATTAGTGATTCACTCCTTACTTTCCTCTGCTTTGCTGTCCCCTGGCTGCCAGGGTGTTCCCAGGGTCCTACCTTGCCCCCTTCTGCTGTGCCCCCTACCTGCAACTTCTCTGTATAGCTTAGGCCTATAGCTGTGCTTCTCAAAGTGTGGTCCAGGGGCCAGCAGCATTGCATCACCTGGGGACCTTGTTAGAGCTGCAGAATCTCAGCCCCACCCTCCACCTGGACTGACTGTATTAGGATCTGCATTTTAACATGGTCCCTGGTGGTGTCACAATTATCATTTGAGAAGCCCTGCCAAATGGGAGCCGCTGGTTTTACCACTTTAGCAGGATGATCAAAGGAAGCAGGTCAGTGACAACAGGGAAAAGTTCATACTTCAGTCTTGGGTCCTTTTTGTCTTGGGATGACCTGGGACGTCTGAGGAGAGAGGAGAATACCTTCTGGCTTGCATAAGCAGGAGGATTCTTCAGACAAAATAAAGCTAGCAGAGAACAAAGTGGGAACCTGTGACGTGATGATGAAATGGGACCAGATCAGAGTGAGCCAGAAAACTGAGGCGGGGAGGATGAGAGATATTGAGGGGGTCAGAGATGAGCTTTGAAAATGAGGAAAAGACATGTTCGCTGGTTCACTTTAGAATCCCCTTGTAAACAACAGAGGGATCGCATAAAATGCATCACAATTTCAAGGTAGCTGGGACAGTAAATGTCATCATTAAATCAGCGAGTACCTTGGGAAAAATACATCAGGCATCTGTTTTAACAAGGACTGGCAAATATCCCTCACCCAGAGACCCTAGAGAGCTTTTGTGCCAACATGCTGGGAGGCACTTGGGGGAACTGGCACATAAGGTTAGCAGATAAGAGAGAACCCCAAACCTGGGACGTTTCTGAGATGAGAGCAGGAGAAAGTCTTTCTAATTACTCTGTTCCTGATGTCCTGTCAGTAATAAAGATTAATTAGCGACGACATTAGAGTGTCATCGGTGATGACAGACAGTAAATAGCAGCATTTTATTTTATTACCTTACCCTTGTTAATTTTCCCAGCTTTGATCAGTACAGATATTGCCCAGGCTTCCTAGTTACGAAACAGTAACTAGGCTTAGTAAAAGGCTGCATTCCAATTTTTTATTCGTTTAGGAAACCCTCCTTGGGATGTTTGCATAATCAAATGTAAGTTCGCAAATGTTTCTCCTGCCTCAGATTTGCATATGAGCAAAATGAATTTGTTCCCAAACAGCCCCTGGAAAAAACCCAGGACAAATGATTACTCAGTGAAAAGGAAAATGAATTCAGCCAATTCTGCTCCCTCTCCCATAGACAATGGAAGTGAATCGTCTCTTAGGACTGCCTACTGAGGCCACCAGTAATCAGTCTGTTGACACCATCAAGGAATAAGAGGTTGATAAAGGGAAAGAATTGCAAGTGGAGCTTCCCTGTTAGGAAGGAAGATTCCATGTCATTCGATGCATTGCATGGACTTTTTTTGTTGCATTGCTTATTAACCAGATGTTTTAAAACACTGATTTCCATTTCTTTTAATACTCAGAATTTGTAAATGGTTAAAGAGTGATCATATATTATTTATATTCTATAGCAACTTGGGTATGATTCTGCTATTTCTTTTTCTAGCGTGTTATTATAGGAGCCAAGGCGAGAATTCCAAAGTGGATGTCGACCTTAGGCATAGTTTTTCTTTGTGGTGTAATTTAGACCTATGGATTATGGTTAAAAATGACTAGGAAGGGACTTCCCTGGTGATCCAGTGGTTAAGACTCGGTGCTTCCAAGGCAGGGGCTTGGGTTCGATCCTTGGTTGGGGAACTAAGATCCCACGTGCCTCAGAAGCAGAGCCAAAAATAAATAAAGACAGATGTACCGTGTTTTTTTAATGACTAGGAAATGGTACTCTCCTTTTCTTCTCAGGAAAGAATATAAGTAAAAGATTCATGTTAGCAGTATATTTTCATTGTTTTTTGTTTTTTTTTCCTCAGCCCTAAACTTGATGATTAGCAGCCTGGACAAATTAATGATAAATGATTGGATAGGAAACTGGGTTCATGTGACTTCCAGTCATTTTGGTAGCCTTTTCAGTGTAAAAAAGTATAGAACCGACCCTTGTGGAACGAGGTTACATTAATTTATCTGAGTTGTGGCAGCAGCGAGGAGGCACAGTTACTTGGAGCCAAACCCATCAGAGGTAATAACGGCAAAATGCTTTTGCAGTTACTGAGTTTATTGGCTCAGATCAGTCAGAGAATCCTAGGATCAGTGAGCAGGAAGTTTATCTACCCACAGGAGCCGGATGCTTAGATCTGCCAGGGTGTTTCTCTTAATATCCTGTCCCCACTGGTTTTCTGTTTCAGTCGCTACTTAAATGACAAATTCACCCTGCTGAGTCACATTAGCATCACGTCCTCTTCGCCCTCGACACATATGTGGATTGGGAGGAAACCGAAGGTCATGAGACCTGTTCTGTTGGAGAGGGAGGAAGACAAACTCAGTTGAGTGCCCACTCTGTGGCAAACAGCATGCAGAGGTGAGGTGGCAGAGTTAGCCCACGTGGAAACCGAGGCTCAGAGAGGTCACATAGTGTTCCCAAGGTCACACAGCTACGCAGAACCTGGTAGGACCAGGATTTAAATGAGAGCTTCTGACCCCGTGTTCACATTCTTTCCGCAACTCGGAAAGGAAGCTTCACAGAACTCTGAAGAAAGACACTCCTCTTCCGTCCCTGTACCATCTGTCCTTGGCAAGCACGGCTTCGTCACGTTTCCTGGTAGTCAGTGGGTGCCTGTGACCGTGTTCCTTTCATCTCCTCGTTTCATCTAGTTAAGGACTCTTGTGGGATGTCTCCCAGCGCGGAAACTAGTAACGCTCAGTTATTTGCAAGGAGAGCCGGAAGCCTCAGACCTGATATGCGTGCTGAAGTTAGTCCTGGAGACGGGTTTCCCCAACCTCACATGCTTATCCTGGGACAGAGGGAGGGAGTTTGCGTAATCCGTGGTCTCTGCTTTTGGTGAGGCTGAGTTAAGTTTAGAGGGGAGAATATTTACACCTTTGAAGATGAAGTAACAGTGAGCTGAGGTGTGCAGAAGGAAGGGTCTCAAGCGTTCATGTGAAACATTGTTTTAGTGAGTGAACAGAGCTTCAGAAGAGGGAGCTGTGACTGTGGACTTGTGAGGTCAGGGAGGGTTTGGTGGTGGATGCAGTGCTTAGGTCTTACGTGATGGTGAGGCTTGGATGGGTGGGAGGAGTGAGGATGCCGTCTCAGAGAGACAGCAGTGAACCATCCTGAAGAGAGATCTTATCTTAGTTCCCTGCCCAAGACCTGACCCTGGGTAGCCTGGATGAACAGCCAGAATCCTAGCCGCTCGTCCATCAGGGGCAAAAGGCTAGAGACAAAGTTCTCCTCGCTCTTGCCACGTTTGAAATAGGAATTTCTCAAAGAGGCAAAAACTGTGAAAACAGGTACAAAGCTTATTATCAGAGATACAGTATAACGTGTGGGAGAGCACACAGAGAAACATTTTGTTTGTTTAAGACTGAAGCAAGGCAGAAATACAACCCGAGAGAAGGGGTATGGGTGCCCTCCCCAGTGAGAAAGAATGCAGTGAAGAGGCAGGTAAATCATATATATCAGGCAGTTCTTCTGGATCTGTGTTTACCTTTGGCCAGTTATTTCTTTTCCTACACCTGACCTGTTCTAGGACCCACCCTTCCAGCGTCCCCCACCAGCCGCCCAATATGTATGAGCAGCTTTTTTGCCAAGATGGATTCCAGCGCAGAGGCCAGTGGGAGGTTTGACGACACTTATTATGGGATGGCACACCCTCGTTTTTGACCCCTGAGGAGCCTTCCTGTGCATGTGCAGCTGGGGAGTTTTCTCTGACCTCATGAGCAGACCTCTTATCTCTTTGCTCCAGCAGAGCTCAGCTCCTGCCGTTAACTTTGTCCTTGGAGCATCTGGGGAAAACAAAGCTTCAATTTTACTCCATTTGACAAACTCCAGCTGCTCTGCCCAGGGACCCATCTATCTCTTACCTCAGGTAGAGTGAGGTTGGGATGGGTGCGGTGCTACTGGAAGGCAGTGCCTTCCATGTCAAGCTGAAGAGTTTGGGTTTGACCCTCAGGGATGGTAATAAGGAGTGTAAAGTCATGCTCAAAATTCTGCAAGCCAGGCTTCAGCAATATGTGAACTGTGAACTTCCAGATGTTCAAGCAGGTTTTAGAAAAGGCAGAGGCACCAGAGATCAAATTGCCAACATCCGCTGGATCATGGAGAAAGCAAGAGAGTTCCAGAAAAACATCTATTTCTGCTTCATTGACTATGCCAAAGCCTTTGACTGTGTGGATCACAATAAACTGTGGAACATTCTGAAAGAGATGGGAATACAAGACCACCTGACCTGCCTCTTGAAAAACCCATATGCAGGTCAGGAAGCAATAGATAGAACTGGTCATGGAACAACAGACTGGTTCCAAATAGTAAAAGGAGTACGTCAAGGTTGTATATTGTCACCCTGCTTATTTAACTTATATGCAGAGTACATCATGAGGAATGCTGGGCTGGAAGAAGCACAAGTAGAATCAAGATTGCTGGGAGAAATATCAATAACCTCAGATATGCAGATGACACCACCCTTATGGCAGAAAGTGAAGAGGAACTCAAAGGCCTCTTAATGAAAGTGAAAGAGGAGAGTGAAAAGGTTGGCTTGAAGCTCAACATTCAGAAAACGAAGATCATGGCATCTGGTCCCATCACTTAATGGGAAATAGATGGGGAAACAGTGGAAACAGTGTCAGACTTTATTTTTTGGGGCTCCAAAATCACTGCAGATGCTGATTGTAGCCAGGAAATTAAAAGACGCTTGCTCCTTGGAAGGAAAGTTATGACCAACCTAGATAGCATATTAAAAAGCGGAGACATTACTTTGCCAACAAAGGTCCATCTAGTCAAGGCTATGGTTTTTCCCGTGGTCATGTATGGATGTGAGAGTTGAACTGTGAAGAAAGCTGATGGCCGAAGAATTGATGCTTTTGAACTGTGGTGCTGGAGAAGACTCTTGAGAGTCTCTTGGACTGCAAGGAGATCCACCCAGTCCATTCTAAAGGAGATCAATCCTGGGTGTTCATTGGAAGGACTGATGCTAAAGCTGAAACTGCAATACTTTGGCCACCTCATGCGATGAGTTGACTCACTGGAAAAGAGTCTGATGCTGGGAGGGATTGGGGGTGGGAGGAGAAGGGGACGACAGAGAATGAGATGGCTGGATGGCATCACCGACTCGATGATGACTCGATGGACATGAGTTTGAGTGAACTCCAGGAGTTGGTGATGGACAGGGAGGCCTGGCGTGCTGCGATTCATGGGGTCGCAAAGAGTCGGACACAACTGAGCGACTGAACTGAACTGAACTGTAGGCTCTTAAGGAGAGAGGTGGAAACTTTCAGAACTTCGTGAAAGTTTCACTTTGTGAAAGTTTGGCCGCATGCATGGGCTTGATGGGTGCTGGGAAAAACCCTATAAACATTGTCTTGGGGGTGTTTGAGGCAAAAGCAGTGGTATTGTCAAGCTGAGGTCAGTTTATGTTGCTGTAGGAAATTAACAGAAAAATGATGCCACAAGGGCATCCTTTCCTGTGCCCTTCCTGGAAACTGCCAACTGGTGGCTGAGGCCTGGGAATGAGGATGCTTAATTTTTACTATGCCTACTTTGATTAACTATTGTTAGTGCAGAGACAGAGTAGGGGTTATTATCCAAGATCATGCTAGGTTGAGCCATATGAAATTTCCCATTTAAGATAATTGGCAGTTGTTCAGTCTCTAAGTCGTGTTCGACTTTTCGTGGCCTCATGGACTGCAGTGTGCCAGGCTTCTCTGTCCCTCACTATCTCCCAGAGTTTGCTTGAACTCATGTCCATTGAGTCAGTGATGCCATCCAACCATCCGCTGAGATGTAATTGGTAGAACTACTAGCAATTTCATATGGTTCTACTTAACTGATTTTGTCAGTTATTGGAGATGCGTGGACATGGTCAGGTTATCTGGGTAGGTCCTGGATAGTGCTGCTTAGAGTCAGCCCCAAAGTCCTCAGGGCACTATTTCCCTTGGGTGATGGAGCTGATCCTGGAGATTGAACCCAGGGTCCCAGGGATGTGCTAGGCTGTTCCTCTCCGGGCTGTTTGCTCTTCTTGCCTATGGACCAGGCATTCAGAATCTCCTGGTTTTTTCTCTTCCCTTTAAAGAAGAAAAATCTGCCCTGGACCAAGAAATTAAAAGGCAGAAGGAGGGCTTGTGGAAGAGAAGATAAAAATAATTGCATCTTGAGGTTGTGTTTCCCAGGACTCCCCAGTAGCATGATACAGACAAAACCAGAAGTGCTGCCTTTGTGGCTCCTAGTTACCTTGGGGAGGAGAGGTACCAAGTTCTCACTCTGGCTCTAGATCACAAAGGTTTGAAGGGGGTTTGAGAACCCCTGGGCAGCGGGCTGCGCATGCCTGATGGTGGTATGATGGCAGAGACTGAGCTGCGCCATCTCCACATCTTTTGTGCCCATGCCCTGGGGTGGGGGCCACGCCCGTGGAGCCTTTCCTGGATTCAGGGATGGAGTGAGCCCGGAGTGCTGTCCTAACCACCAAGAATGAGGAGGGGTTCTGAGTTAGAGTCTGCTGGAACCAGCTGGGGCACAGCCATCCCAGGGCATGGCCACCTCGCCCCATCCCGACTCTGGGTACCGCAGGCCAAGTCATCTACCACTGCACCCGGACACTGCAGTCTCACTGTCTGGGCCCTTGAGTTCTCATCATGACTTGCCTCTGTCGTCCTCAGTCACCGCTGCACATGTGGCCCACAGTGATTGTCTTGCTCCAAGAGTACTATTGTATGTCTCCTGCGATGGGATCTTCCTGGACTTCCGCTGGGCCCCTCCTGAACCCCCTTCCATGCTAAACTCTCCTGCATCCCTCCTGTATTCATGGAATGCTCCCTGTCCTCCTGGTTCTGCCCTGAACCTTTCCTGGAATTGTTTAGTCACTCAGTCCCATCCAACTCTTTTGGATCTCTGTGGGCTCTAGCCCGCTAGGCTGCTCTGTCCATTGGGATTCTCCAGGCAAGAATACTGGAGTGGGTAGCCATTTCCTTCTCCAGGGGATCTTCCCGACCCAGGGATCAAATCCGTATCTCCTGCTTGGCAGGCGGATTCTTTACCACCTGAGCCACAGACATGTTTTCCCTTTCCTTAGCCTGACAGATGTATTGAGGGTCCCACTCTGTAAGAAGCACCCTAAGGAAAACAAATGAAAAGACTTAGTCCCTCTGTGTATGGGCATTTGAGGGTCACCTTTCTTGGCTTCCTTCCTGTTTCCTGAGGAAATGGGAACTAGTGTGATTCCTGGAGACCTCTCCTCTTGCTCTCTCAGCATCAACCTTCTCAGTTGAAAATGGAGGCAAATCAGGGAGATTATGAGAAGAAAGGAATGACAGATGTCCGTAAATAAATAGTTTAACTGTAAACGTGACTGGTAAGCTTATAAATTCATGGCATGTGGGAAGAATCAGTAGGGCCACACTTGTCATCTAATCAGACACCTGTGTCTAGATGGAAATCATCTCAGAACAGATTGTATGTTATAATTAAAAACCAAAAAAAAAAAACATTCTGTGTCAATATGCTGGGCCAAATTGCCCATCCTGGCAAAACTGGAGTGTCTGCTACAATTCAGATGTGCTTAAAAATAATCATTTAAAACTTCTTCTTAAAGGAAGCCTACATGGCAGGTTCCTGCATGTAGGATATGACATAGGGGTCCTGTGGGGCAACTTTAATAATTTGCAGCCCATCCTTGGGTTTTAACTGAACTCCATATTCTATCATTTTTCTGTTTCCTTTTCTACCCTGGGCAGAAATGAAAATTAAACCACTTTTGTCTCAAGTACAGTTATACCCTGGAGCTGTTGCAAGTTCAATTCCTGAGCTCTGCAATAAAGTGACTATCCCAATGTTTTTGATTTTTCAGTGCATATAAAAGTTACGTTTATATGCCACTATTGTCTCTTAAGTGTGCCATAGCATTATATCTTAAAAAAAACAATGTACAGGGACTTCCCTGGTGGCCAGTGGTTAAGACTCTGTGTTCCCAATGCAGGGGCCTGGGTTCGATACCTGGTCAGGGAACTAGATCCCACATGTCACAACTAAGACGTGGAGCAGGAGCCTATTATACAGAGTGAAGTAAGTCAGAAAGAGAAACACCAGTACAGTATATTCAGTTCAGTTCAGTTCAGTTGCTCAGTCGTGTCCGACTCTTAGCGACCCCATGAATCGCAGCACGCCAGGCCTCCCTGTCCATCACCAACTCCCGGAGTTCACTCAAACTCATGTCCATCGAGTCGGTGATACCATCCAGCCATCTCATTCTCTGTCGTCCCCTTCTCCTCCCACCCCCAATCCCTCCCAGCATCAGAGTCTTTTCCAGTGAGTCAACTCTTCGCATGAGGTGGCCAAATTATTGGAGTTTCAGCTTTAGCATCAGTCATTCCAATGAACACCCAGGACTGATCTCCTTTAAAATGGACTGGTTGGATCTCCTTGCAGTCCAAGGGACTCTCAAGAGTCTTCTCCAACACCACAGTTCAAAAGCATCAATTCTTTGACTCTCAGCTTTCTTCACAGTCCAACTCTCACATCCACACATGACCACGGGAAAAACCATAACCTTGACTAGACGGACCTTTGTTGGCAAACATCTAACAGAAGCAGAAGATATTAAGAAGAGGTGGCAAGAATACATAGAAGAACTGTACAAGAAAGATCTTCATGACCAAAATAATCATGATGGTGTGATCACTCACCTAGAGCTGGACATCTTGGAATGTGAAGGCAAGTGGTCCTTAGAAAGCATCACTACGAACAAAGCTAGTGGAGGTGATGGAATTCCAGTTGAGCTATTTCAAATCCTGATACAGTGTATTAACACATATATATGGAATTCAGAAAAACGGTAACAATGATCCTATATGCAAGACAGTAAAAGAGACACAGATGTAAAGAACAGACTTTTGGACTATGTGGGAGAAGGGGAGGGTGGGATGATTTGAGAGAATAGCATTGAAATATATATATTACCGTATGTAAGATAGATGACCAGTGCAAGTTTGATGCATGAAGCAGGGCACTCAAAGCCAGTGCTCTGGGACAACCCAGAGGGATGGGGTGGGGAGGGAGTGGGGAGAGGCAGTCAGGATGGGGAGACACGTGTGCACTCATGGCTGATTCATGTCGATGCATGGCAAAAACCACCACAATATTGTAAAATAATTATCCTACAATTAAATTAATTAAAAGATAAATGTATTCAGTTCAAGGGGAAAAAAAAAGACCTGGAGCAGCCAAAAAAAAAGTACATACCCTAATTTAAAAATGCTTTCAATTCATTTCAGTTCAGTTCAGTTGCTCAGTCGTGTCCGACTCTTTGCGACCCCATGAATCACAGCACGCCAGGCCTCCCTGTCCATCACCAACTCCCGGAGTTCACTCAAAATCATGTCCATCGAGTCGGTGATGCCATCCAGCCATCTCATTCTCTGTCATCCCCTTCTCCTCCTGTCCGCAATCCCTCCCAGCATCCGAGTCTTTTCCAGTGAGTCAACTCGTCGCATGAGGTGGCCAAAGTAGTGGAGTTTCAGCTTTAGCATCAGTCCTTCCAATGAACACCCAGGATTGATCTCCTTTAGAATGGACTGGTTGGATCTCCTCTCTCGAGTCTTCTCCAACACCATAAAAATACCTTATTGGTTAAAAAAAAAAAAAAGCTAACTATCATCTGAGCCTTCAGTGAGCCATAGGAGTAACATCTAGGATCCCTGCTCACAGATCACCATCACAAAATATAACAATAATGACCAAATTTGAAATACTGTGCGAGTTTCCAAAATATGACACAGAGGCATGAAGTGAGCAAATGCCATATGGTAAAATGGTGTCCATAGACTTGCTTGACCTGGGGTTGCGGCAAACCTTCAATCGATAAAAAATGTAATATCTTCAAAGCATAAGAAAGTGGAGCGCAATAAAATAAGGGAAAGCTGGGTATGTCTGACTGGGAAATACAGAGTCTTGTTTTATTCATTTATTCAGTTTATTAGGAAACATCGTAAGAATGAGCACATTCTCATTATTAAAGCTCTGAAGAAAAAAATGACTTTGGTTTCCTTCCTTTCTTTTTTTTGATAATGAGAGAAAAACACATTTGGAGAAGACCACCATGTCACTTCAGCCCATGAGGTCCTTTGCTACCAGAATGAAATGATCATATAAGAGAGATATTAAGATCACGAGGACAGTATTAATAACTGGCAATCACGGTGCCCTTACTATGTGTCAGGCTCAAGTGAATCATAATCATTTTCTCATTTACTCTCCCCCAAAATCCTGGGAGGAAGGTATTCTTACTTAATACCTGAAAAAAAAACAAAACAGATTGTGAGTAATTTGTCCAAGTTCACAAATAGGGTCAGTGTCCACTCCAGGATTCAAATCCAGATCTGTCTCAAATTCTGTACTCATAACCTCTTCACATCTTGCCTTACCCTGAAAGTCAAGCTGAGAAAACTGTTCCTGGCAAAGAGGTGGGTAAGACTTGAATTCTTTAGAGGTAAGGGGAAATCTAGGAGGGAATAGACCCATATATATGTGTGTGTGGCTGGGTCACTCTACTGTACAGCTGAAACTAACACAGCATTGTGGAGTAACTGCACTTCAATTATTTTTTAAATGGAAAAATAAAACAATCTTGTGTGACTTAGCAGGAAAAAAAAAAGATTTGGGTTTTTTAAGGTTCCATAAAGTTCTGACCTCTTGTTGGTATTTCCTGGGCAGCAAATTTTGGACCTTTTATCTCAGTTGTAGATTTTTGAATGTCAGGTCACTTTAGGATAGTGGGAGCTGCCTTCAGTGTCAGGCCTTGCCTAGAAGGGGCTCCCAAGGTGTGGTCCATCCTGGTACCCAGGGGACTTGGGGGGCCACCTCAGGCCCAGTGCAGACTCCATACTGCATTCCTGGCCGCTCTTGGAGGAGACTGGGCAGGAGACCTCACAGGTAACAGCTCCATTGTTTCAAGCAGATCCTCAGCAAGCACACTCCCAACCTGTGACAGTATCAGTCATCTTTAGTAAAGACTTTTTTTTGGTTTGTTCATTTGTTTAGTCACTAAGTTGTGGCTGGCCCTTTTGCAACCACATGGGACTGTAGTCCTCCCGGCTCCTCTGTCCATGGGATTTCCTGGGCAGGAATACTGGAGTGGGTTGCCATTTCCTCCTCCAGGGGATCTTCCTGACCCAGGGATCAAACTCGCATCTCCTGCATGTGTCTCCTGCTATTGCAGGCAGATTCTTTACGCCTGAGCCACCAGGAAAGCAATCTTAGTAAAGGTTTGGTGGCAGTTTAGTCACTAAGTCATGTCTGACTCTTGCAGCCCCATGGACTGTAGTCTGCCAGGCTCCTCTGTCCATGGGATTCTCCAGGCAAGAATACTGGAGTGGGTTGCCATTTCCTTCTCCAAGGGATCTTCCTGACCCAGGAATCAAACCCAGGTCTCCTGCATTGCTGGCAGATTCTTTACCGACTGGTCAAAGGGCTCTTTGAACCCACTGGACTAATACTGTGTTGTCCTTTTCCCCCCACAGGACATCAAGGTCTCTGTGAACATTCTCTAAAATGTTTAAGCTCGAGAATCACGGAGCGGAAGCTGCAGGGCACCTGGCTGCCTGCGGGCCGAGGGAGCCTGGAGAAACCATTCCTGGGGTCACGCAGCTCTGTGGTGCCTGCGTTCAGCCCCCAGAGTGGCCTTCACCCCATCCACGCTGAGAACAGCCCGCTGAAGCCCAGGGTCGTGACTGTGGTCAAGGTGGGCGGCCACCCCCTCCGCAAGATCACCCTGCTCCTCAATAGGCGGTCAGTGCAGACCTTTGAGCAGCTCTTGGCCGATGTCTCAGAGGCCCTAGGCTTTCCCAGGTGGAAGAGTGACCGCGTGAGGAAGCTGTTCAACCTCAAAGGCCGGGAAATCAGGAGCGTGTCTGATTTCTTCAGGGAAGGAGATGCCTTCATAGCAGTGGGCAAAGAGCCGCTGACGCTGAAGAACATCCAGGTGGCTATAGAGGAACTGTACCCCAGCAAAGCCCGGGCCCTGACTTTGAGCCAGCCGCCAAGCCAGATCCCCTCGCCAAGGCTGAGAAGCAGACTTTACAGCAAGGCTGTGAAAGGGGGTCACCCCTTTGGGGAGACCGAGACCCCCAAGAGCAGCCGTGAGGCTGCCAGGTCCCCGGCGGCCATCAGACCCCAGGGGCAGACCCCCGGGGAGGACAGGGCCAGGACCCCGAAGAAGTGGAGAAGGGGGAAGTGGGAGCCCGAATCTGGCAGCACGGCGCCCAAGGATGCCCTGGAGAGGCATGCCAGTGGAGAGAAGCACCTGGCCGTGGAGATCGAAAAGACGTCGGGGGAATTGATCAGGTGTGAAAAGTGTAAGCGGGAGCGAGAACTCCAGCGGGGCCTGCAGAGGGAGCGGCTGTCCCTGGGCACCAGCGAGCTGGACCTGGGCAGGTGCCCCCGTTACGACGTGGAGAGGCTGGTGAGGACCAGGAGCTGCCGGAGGTCCCCGGAGGAGAAGCCCCAGGGTGGGGAGGAAGGCTGGAAGGAGGGTCCCCGGAGCAGTCCTGGGCACCCCCCGCAGGAATCGAGGAGACCCAGCAAAAGCGCCGATAAGAAAGAGGACAGACCCCCCGGAAGCCAGGAGGGTCATCCCCCTGAGGCAGCCAAGGCCAAGAGGGACGTGTTCGTTGGGGAAGCGCAGCCCCGCCGAGAGGAGAAAGACGGCAGGAACGCAGGCCGGAGCAAGGCGGGCGGCTGGCTCCGGAGGGAGCATCACGCCGACCTGGATCCGGAGAAGCTCCCCCGGACCCGAGGGGACGAGCAGGAGGCGGAGAAGGAGAAGAAGCCCGGGGTGTCCGGAGCGAGGAGGATGATGGTTCCCCGCGATGAGCCGCCAGCCAGACTCGAGAAGGAGCCCAAGACGAAGCCGGAGGAGAGCAAGGCGGAGCGGCCGGGCCGGAGGCGGCGGCCCGCGGGCATCCTGGCGGCCGACGTGCGGAAGCAGTACGAGCCCGGCCGGGTGATCGGCGACGGGAACTTTGCGGTGGTGAAGGAGTGCAGGCGCCGCGGCACCCGGCAGGCCTACGCCATGAAGATCATCGACAAGGCCAAGCTCAAGGGCAAGGAGGACATGGTGGACAGCGAGATCCTCATCATCCAGAGCCTCTCTCACCCCAACATCGTGAAGCTGCACGAAGTGTACGAGACGGACGCCGAGATCTACCTGATCATGGAGTACGTGCAGGGCGGGGACCTGTTCGACGCCATCACCGAGAGCGTGAAGTTCCCCGAGCGCGAGGCCGCCCTCCTGCTCACGGACTTGTGCAGGGCTCTGGTGCATTTGCACGACAAGAGGATCGTCCACCGGGACCTCAAGCCGGAGAATCTGCTGGTGAGCCCTGCCCTGGGGGGAGGGGGCAGTTAGGAAAGATAAACAGGGGGACAGGGCCCTTCCTCGTGGTCCAGGGGTTAAGACTCCGTGCTTCCAATGCAGGGGGTGCCAGGTGCTATCCCTAGTCTGGGCACTGAGATCCCACATTCTCCAAGGTGCAGACAACAATTATTTTTTAATTAAAAAAAAAAAAAGAGATACAAAACATAGGAATGGTCACCTATTCTGTTACCCTTGCTCTGTAGAACATCGCTGTGCTTGCCCAACTTAGTCATTCAGTCCTGTCTGACTCTTTGTGACTCTATGGACTGTAGCCCGCCAGGCTCCTCTGTCCGTGGGGATTCTCCAGGCAAGAATACGGGAGTGGGCTGCCATGCCCTTCTCCAGGGTATCTTTCCTACCCAGGAATCAAACCCAGGTCTCCCGCATTGCAGGTGGATTCTTTACCATCTGAGCCATCAGGGAAGCCTGTAGAACATTACATATATATATAATATATACATATATGTATATAATTTTTTATGTTGACATGTTGTATTTTCATTTTTGTTCAGACTAAGGAATTTTCTTTCCTTTTTTTTTGGCCATAGAGTGTGGCATGCATGATCTTAGTTCCTCAACCAGGGATTGAATCTGCACCCCTTTGAGTAAAAACAGGAGGTCTTAACCACTGGACTGCCAGGGAAATCCCTGGAACATTATCTTTATGGTCTTTTTCTAACATACTTGTCCCAGTATCTAAAACTTTGCTCATAGATAAAAAATTGTGGAAATAAATGGGTTTTGTTCAAACTATTGAGAAAGTAGCCTTCCAATTTAAACAGAATGGAAAATGTTTCCTCATCCCTGGGAGAAGAGTATTTTCACTTGGACAATGATCACATGGACTTCGTTTCTTGGGCGTTTGCACGTCTTCTGGCCTAAGTGTTAAGTTTATCTGCTGGTAACGGCTTCCCCTATAGGCTTTGAGCCCATGCTCCCATTGAAAGCCCCCTGGCCCTTTTGCAGAAAAGGCCACAGGAATTAAAAAGGCTTGGTACTGGGCATTTTCTGGTGGTCCAGTGGTTAGGACCCAGCGTTCTTGCTGCCGAGGGTCAGGGTTCCCTCCCTGGTCAGGAAACTAAGATTCCACGAGCCTCTAGCATCAGCGCTTTTGTCTCTCTAGGGCTTTGTTTCTTCATTTATGAAAAATAAATAGTAATGGTACCTATCTTGTATGGTTGAGGGTGGATTGCTCACGGGAAAGGGACAATTAGCCTGAGACCACCAGGAGATGGCCTGCCACTCACAGCTCAGATGTTCTGGTTTTGGATGCAAACCATCTCCCCAAACACCCACAAGAAATAAGGTCACTCTGGGACCATGATGTGTGCTCAGTCGTTTCCAACTCTTTGCGACTCCGCTAACTGTAGCCTACCAGGCTCTTCTGCCTATGGGATTTCCCAGGCAAGAATACTGGAGTGGGTAGCCATTTGACGGATCCAGACAAAAGCAAGACCTCTTCATGATGATGTCCAAATCCAGATAAGAACAAGATAGTCCAGACCACAAGTGTGGCTACATATTCCCTTCCTGGGGACTGACTCACCGCCCTGTCTTCTTCTCACCTTTTAGATAAGAATTACCAAGATGCCCAGTCACAGAATTATCCTCACATCCTGACAGTATCCAGTTCATAGCAAAATCTTACTTTCTTGAACCCTCTTCCAAATTACCTGGCACAGCCCGGATCTTACTAGTTCACTGAACACCCTCTTGCTTAGCTGCCTGGATCCCCAAGGTGCGCCTTCTCGCTTGTTTCAGGGAGGCAATCAACTGAACATGTTTCTGAGCTTCAGCTGTGTTCCTAGCGGGCTTCATTAGGACAGCACACTTCACATGGTCACTCTCTGGCCCTTTATTCTACTTTCTTATTTGTAACCTCAATCACTACCTGATCTGTTTCATATTTATTTGTCTGTTCTCTCTTTGCTCCTCCTGGAAAGTCCTAGGACAGGAGGAACATTGTTTTCTTCAGACTGTACCGTTGAAACCTAGACCAGTTCTGTCACATAGTGGATATTCAATAGATATCAGTTGAATGAGTGGATGAATATAGATGCCAGTGTGCTGCCTGGTGAATAGCAAGCCTTCCATCGGCGGCAGCTAGTGTCATTATTATGATGTTAAGAACAAATCTGATACTACAGTGCACATCATGAGGAAGACTCCAAAGCCAGATTGCTGCATATGAAGCTGGAGAAGTTGGAGACAATGGTCTCTGTAAACCGTACTTTTTTTTGGTGGGGCGGGGGCAGGGAGTTAGCCTGTTTCCTTTCATTTCATGGTTGTAGAGCCAGCCTGGAAACATTATCCTGGTACATTCATCTGCCTAAATTGCTCCCGCAAGCAGAAAGAAACTCTGAGTGAGTCAAGCTAATTATCTGGTGAAGTGAGGTCTAGTTGACCCTTCAGTCAAACAACTTTGTTTTTGCCTAAATTCATAAAATTGCAGAACACTGACTGACTGCCTGAGTGATCTGAATTACCATTGAGTGAATCTCCCTTTGAAAAATTTCATTTTCGCTTTTTTTTTTTGACCACACTAAGAGGCTTGCAGGATCTTAGTTCCCTGACCAGGGATCATACCTGGGCCCAGAGCAGTTGAAAGCGCCAAGTCCTAACCAGGAAATCTTGAAGAATTCTGTGTTTGCATGAGTTGAGTGTCCTCAACCTTTTTTTAGTTTCCTTTTGTTTCTTTCTTTGGGGTCTGAGCCCAAGTATTCCCTGTGTGTGAAGTGTGGCACTCTGTTTACAGTGGCCACTTCGGAATCATGATCGAGTAGTGTTATTTATAGATCCTCTGTTTCACCTAGTTGTGTAAGCAGGAAGGATTCAGATTAGAGGCCTGGGTGTGGTTCACTTTGGGTCCGTGCTTAAAAAAATCATTAGAACAGTGACACCTATTCTTGATGATATGGAGTAAGATTGTTTACCCTGTAGGATTGTTTGCTTTAGGGGACAGTCATCTGAGCTTGCGTTTTCCCTGCAAGGTCCTGGAACCAGGCTGTCAAGCTGGCCCATCTCTTGGGCAGGAGAGACTCTCACTTGTGTTAAGGGACTGACTTGTCAACAATTTTTTAAATGAAGAAAGTCAGCACTTGCAGATGACATGAAGAGGTTTGCTTCAGGAAATAGAAAAACTGCAAGGAGTACATTTAGTGTGGACAAGCTAACTGCCTGAGAGAAGTCATTCGGCAACTCTTCATGGATTTATAGCTCAGTTATATATGTTTTAGTGCCCTTGAAGGCAGTGAAGTGTGTGTGTGTGTGTGTCTGTGTGTGTGTGTATCTTGAGAGAGAGAGAGAGATGAAAACTGCAGCATAGCTATGTTTTCAGTCTAGTACATGAGTTGTTAACTGGTGTTCTTTGTAACTAATATTTAGACCCTATTTTCTGATTTTAAAGAAAGCCCACTTTTTTTGTTTTTAAATTAAAAGCTTTTTCTCTTGGTGGTGTGGCCCCTTCAGAAGCTGTATAAAGCCACAGATCTGAGCCAAATTTAGTGGCATAGGGGAATATCTCTTCTGTCCTGTGGATAATCTGTCAGCTGGCATTTTTCTGAATGAACGGGCCTATCACATTTCTAAACTGTTTGTCCTTTTCTGGGTGAGTAAAGTTCAACATGAGCTTCCCAGGTGGCTCAGTGGTAAAGAACCTGCTTGTCAATGCGGGGGATGCAGGAGACACGGATTCCATCCCTGAGTCGGGACAAAGGGGGGCATGGCAACCAACTCCAGTATTTTTGCCTGGAGAATCCCATGGATGGAGGAGCCTGGTGGGCTATAATCCATGGGGTTGCGAACAGTCAGACACGACTAAGCATACATGCACTCGAAGTTCAACTTACTATGTCAGAGTTTCAATGCTACTTAGCATCGGTGCATTGTGGTTTTTCAGAAAGAGATCTGGGGAGTGTTGGATTTGACAATAAGCCCATTATCTGGGTTTAGAAAGGTAAAGAGTCTGCCTACAATGCGGGAGACCTGGATTCAATCTCTCAGTCGGGAAGATACCCTGGAGAAGGAAATGGCAACCCACTCCAGTACTCTTGCCTGGAAAATCCCATGGACGGAGGAGCCTGGTAGGCTACAGTCCATGGGGTTGCAAAGAGTCGGACACGACTGAGCGACTTCATGTCACTTCATCTGTAAATTTCCTGATATTATAATTACGTTGCAAATTTGGCTGGTCTTTTGAGAGTTAATATTAGTAAATACCACCCTGGTGACTGCTGTCCATCAATTAATGCTCTTGGGTCGTCTTTAATTTTGTATTCTGCTTTGTATTATCAAAGTGATTGTTTCTTCCTTTAATGGATGGCTACTGTCTGTATCAATACCTGTCTCTGCCAAACGGGAGAGTGATGATGTCAGAACTAACTTTTGATTACATGGCTGATTGTGGCTGCCTTTAGAGACTTTCAGAATGTGCCAAGAACTCTTAATGGATCCAACAAGCTTATCATGTTGTTTTCACCAGCAGAAATATTTATATCTGGTAATTGGGCCCTAGAGTAAAATTTTAGGCCTGTGTTACTGAACTTATCTTATTTCTAATGATCATATTTCCTGATAAGATGCTAGTTTCCTTCTTCCCTTAGGGCTATTTAGACTCCTGAGAGCTTGCAAAAGAAGTTTTAATTATGAGAATTTCCAGCTTGCAGAAATATCAGTGTTAATTGCTTCTTCTGTCAGCATGTGTTCCCTTGGCGGGGTTGGAATGCGCTCTGTGGTGTTGACTGGGCCCTGGGAGAAGCAAACAGGAGCCGGAGAAGTGATGATGTGTAGACACCAAAGGTGTGTCATAAGCTGGTCATGTGACAGGTCTCAGGGAAAATTTCATCCCCATTGATTGTTTCAGTCATTCTTTTTTTTGCTGTTGACATGTAAATTGATTTTAGACACTGGCGTTTCCATGTGAATTGGTTTTCAAGGTCATTCCAGTCCTCATGGCCAGTTAGAAATGGAAACTTGGAGGGAGAAGGCCAGAGGAAGCATGAAGGATCAAGTAAGAAGTTGAAGATAAATAAGCTTTTTATTCCTTTTCTTATGGCAGCTGTTTGCTGTTTGGGCTGTGCTGTGCTGCCACCTGCTGTTTAGAGATGATCATTGCAAGATCACATTTAAAGTGTGTTTTTACAGCCAAAAATTAATTTTAAAAAACCAGACTGCTGTGCCTTGAAGGAGAGGAAGTTGTTAATGGCTCAGAGAAAGAACGATTCCTCTTGAATCTTTGAGACAGTCTGGTTGTGACTGGGCTGCTAATGTGAATAATATAGATTGCCTGGATTCAAAGAAGGGGACTTTGGTGTGTCTGGAAAAAGGGATGTTGGACCTAGATGGATCAACAGTCGTTGAAGTAACATATAAAGTCATCTCTAGCACTCTGTCAATTAGAGGGCAATTGAAAACAAGCCCCGGAAGGAATGTGACCTAGAGAAGTGAGTTTAGATAGACCTGTGGGGAGAGAGATGAAGGTGTGGGCTGAGGGCAAGGTCAGATGTGGGCACAGGGCTGTGGGCGGGCCCTCAGCCAAGCATGGCCCAGGAAGGTACCACCTGGGAGCCTGTTAGAGAAGCCAGAGGTGACCTGGGGGGAGGGTCCTGGTACTTGTTTCCCATCTTTGGAAGTGGCGTGTCCTTCCCAGAGGGCGGATTTTAGAAAACGGGTGGGGATGAAATTCTGAATCAACATGGGGTGAATCTCCTCACATGTTAAGCTGATTATAATCGGTATGGTCTGCCATGTGAAGCTGTGGGATCTTTTCATCTTGAGATTTCAGTCAAGGTGAATGATAGTCTGGTGGGAGGATGTTTTAGATGAGTTGCCCGTTTGGGTGGAGAATTCGATGGTTTCAGAAGTTCTGCACAGTGTAAATTGTCTGCGGCCACCATGGAGAATAGTATAAAGGTTCCTTAAAAATTAAGAATAGAGTCACTGTATGATCCAGCAATCCCATTCATGCGCAAAGGATCTGGGAAAGGCGAAAAGCTCTAATTTGAAAAGATACATGCACCCCAATGTTCATAGCAACACTGTTTACAATAGACAAGACGCTGCCTAAACATGCATAGACAGATGAATGGATAAAGAAGCTGTGGTACATTTATACAATGGAATATTACTCAGCCATAAAAAGGAATGAAATTGGGTTATTTGTAGAGATGTGGATGAACCTAGAGTCTGTCATGCAGCATGAAGTGAGTCAAAAAGGGGAAAATAAATGTGGTATATTAACCCATATGTTTGGATCTAGAAAAATGGTACTACTGAACCTATTTGCAGGCAGGAAAAGAGACTCAGACATAGAGGACGAACTTATGGACACAGAAGGGAGAAGGAAAGAGTGGGATGAGTGAGAGAGCAGCAGGGACAGAGATGCACTCTTGTGTGTAACAGGGACAGCTAGCAGAAAGTCGCCATATGGGACAGGAGGCTTGGCTGCGCTCTCTGCGGCGACCTGGAGGGTGGAATGGGGAGATGGCAGGGTGGCTCGAGAAGGAGGGTGTATGGATGTATACAGCTGACTCACGCTGTTGCACAGCAGACGCTAACACAGCGTTATAAAGCAGTTATACTCCAAGTAAAAAATTAAAAATAATTAAAAGAAAGATGCATCTGGAGATTATCCTACTAGATGAAGTAAGTCAGAGAAAGACAAATACAACGTCACTTATATGTGGAGTTGGAAATATGATGCAAATGGATTTATTTACAAAACAGAAACAGACTCGGACATAGAAAACAAACTTATGGTTACCACAGGGGAAAGGGTAGAGAAGGGATAAATTAGGAGTTTGAGATTAGCAGGTACACCCTACTGTATAAAACAGCTAACCAAGAAGGTCCTACTGTATAGCACAAGGGACTATATTCAATATCTTGTAAGTAACTATATTGGAAAAGAATATGAAAAAATATATTTATAACTGAATCACTTTTCTGTATACCAGAATCTAACACAACATTGTCAATCAACTGTGTGTGTGTGTGTGCGCACGCTCAGTCATGTCTGACTCTTTGTGACCCTTTGGACTCTGTCCGTGGGATTTTTTTTAGGCAAAAATACTGGAGTGGGTTGCCATTTCCTCCTCTAGGGGATCTGCCCAACCCAAGGATCGAATCTCTGTCTCCTGCATTGGCAGGCAGGTTCTTCTGCTGAGCCAGTCAGGGCAGTCAATCAACTATACGTCAATTAAAAAAAAAAAAAGTTCCACAAATTCTAGGAGGAAGAGTTATTCCAGAAGGATGTCACTCATAGGAATTTAAGGATTAAGATAGGAACTGTTCCAAAGCCAAGATTGTGAAGTGCCTGTTGGAAAACAAACAGCGAAAACCAAAATTCGCACTGTCAGTGTGTGAGCTTAAATGTAGTTAAGCTGGTCTTGTAGGTGAAGTAAACAAGAAGTGTCAAGTCACACTGACAGCTCTGAGAAATGTTACGTAACTCATGACAGCAGAGGCTGGAGACAGAAGAATTAAAAACAGGATGCATCTCACTTTCTGGAAGGAACAAACAACCCTGCAGCTCTTAACCACTCCTCGGCTTCTGCTGTGGGTCTCATCATTTGGAGGCTTGATGAGAAAAGCAATGGAGATGAGAAGCAACATATTATTTTAGAGAAGCCATAAAATATTTTCTTTAAGAAAACAGATTTGGTATTTGAAAAATATGTCTATCAGCACATGGACATTTAACATAATGCATTTTCAGAATAAATCTCATGAAAAATTTCAAAATGAAAGACTGAGGCTCTTTCATGTTTCATCTGCTCCCTCTGTTATGGAGCCAGGTTTTAGAATCAGGGGGTTTCTTTGAGGAAGGGGAGGGTGTCTTTGTTATATTGCAAAGGTGTACATGGTTTATTTTGGTGTATTTAATCAGCCACAGGCTTTTACTGCTGATCGTTTGGTTGGGAATATTTACACATGTTTGCAAGGCACAGATTTTTTTCATTAGTCACCCAGCAAATGGGATTCATGAAGATGGCCCATCTGGAAACTTAATTCAGCATGTGGTTTTTTGTCCCTCCCTTCCAAACTAGATTTTCTAGTGTAAATTATTCGCATAGTTACTTCCCCAGTCCCCTTTAGGGCTATCGTCTGTATCTGTCTCCACACACAGGCTGAAGCAGAAGAGCGTTTTAGCTCTACATCTAGGATTTCCATTAGGTCAGGTTAATTATGGAGACATTGGTTAGCCTGCGCAACGGTGACTCGGGCTCAGTGATTAAGACACATTCTGCTTACAGAGATGTAAGATTTCTGGCAGGAACCAAAGCATATTTGGAGCACTTACCCTTGTCTGGGGAGATCGGGGAGGGTGGCTGCCCGCCCTGCATTTTTGGGTGTCGCTGTGCCGTGGAACTGATGGGGCTCAGGGAGAACCAGCTGCTGCTGCTGCTGCATCACTTCAGTCGTGTCTGACTCTGTGCAACCCCATACACGGCAGCCAACCAGGCTCCCCCGTCCCTGGGATTCTCCAGGCAATAACACTGGAGTGGGTTGCCATTTCCTTCTCCAATGCATAAAAGTGAAAAGTGAAAGTGAAGTCACTCAGTCTTGTCCGACTCTTAGCGACCCCATGGACTGCAGCCCACCAGGCTCCTCCATCCATGGGATTTTCCAGGCAAGAGGACTGGAGTGGGGTGCCATTGCCTTCTGCGGGGAGAACCAGAGCCCTGCCTAATGCCCTCCAGCCCCCCAAGTGCTGCCTCCTGCAACAGAAATAACCCTTTGCTGGAAGATTTGGGGTCATACACCATTTATAAGCACAGACTGTGAAGCCCAAGTGTTCAGGGTTCAAACTGCAGCTCACCGTTTACTGTGTCACTGTGCCTCCATTTTCTCATCTGTAAAATGGGGATGTGAGCGGCCTCACAAGACTGCAATGAGGATTACTTGAATTAATATTTTGTAATATTGGAGGAGAAGGGGACGACCGAGAGTGAGATGGCTGGATGGCATCTCCGACTCTGTGGACATGAGTTTGAGTGAACTCCGGGATTTGGTGATGGACAGGGAGGCCTGGCGTGCTGTGATTCATGGGGTGGCGGAGAGTCGGACATGACTGAGCGACTGAACTGAACTGAACTGAATATTGGAGAAGGAAATAGCAACCCACTCCAGTATTCTTGCCTGGAGAATCCCATGGACGGAGAAGCCTGGTAGGCTACAGTCCACGGGGTCGCCAAGAGTGGGACACCACTGAGCGACGGAACGGAATGGAATATGTTATAAACAATGCCTGGCCGTGAATAAGCATGACAGAGGTGTTTGTTAGGTAAACCATATAATTTTAGCCTCCACTGCTTATTTGTCTACTTTTTCATTCCAGTTCCTACTTCTTTTCCTTTTCTTTTTTCCCTCTGCTCAGATTTTGCATTACCCACAGCATTTTTTTCTCGCTCTCGTTAAAGCTAGTCTGTGTTCAAAAAATGGGGTTCCCAGGTGGCTCAGTTGGCAAAGAATCCACCTGCAATTTTCAGGTTGGATCCCTCGGTTGGGAAGATCCCCTGGAGGAGGGCATGGCAACCCTCTCCAGTATTCTTGCATGGAGAATCCCATGGACAGAGGAGCCTGGCCGGCTATAGTCCATAGGGTCACAGAGTTGGACACGACTGAAGCAACTTAGCACGCATGCACACACTTGCTCAAAAATATCACTGATCCTTGTTCTAACTCAGTGCTGCCCAATGGAGCTTTCTGTCATGATGGTAATGTTGTAGATTGTCATGGTCCAGTGTGTGGTAGCCCTTAGCCACAGACGGCATTTGAACACTTGAAACGTGGCTAGTGCATCTGAGAAACTGAATTTTTAATTTAATTTGATGTAAATTAATTTAATTTAAAATGAATAGCCATCTGTGACAATGTGGTACTACCACACTGGACAGCAGAGAAAATCTAACTCATTGGTTCTTTTGTAAGCAAGTGTCACTGAGGTCAAGTTGAATTTGTCAGTGTCAGATTAATCTATAAGTGCCTGTGTTTTCTGGTCTGCTTGTCCTGAATGTTTATGTTCGTTGTTCTGTTCCTTCTTTGTTCTCATCACAATTTTGGTGGTTTGGGGATTTTGGTTTCTTCCAGGTTCAGCGAAATGAGGACAAATCTACCACCTTGAAACTGGCCGATTTTGGTCTTGCAAAGCATGTGGTGAGGCCTATATTTACTGTGTGTGGGACTCCAACTTATGTAGCTCCTGAAATCCTCTCTGAGAAAGGTAAAAGTTACACATGGCTCTGTAGGACTCTAGCTCGATTACTAACCAATATTTACTTTTTCATATTTAGATTTCACATTTTTCAACATGAAGCAGTTAAAAATCTCAGAGATTGGCTCTGCATTTGCACTTGTGTATTAAATGTTTGAAGTAGGTCTCCTTGACCAAAGCATGAGAACTTTTCCTCATCAGGGCTGCTCTTATTACAGAGAAGAGATTGTGTGTGTGTGTGTGTGTTTGTGTTGGTGGGACAGTGAGATGAAAGATGGTGGAGACTTGAACGGGAAACTCAAGCAAGCAAGGTCATTTAGCCACTCACCCGAAGCTACCTCTAAGGGAGAGATATGGAGCAGTTCTTATGGTAATTGGCTTTAAAACTCCTTTTCTAACCTCACAATTAAAAGAAAAGGAGGTCCCAACTCAAACCCCATGAATAATATATGTATATTGCATACTGTATAAGGGTCCAATGGACTATTTTAGTGATAAACGCTGTAAAGGATATACGAGGAAATCATCTTCATCATTATTATATGGCTCCAAATATGTGAATAATTATTTAGCCATCCTTGTACTCCAGGAGAAATCAGTTAAACCACCTATGATGGCTAAAGATGGGAAAACTCTAGATGGGTTATAAGCTTGGGGGTAGGGAGAAGGGAGAGTTTTAGCCCAGCAGCAAATGCATCAGGGAAGCCAAGATACAGAGATTAGCCTATACATGGAAGTTGGGTGGTAGAGACTTTGAAAAACTAGCCTCAGTAGAGCAGAGGGAAGTGCAATTGGATGGGAAGATTTAGCCTGGATTCCCCACAAATGAGTCTGAACTCAGTATGGCTAGCAGAGTTGCCGTGTTAATGTGGTGACAGTGTGACAGGAGAGTACTGAGCGACTATGGACATTTTAATGGAGGCATTGCTGAGCTGGATCAGAGAGGAAAGAAAGCAAATAAGCTGGGGACTTCCCTGGTGGTCCAGTGACTAAGACTCTGCACTCCCAATGCAGGGGACTTAGGTTCGATCCCTGGTCAGGGAACTAGATCCTGCATGCTGCAACAAAGGGTTCCCATGCCACAAAGAAGACTGAAGATCCCACATGCCGGAGCTAAGACCTGTCACAGCCAAATAAATATATAAGTAAATAGATATTTGAAAAAAGAAAGCAAGTAAGGCTACGTGAACTCTGGGAAGCCAGGACAGTAGAGCTTGCGCCAGCTAACACAAGGTGTTGGAAAAGAAAGCTCTTTGGGAGATAGGAATGGGGTGAGTTAAATTTTGAACCCACTGACTCTATAGAGACATCAGGATGGATACACACAGAGTTGTCTGGTTGGCTGAATGTGTGGTTTTGAGACTCCTCCGTACCAACGTAGCAGCCAAGAGATGATGTGTCTTTGCCTCCACTGCACAGGTTATGGGCTGGAGGTGGACATGTGGGCCGCAGGCGTGATCCTCTACATCCTCTTGTGCGGCTTCCCCCCATTCCGCAGCCCAGAGAGGGACCAGGAGGAGCTCTTTAACATCATCCAGCTCGGCCGCTTTGAGTTCCTGGCTCCTTACTGGGACAATATCTCTGATGGTGAGACTTTGGGCTTCCCAGGCAGGAGGGGGGTGGGGGCGGGGAGCTGGAGCCCCTTCTGAGATCTGACTGCAGAGCCTGTTTTCAGGGCAGACGTGTGAAACGATACCCAGAGAACCTGCTACAGTACCCGGGCCATCCACATCCTCTGCTTTCCTGCTAACTTTGTGTCGGAGAAGGCAATGGCACCCTACTCCAGTACTCTTGCCTGGAGAGTCCCATGGACGGAGGAGCCTGGTGGGCTGCAGTCCATGGGGTCGCTGAGGGTCGGACACGACTGAGTGACTTCACTTTCACTTTTCACTGTCATTCATTGGAGAAGGAAATGTCAACCTACACCAGTGTTCTTGCCTGGAGAATCCCAGGGACAGGGGAGCCTGGTGGGCTGCCGTCTATGGGGTCTCACAGAGTCGGGCATGACTGAAGCGACTTAGCAGCAGCAGCAGCAGCTTTGTGTAGATCTCCACAGCATCCCAAACACACGACTTGCTTTGAGATGTAAGTCTCACCACCAGTTGGAGTCACCAAATACTTTTCTTGAAGCCCGTTGAAGAACCTCAGAACTGGAAAAATATCAGAAACGTGGAATCTTCATTTGGAAAGATCAAAGCCATCTCATATACCGAAGTGTCTATGACTCGGACAGATTGCTGCTGCTGCTGCTGCTGCTAAGTCACTTCAGTCGTGTCCGACTCTGTGTGACCCCGTAGACGGAAGCCCACCAGGCTCCCCCGTCCCTGGGATTCTCCAGGCAAGAACACTGGAGTGAGTTGCCATTTCCTTCTCCAATGTGTGAAAGTGAAAAGTGAAAGTGAAGTCTCTCAGTCGTGTCCGACCCTTAGCGACCCCACAGACTGCAGCCTACCAGGCTCCTCCATCCATGGGATTTTCTAGGCAAGAGTACTGGAGTGGCTTGCCATTGCCTTCTCCATCGGACAGATTAGAGATGCTTATTTTACCTGTGAATAGTCTGGTCTGTAGAGGCGTCCTTGGGGCACAGGAGCTCTATAAGGTCAGAGGGTGAAGGTCAGAGGTACTTTTAGTGGAGCAGAAGCTTGTGTGGTCCTCCTCCCTTTTGGTCTTTTCAGGTGAAATCTTTTGCTTGATTTACACATTTAAAATATGTATAGGTATGGTCCATGGCCTCTGTGTGTGCTCTTGGGCTGGACGGTGCCATGGGTGGTAGTGGTGGGCCTGCCCTCACGATTCCATGTCTAACATGGCAGCCCTGTAGCTGCATGGGGCTATTTGAATTTAAGTGTCAGTGAATTACAAGGAAATGCAGGAAGAATTCAGTTCGTCCATTGCATCAGCTGAATTTCAAATGCTCAGCAGTCCCAAGGGATTAGCGCAGATGTGGAAAATTTCCATCATGGCAGACAGTTCTGAAGCTTATTGCTAACACATATGTTTGTGTCCTTATTTCCTGTATGGAAAAGGAAAACTCCCCCGAACCACCTGCATCCATCTCATTTTTCCATCCTTCTATCATTCCAACAGCTGCCAAAGATCTGGTGAACCGGTTGCTGGTGGTAGACCCCAAAAAGCGCTACACGGCCCACCAGGTCCTTCAGCATCCCTGGCTTGAAGCTGCTGGAAAGACCAACAGGGCAAACCTACAAAAGGAGGTGCCCCCCAGCAGCGAGGACCACTTCCGGAGCTAGCACACCTGGGCTGCAGAGCAGATGTCATAGTCACAACCTCAGCATCTACGCAGTCCTCCGTGGTCCTGCTTGCGAACAGAGAAGAAGATAGACGTGGAGGAGAAAAACAACGAAAAAGGCTTCTTCACATAACTGGAGAATCAAGGGAAGGAGAGAGGACACTCAGTGTATTTTAAAAGATTATCAAGTCTCAATGTTAAATGTTGTAACATATGTTTAGGTTTTTAGATTTGAAGTCTTTAATACGTAGTGGGAGGCGGGGTGGGGATACTTATTCTCAGTGAGGAATTTTTTGGTAATAATGATTTGTGTTTTGTTTCTTTCTTGTAATCAAATTCATAGTACATATTTACATGAGTGGTGCTTACCAGGGTTTAAACTCCCCCTGTGAAATTAATCATCTGAATCACAGTCCTTCTTCAATAATAAAATGTGCTCTGGATAACCGAAGCGCACTGTATTCTGACTGCTTCTTAATGCTGGTGATGAAAACCAGCGAATTATAGTTCAGACGTGTCTCGTGAAACCCCTCTGTCTACATGTAAATGTGCTGACAGTGATGAAAACCAGCAAATTATAGTTCAGATGTGAGTCGTGAAACCCCTATGTCTACATGTAAATGTGCTGACGGATCCTTGATGAACTGACCAGAGCTGTTTGTTTAGGATATGCTGGTCTGGGTCTCTTGCATTTTAGTTCTACTGAAAACCAGATTTGGTGCAGCCTGAAATGGAAAGAGGAAATCATCAATTCATTCCTACTCTTTAGGACCCATTTAGACCATGTTTCAGTCACTGAGCCTCGGGCCTGAGTCCTTTCCACGTGAAGTTAGGCTTCTGCTCAGGTTTGTTAACGTTTTCAGATCATGAGGGAGCCCTTTAGTGCACCGGTAGGTCAGAAATGCAGTTACTGGGATCCACTGGGGCTGGAAGGGCCTCCGAGGGTTCAGACGCGTTCCTACCTGCGGGGCTTGCACTCAGAGGGCGCAGGACGTGGGTCACTGGTTATTTCACTCCAGATTGCTGTACCAGACTCTGCTGTATCAGACTCTGGGAGTACCAATGAGCTGAAAGTAAAACATCAACCTGATGTTTCCCAACCTGACCTTTCAGGGTTATATGCAACCTGGTTGAATGGGCACAAAATCAGTCCAAAAGTGTGGGACGTGCCTGTTCCTTCCTGACAGGTGTCATTTCGGTGGAAGAAGTGCATCCATCTGCAAACAGGAACAGCACGAGAGGCTCTAGTATGAGGAACTGCTGGGATAGGTGTTGGAGAATGCAGAAAGCAGACAGGAGGTGATCGAGAGACGTTAACACCTCGGTGAGAAGCCAAGGGAAGAGGTTGGGGTGATTGAATGTAGAGGCTTGGAGGAGAAACACTTGCAGTGAATTCTGATTGTGCCACCTAGATCCCCGATCAAGAATGAAGGGAATAAGCTGCAGGGCAGTGCTGGCTGACAGCCCTCAGCTATGAATGGGAATTACCTTTAGCTGGGAGGAGTCCCCTCACCTGGGATCATACCCCTCTCCCAGGAATGGGCTGCATCCAATGATGTCTCCATTTAGGGCTCGCCCAGACAACACTGAAGGGCCTTGCCCTTTCACAGCTCCCCATGGGGGTAGCTGAGCCTTGGTGGAGCCTGCGTCACAGCCCAATTCTCCCTCCTCTGGTCCTGATGCTTTTCCTTCTCTTCCAGAGGTTGATGGTCCTGAGTTCACTCCTTGATGAAGATTCTGCACTCTAATCTCCATCTCGGGGTTGGCTTCCCAGGGAACAGAGCCTGGGACATGCCCTTGGAACTTAGAATGACTGCAAATAAGTACCAGCTGGTGCTTTGACTTCAGGAGCTCTGAGGAGGGGCCCCCTGGAGCTGGGACCCAGACATCTAAGGAAAGGGTGCAGCCAAGTAGGCTGTACAGTGGGACTCACTCTGGAAATGTGGAAAGAGACTAGAAGCTGGAACCAGTTTCTACTGGAAGATCTTTTAGTAAAATCACCCAGAGGCACTAAATCCAAAGGAGAATGTTCAGACCTCATATGGCATCATGTGATCCTATTATCCTATTAACAGTCACTTCTCCTGTTGGCTTCTGTAAGTGATGCATTTTTCCTGGTTTTCTTTCTATATCTCTATTTACTCCTTTGAGTCTCCTGAGCAGGATTAGTCTTCTACATGCTGAAAGTTGTGGCTCCATTATTGAGTCAGCACTCAGTCAGTTCAGTTGCTCAGTCGTGTCCGACTCTTTGCGACCCCAGGGACTGCAGCACGCCAGGCCTCCCTGTCCATCACCAACTCCCAGAGTTTACTCAAACTCATGTCCATTGAGTCAGTGATGCCATCCAACCATCTCATCCTCTGTCGTCCCCTTCTCTTCCTGCCTTCGCTCTTTCCCAGCATCGGGGTCTTTTCAAATGAGTCAGTTCTTTGCATCAGGTGCCAAAGTAATGGAGTTTCCGCTTCAGCATCAGTCCTTCCAATGAATATTCAGGACTGGTTTCCTTTAGGATTGACTTGTTGGATCTCCTTGCAGTCCAAGGGACTCTCAAGAGTCTTCTCCAACAGCACAGTTCAAAAGCATCAATTCTTCGGTGCTCAGCTTTCTTTATAGTCCAACTCTCATACATGACTACTGGAAAAACCATAACTTTGACTAGATGGACCTTTGTTGACAAAGTAACGTCTCTGCTTTTTAATATGCTGTCTAGGTTGGTCATAACTTTACTTCCAAAGAGTAAGCGTCTTTTAATTTCATGGCTGCAGTCACCATCCTCGGTAATTTTGGAGCCCCCCAAAATAAAGTCTCTCACCGTTTCCACTGTTTCTCCATCTATTTGCCCTGAAGTGATGGGACCAGATGCCATGATCTTAGTTTTCTGAATGTTGAGTTTTAAGCCAACTTTTTCACTCTCCTCTTTCACTTTCATCAAGAGGCTCTTTAGTTCTTCTTCGCTTTCTGCCATAAGGGTGGTGTCATTTTCATATCTGAGGTTATTGATATTTCTCATGGCAATCTTGATTCCATCTTGTGCTTCATCCAGCCCAGCATTTCTCATGATGTACTCTGTATATAAGTTAAATAAGCAGGGTGACAATATATAGCCTTGATGTACTCCTTTCCCAATTTGGAACCAGTCTGTTGTTCCATGTCCAGTTCTAACTGTTGCTTCCTGACTTGCATACAGATTTCTCAAGAGGTAGATCAGGTGGTCTGGTATTCCCATCACTTTAAGAATTTTCTACAGTCTGTTGTGATCCACACAGTCAAAAGCTTTGGCATAGTCAATAAAGCAGAAATAGATGTTTTTCTGGAACTCTCTTGCTTTTTCTATGATCCAATGGATGTTGGCAATTTGATCTCTGGTTCCTTTGGCTTTTCTAAATCCAACTTGAACATCTGGAAGTTCATGGTTCACATACTTTGAAGCCTGGTTTGGAGAATTTTTACCATTACTTTGCTAGCATGTGAGATGAGTGCAGTTGTGCAGTAGTTTGAGCATTCTTTGGCATTGCCTTTCTTTGGGATTGAAATGAAAACTGACCTTTTCCAGTCCTGTGGCCACTGCTGAGTTTTCCAAATTTGTTGGCATATTGAGTGCAGCACTTTCACAGCATCATCTTTTAGGATTTGAAATAGCTCAACTGGAATTCCATCGTCTCCACTAGCTTTGTTTCCAGTCGTGCTTCCCAAGGCCCACTTCACTTCGCATTCCAGGATGTCTGGCTCGAGGTGAGTGATCATACTGTCATGATTATCTGGGTCATGAAGATGTTTTTCATATAGTTCTTCTGTGTATTCTTGCCACCTCTTCTTAATATCTTCAGCTTCTGTTAAGTCCATACCATTTCTGTCCTTTATTGTGCCCATCTTTGCATGAAATGTTCTGTTGGTATCTCTAATTTATTGAAGAGATCTCTAATCTTTCCCATTCTATTGTTTTCCTCTATTTCCTTGCATTGATCGCTGAGGAAGGCTTTCTTCTCTCTCCTTGCTGTTCTTTGGAACTCTGCATTCAGATGCTTGTATCTTTCCTTTTCTCCTTTGCCTTTCACTTCTCTTCTTTCCTCAGCTATTTGTAAGGCCTCCTCAGACAGCCATTTTGCCCCTTTGCATTTCTTTTTCTTGGGGATGGTCTTGATCCCTGCCTCCTGTACAATGTCACAAACCTCTTGTCTGTAGTTCATCAGGCACTCTATCAGATCTAATCCCTTGAATCTATTTGTCACTTCCACTGTATAATCATAAGGGATTTGATTTAGATCACACTTGAATGGTCCAGTGGTTCCCAGACTTTCTTTAATTTAAGTCTGAATTTGGCAATAAGGAGTTCATGATCTGAGCCACAGTCAGCTCCTGGTCTTGTTTTTGCTACCTGTATAGAGTTTCTCCATCTTTGGCTGCAAAGAATATAATCAGTCTGATTTTGGTGTTGACCATCTGGTGATGTCCATGTGTAGAGTCTTCTCTTGTGTTGTTGGAAGAGGGTGTTTGCTATGACCAGTGAGTTCTCTTGGCAAAACTCTATTAGCCTTTGCCCTGCTTCATTCTGTACTCCAAGGCCAAATTTGCCTGTTACTCCAGGTATTTCTTGACTTCCTACTTTTGCATTCCAGTCCCCTATAATGAAAAAGACATCAATTTTGGGTGTTAGTTCTAAAAGGTCTTGTAGGTCTTCATAGAACCATTCAACTTCACCTTTTTCAGCATTACTGGTCGGGGCATAGACTTGGATTACTGTGATAGTGAATGGTTTGCCTTGGAAACGAACAGAGATCATTCTGTCGTTTTTGAGACTGCATCCAAATACTGTATTTTGGACTCTTCTGTTGATTATAATGGCTACTCCATTTATTCTAAGGGATTCTTGCCCACAGTAGTAGATATAATGGTCATCTGAGTTAAATTCACCCATTCCAGTCCATTTGAGTTCACTGATTCCTAAAATGTCGATGTTGACTCTTGCCATCTCCAATTTGACCACTTCCAATTTGCCTTGATTCATGGACCTAACATTCCAGGTTCCTATGCAATATTGCTCTTTACAACATCGGACTTTACTTCCATCACCAGTCACATCCACAACTGGGTATTGTTTTTGCTTTGGCTCCATCTTTTCATTGTTTCTGGAGTTATTTCTCCACTGATCTCCAGTAGCATATTGGGCATCTACCAACCCGGGGAGTTCATCTTTCAGTGTCCCATCTTTTTGCCTTTTCATATTGTTCATGGGGTTCTCATGGCAAGAATACTGAAGGGGTTTACCATTCTCTTCTCCAGTGGACCGCGTTTTGTCAGAACTCTCCACCATGACCCGTCTGTCTTGGGTGGCCATACACGGCATGGCTCATAGCTTCACTGAGTTAGTCAAGGCTGTGGTCCATGCCCTACATGGCATGGCTCATAGCTTCATTGAGTTAGACAAGGCTGTGGTCAATGGTTTAGTTTTCTGTGATTGCGGTTTCCACTCTATCTACCCTCTGATGGAGAAGGATAAGAGGAAGCTTATGGAAGCTTCCTGATGGGAGAGACTGAGGGGAAAACTGGGTTTTGTTCTGATGGGCAAGGCCATGCTCAGTAAACCTTCAATCCAATTTTCTGTTGATGGGTGGGGCTGCGTTCCCTCCCTGTTATTTACCTGGGGCCAAACTATGGTGGAGGTAATGAAGATAATGGCGACCTCATTCAAAAGGTCCCATGCACGCACTGTTGCACTCAGTGTCCCGAATCCTGCATCAGGCCACTGCCGACCCACGCCTCCACCTGAGACTCCTGGACACTCACGGGCAAGTCTGGGTCAGTCTCTCGTGAGATCACTGCTCCTTTCTCCTGGGTCCCTGGTACGCACAAGGTTCTGTTTGTGCCCTCCAACAGTCTGTTTCCCAGTCCACTAAGTCACTGCTGCTGCTGCTAAGTCACTTCAGCCGTGTGTGACTCCGTGTGACCCCATAGACGGCAGCCCACCAGGCTCCCCTGTCCCTGGGATTCTCCAGGCAAGAACACTGGAGAGAGTTGCCATTTCCTTCTCCAGGGCATGAAAGTGGAAAGTGAAAGTGGAGTCGCTCAGTCGTGTCCGACTCTTAGTGACCCCATGGACTTCAGCCTACCAGGCTCCTCCGTCCATGGGATTTTCCAGGCAAGAGGACTGGAGTGGGGTGCCATTTCCTTCTCCACATTAAGTCACTGCTGCTGCTGCTGCTAAGTCACTTCAGTCGTGTCCGACTCTGTGTGACCCCATAGATGGCAGCCCACCAGGCTCCCCTGTCCCTGGGATTCTCCAGGCAAGAACACTGGAGAGAGTTGCCATTTCCTTCTCCAGGGCATGAAAGTGGAAAGTGAAAGTGGAGTCGCTCAGTCGTGTCCGACTCTTAGTGACCCCATGGACTTCAGCCTACCAGGCTCCTCCGTCCATGGGATTTTCCAGGCAAGAGGACTGGAGTGGGGTGCCATTTCCTTCTCCACATTAAGTCACTGCTGCTGCTGCTGCTAAGTCACTTCAGTCGTGTCCGACTCTGTGTGACCCCATAGATGGCAGCCCACCAGGCTCCCCTGTCCCTGGGATTCTCCAGGCAAGAACACTGGAGTGGGTTGCCATTTCCTTCTCCAATGTGTGAAAGTGAAAAGTGAAAGTGAAGTTGCTCAGTCGTGTCTGACCCCTAGCGACCCCATGGACTGCAGCCCACCAGGCTCCTCCATCCATGGGATTTTCTAGGCAAGAGTACTGGAGTGGCTCATTAAGTCACTAGGGAAGTGTAAATCAAACCCACGATGAAATAGTATACGGCTATTAGAGTGGCTAAAATTAATTGGCCAAATAAGTGAAAAGACCGACACTGCCCTGTATTTTTTGAGAATATGTAGACTTGAGGTTCAGAGAAGGCACTGGCAAGCCACTCCAGTACTCTGCTTGCCCAACATGTAGGCCCTTGGTTAAGCCTATTTCAAACACAGAGTCCCCTTTTGGAAGGTACACAATGGCTGGAAGTGGAAATCTGCAGGTCACGATAGAAGTAGCATCAGTATCAGATTCTGCGAAGTGTGTTTACCCTGATTCAATGTAATCTTCATGATCAGGTTTACCCATTTCTACCATTTTTTCTGGTAGTAAAATATATGATTTAGGAGAAATGCTTTGACTTTGCAAGTTTGCGTGTCTCGAGTTTACAAGGGCTTATAATGGTGTACACATGCCTCCTAGAATGTCTGAAGATCCAAATCAAATCTGTGAAAAGAACCAGAATTTTCTATTCCGGCACCTTTGGAGTAAGCTCTCTGCTGCTTTCTTGTGGCCCTTAGAATAATGACATCTAGAGCCTTGCCTTTGGTCCAGCGACTCACCCACCCAGGTCCAAGGTTCCTCCTCCTTTGTCCCACTCAATGGTCCCCTGGATTCTGGGTGAATACTTTCCATGCAGGATGCCAAACTGCAAAGCAGTCTATACCTATGTTGGGAAGCTTTGAGTATGAGAAAGTTCTTCTAATGCTCATCCAAATTCTGCCTTGGCCTAATTTCTATCCAACCTGTCCTTGTTCTACATTTTAATTTTTAAATATTTGAAGGTATCCGCTATTCACATTTCCCCTGAGACTGAGTATTTCAGCTCCTCCTCATCTTCTCATGTGATAGGTTTTCTAGAGCCCTCATCATGCTGTACTTCTCTCTCAGGTCCCTGGAAGCAGAGCCTGACCCAGAGATTGCACTCCAAGGGGTTTACTGAGGGGCGTGTCCTCAGTGCACACTTATAGGGGCTGGAAGTAGGACGGGGGAAGGATAGAGCTGAGCAGGGATGGACTTTATCATTTGTGGAGGATTATTCTTGATAGTTGTCCTGATCTATCCTCTGGGATGATGTTTTGTATGAAAAAAAGAAAGGGAAGATATTACCGGCTCACTCCCAGTTAATCAGTGTCTCATGAGTCCTTAATCATGGCTGCCCTTCCAAGTATATGTCAATTGTACTTTCTGCATAATATTCATAATTTCCTTGAAATAATGATCTAGTAATATCTTAAGAACTCTTTGTTCCTTTTATGTCACCTGCCTTAGTTTGGGTTTTCTCAAAAAGCAAGGACTGAGGAGCAAATAGTCTTTTAGGGAGGTGAACGGGGAGCAGAAGTGAAGGAGTGGAGACAAGGAGAAAAACTAAGTCAGGAAGAATATAATGGAATACTACTCAGCCATAAAAAGAAGGAAAATTTTATCATCTGCCACAACATGGACGGACTTGGAGGGCATTATGCCAAGAGAAATAAGTCAGAAAGACAAATCCTGTATAATATTACCTGTACGTGGAATGTCAAAAATGAAACTAGTGAATATAACCAAAAAAGAAGACTTACAGACGTGGAGAACAATCTAGTGGTTATCAGTGGGAAGTGGAGAGGGGCACATAGGGATAGGAGATTAACAGGCACAAACTAGTAGGTGTAAAATAGGGACTTCTCTGGTGGTCCAGCAGTTAAGACTCCAAGCTTCCACTAGGGGATGAGGGTTTAACCCCCGACTGGGGAACTAAGATCCCACATGCCATGAGGTGTGGCAAAAAAAGTATAAAATAAGCTAAAAGGACATCTTGTACAACATAGGGCATGTAGCCAGTATTTTTTTAAAATTTATTTATTTCATTTTTGGTTGCACTGTGTCTTCACTGCTGCACTCTGGCTTTCTCTAGTTGCTAGTCCTCTTGTGGTGTGCCAGCTTCTCATGCAACGGCTTCTTTTGTTGCTGAGCACTGGCTCTGGACACGCAGGAGCTGGGACTCGTGGGCTCTGAAGCACTGGCTCAGTTGTGGCCCACGGGATTAGCTGCCTCATGTGGGATCTTCCTGGAGCAGGGATCGAACCCTTGACCCCTGCATTGGCAGGTGAATTCTTAACCACCGGACCACCAGGGAAGGCCTAGCCAGTATTTTATAATAACTATAAATTGAGTACAACCTTTAGAAATTGTGAATCACTCTGTTATACACTTGTTGCTTATAAAATACTGTACATCAACTATACTTCAAAATTTTAAAAACTAAGAAGGTACATCGGCATTGAAGGTATAATCAAGAATTTAAATAAAATTTTGGTTACTAAATTTGAAATAATTATTTAGACATCCAACGAAGAAATTAAGCGGGCACTTGACAAAAAAGAAAAAAAAAGTCAGGTTATTCACAACCAATAAAATGGAGCTGATCACTGGTTAGTTTCTCCAGCAACAAGTCCCTCCTCTGACATAACGTCTGTCACCTCCCAGGCTTTCTTTTTTTTGGCAATTGATGTTAGTTAACTGGAGACTGAGCATTATGTCAGCCCCTAATTAGAGTTATTCTAAAGATAAATAGCTAGCCTTTACTGTTGGTGGCAGCTGATTTCCAGATGCCAAAAATCACCCCTGAGATCTTTTCTTACATTAAAAAATGGTCCCAGATGAAGCTTTTCACAAGCTCCATATGTAGATCTTCTTGGATATTTTCAATGTGTTAGTCCACAGAGTGGAAGCCATTACCACGCTCATTTATTTTTCACGGAGTGTT
Organism: Moschus berezovskii; assembly: GCF_049115385.1. NCBI lineage: Eukaryota > Metazoa > Chordata > Mammalia > Artiodactyla > Moschidae > Moschus > Moschus berezovskii. The sequence goes on along the minus strand of NC_142483.1, from coordinate 50,754,551 downwards.
GTAACAGGAATCCTGGATTCAGCAAGTGAAGCTGGAAGCTGTATTAATAATGTATGTTGAGTGCAGCTGATTGGCACTCCTGTCATCTTAACATCACTGAAAGTGTCAGAGAGGGTGACCTTTTTAAAGAGATACCCACCGAGCCTGGGGGTGGCCATCCTGCAGAGGTTAGCTGGGGGCCACCCATCTCCCTGAGAGCTTCACCTCCTCATCTAGAACGCAGCTCCCCAGCAAGTCACAGAGATGGGGTTTGTACAGGCAGAAGCCAGGGCATGCAGATCCAAAAAGGCCTGATTTTCCAGGACCATGGTGGCTGCCATGGTTTCACCCAACTCATCTTGGGATGGCTTCTCACTTTCTGGAAGAAGATCCTGCCGCTGCACTAATTTTGCATCTTCCAGGATGCTGGGCAACCTCAAGCTTCTCCTCAACCAACTTGAGAAGGAAATGGTCCATGCCCCCAAGAGCTGCATCACTGCGGTTGCACTGGAAACCCAAGAAGAGGTAGGTGTAACACGTCTGAAGATGCAGGTTGAGTAGGATGGTTGCTGGTGGCCTCCACCCTCCACCTGGGTGGAATAATTCTAAGGAATCTGAGAGTTTCTGATTGGGCAGTAAGAACCTAAGCACACACATACACACAAAGGTGTTGGCTATTCCCCAGGGACAGAGGACAGCTGAGAAGACAGTCCCAGAGGTTAAGACAGTCCCAGAGGTTGCGCATGGAAAAGAGGTTGATGGATGGCCAGAGGCCAGAAGGAGGGGCGCTCTGGGTCTCTTCTGTTCAAACTCTGGAAGCAAGACACAAATCCTCGGGACTCACAGGAGCACTGCCTCTTCTATCACTGCCTCTTTTATCTCTTTCTGGATCAAAACTTTCTCCTTCATGGATCATCCCAATCAGTATTTACACAGACTCAGGGGTCTCCCGGATGTTCCCAGGTGGCACTAGTGGTAAAGAAACCTGCCTGCCAATGCAGGAGACATAAGAGTTCGACCCCTGGGTAGGGAAATCCCCTGGAGGAGGGCATGGCAACCCACTCCAGTATTCTTGCTGGAGAACCCCATGGACAGAGAAGCCTGGTGGGCTACAGTCCATGGGGTCACAAAGAGTCGGACAAGACTGAAGCGACTTAGCACACATGCACGCCAAGAGTCTCCCTAAATCTTTGCTTTCAGTGTGTTCAGTGGACCAGCCTTATCAACATCACCTAGGAGCCTGCTAGAAATGCACAATCTCAGGCCCCACCCCACCTGCTGAATGGTCCCCGGGTGATGTACAGGTACAATAAAGCTTGAGAAGCCCTGTTCTAAACCCCAACCAGGTTTCTCTCATAAAAACACAAATCAGATCTTATCTAATCTCCCCTGCAAAATCCTGTTTCCCCAGATTCTTTCCCTCCTTCCTGCTCTTATGCAACTGCTAACCTTTCCTGACCTCCTTTGGTAAACACCAGGTAAAGTCTCTGCTCCCACTTTGGTGACAATGCCTGACTCCCTTTCTCTGTGTGTTTTGCCCTGGGTGAGGCAGTCTGATCAGAGTGTAGTCTGCTTGCAGAGGATTCCGAGCTCTTATTGTTGCACAAGTAACCTTTTCAGAACGTGCTAGTCATTTTTTCAGTTTGTCCTCGGCTCCACACTCCACGCTTGGTATTGGGAAGTGCACTGACTGAAACCGCCCACCCTGGCCAGGCACCATCTGTATGAGTTATTTTAGGACAGGAGGTCCTGGTGAGGAACACGGAACCAATAAGCCACCACCAATCAGAAGAGTTCGGGAAAGATCAAAAGAACACCACGTGTCTAACCACGTCCCAGAATCCTTCTCGCTGCCGTCCATCTTGGCTGAAAAATGTATATGTGCCACCAGGAAGAACTCTGAGTTAAAATGATTGGCCTAAGACAACCCAGAAACTAATAAGACAACCCAGAAAGGAATCCCATCACCACAAAACCTGAGACCACGAGTCATGTGGCAGAGCAGTCCTGCTGGGTTCCCTTACCCTGCTGCCCTCTGCCCGGGAAACCCCCTTCCAACAAAATCTCGTGCTTTGTGTCTCCTCAGACAATTAACCTCCAAATGTTAGATAAGAGCCCACTCTTGGGCCCTGGAAGGGTTCTCCTTTCCGGCCACAGCTGACCTACAGCTACGTTTCTCAGGCTCCCTTGCCAACTGGGTGCTGCCAGGGGGAAGCGTTGGCAGAAAGCTGAGAGTGGGATGGGGTCCATGAGGTGGTAAGGTGGCACCAGCTTTGAGGTTCTGAACCTGCTCCTGGACTCTGTTAGCACTGCCTCGTGCCCTGGTTCCTCCAAACCCCGGGGATGGTGGTATCTTCCTGCTCTTGCTAATCTCAGGTTGCCTTGTTTGGTTTTTTGGATTTTCCTAATGGTATTGAAGATACCACCATCCCCGGGGGTTGGAGGAACCAGGGCATGAGGCAGTGCTAACAGCCAAAGCCTTTGACTGTGTGGATCACAATAAACTGTGGAAAATTCTGAAAGAAATGGGAATACAAGACCACCTGACCTGCCTCTTGAGAAACCTGTATGCAGGTCAGGAAGCAACAGTTAGAACTGAACATGGAACAACAGACTAGTTCCAAATAGGAAAAGGAGTACGTCAAGGCTGCATATTGTCACCCTGCTTATTTAACTTATATGCAGAATACATCATGAGGAACGCTGGGCTGGAAGAAGCACAAGCTGGAATCAAGATTGCCGGGAGAAATATCAATAACCTCAGAATGAAGATGACACCACCCTTATGGCAGAAAGTGAAGAGGAACTCAAAAGCCTCTTGATGAAAGTGAAAAAGGAGAGTGAAAAGGTTGGCTTGAAGTTCAACATTCAGAAAACAAAGATCTGAATCCCATCACTTCATGGGAAATAGATGGGGAAACAGTGGAAACAGTGTCAGACTTTATTTTTTTGGGCTCCAAAATCACTGCAGATGCTGATTGCAGCCAGGAAATTAAAAGACGCTTGCTCCTTGGAAGGAAAGTTATGACCAACCTAGACAGCATATTAAAAAGCAGAGACATTACTTTGCCAACAAAGGTCCATCTAGTCAAGGCTATGGTTTTTCCCGTGGTCATGTATGGATGTGAGAGTTGGACTGTGAAGAAAGCTGATCGCCAAAGAATTGATGCTTTTGAACTGTGGTGTTGGAGAAGACTCTTGAGAGTCCCTTGGACTGCAAGGAGATCCACCCAGTCCATTCTAAAGGAGATCAATCCTGGGTGTTCATTGGAAGGACTGATGCTAAAGCTGAAACTCCAATACTTTGGCCACCTCATGCAATGAGTTGACTCACTGGAGAAGAGTCTGATGCTGGGAGGGATTGGGGGTGGGAGGAGACGGGGATGACAAAGAATGAGATGGCTGGATGGCATCACCGACTCGATGGACATAAGTTTGAGTGAACTTTGGGAGTTGTTGATGGACAGGGAGGCCTGGCATGCTGTGATTCATGGGGTCGCAAAGAGTCGGACACGACTGAGCGACTGAAATGAACTGAGTGTCAAATACAAAATTGGAACTTACCAAGAGCATTGCCAACGACTGAACAACAAAGGCATCTGCCATCTGCCTCTACGGAGATTGAACCCCATGCTGCTATAGCTCCTGACCTTCCACACCCCCTGAGGGAGTTCAGGGTGGAGTGAGGCGCTCTCTGCTCCCCCTTCACCAAAACCTTGTATATTGACTTTCCCCCACTGCTGCTTTGGAGCAGTCTCTCAGACCTATCTGAGATGCTGCCTCACGGGCTGCAGTCCTCATTTTGCCCCAAATAAAACTTAACTTACAACTCTCAAGTTGTAAATCTTTTTTTTTTTTAGTCAAGAGTAGTATAGACTATGCTTTCCTGAACAGACCTTGACTGATACATGGAGGTATCAGAAAATGGGGTTGAGGGAGGAAGAACGTTTGAGAACTTTTGTTTTCCCATTCCAAGCAACAGATATCAAGAGTAGTGAAGAGTTAGGTAGGATGGACTACCTGGTTCTCCTTGGACTGCAAGGAGGTCCAACCAGTCCATCCTAAAGGAGATCAGTCCTGCATATTCATTGGAAGGACTGATGCTGAAGCTCCAATACTTTGGCCACCTGATGCAAAGAGCCGACTCATTAGAAAAAGAGTCTGATGCTGGCAAAGATCGAAGGCAGGAGGAGAAGGAGATGACAGAGGTTGAGATGGTTGGATGGCATCACAGACTCGATGGACATGAGTTTGAGCACACTCTGGGAGTTGGTGATGGACAGGGAGGCCTGGTGTGCTGCAGTCCACGGGGTCGCAAAGAGTCGGACACGACTGAGTGACTCAACAACAGGTAGGGTGGAGCCAGCATCTTCCCTCTGCCGCCAAACCTCAAACTTTATCGGTTCAGTTGCTCTAGTCTTTCCTGTTCTATTGTTTTCCTCTATTTCTTTTCATTGGTCACTAAGGAAGGCTTTCTTATCTCTCCTTGCTGTTCTTTGGAACTCTGCATTCAGATGCTTTATATCTTTCCTTTTCTCCTTTGCCATTCACTTCTCTTCTTTTCTCAGCTATTTGTAAGGCCTCCTCGACAACCATTTTGCCTTTTTGCATTTCTTTTTCTTGGGGATGGTCTTGATCCCTGCTTCCTGTACAATGTCATGAACCTCCATCCATAGTTCTTCAGGCACTCTATCAAATCTAATCCCTTGAATCTATTTCTCACTTCCACTGTATAATTGTAAGAGATTTGATTTAGGTCATATCTGAATGGTCTAGTGGTTTTCTCTACTTTCTTCCATTTCAGTCTGAATTTGGCAATAAGGAGTTCATGATCTGAGCCACAGTCAGCTCCTGGTCTTGTTTTTGCTGCCTGTATAGAGTTTCTCCATCTTTGGCTGCAAAGAATATAATCAGTCTGATTTTGGTGTTGACCATCTGGTGATGTCCATGTGTAGAGTCTTCTCTTGTGTTGTTGGAAGAGGGTGTTTGCTATGACCAGTGCTTTCTCTTGGCAAAATTCTATTAGCCTTTGCCCTGCTTCATTCTTTTCTCCAAGGCCAAATTTGTCTGTTACTCCAGGTATTTCTTGACTTCCTACTTTTGCATTCCAGTCCCCTATAATGAAAAGGACATCTTTTTTTGGTGTTAGTTCTAGAAGGTCTTGTAGGTCGTCATAGAACTGTTCAACTTAAGCTTCTTCAGCATTACTGGTTCAACTTCAGCTTCTGAGCATTACAGGCGTTATACCCGTATGGAATGTATAGGGATATGGTTGGAGGAGGGGAGTGCACCATGCAGGCTGGCACTCTGGCCTCAGGCAAATTCTCCTTGACTGGGCCAAGGTGCATCTGAGAATGTCCTGCAGACCAGGAGTCAATGGCAGCCTGCTGGTGTCATGCGTGCATGCGTGCACGCATGGTCACTCTGTCGTGTCTGAATCTCTTCGACCCCAATGACTCCTAGGCTCCTCTGTCCATGGGATTTTCCAGGCAAGAATGCTGGAGAGGGTTCCCATTTACTTCTCTGGGAGATCTTCCCGACCCAGGGATCTAATTCTCATCAACTCCATTGGCAGGTGGATTCTTCACCTCTGAGCCACCTGGGAAGTCATTTGGTGTCATGAACCCTTAACAACCATCACTCCAATTGTGTATTCCTTTGTAGTTCAATGTCCTCCTTCCTAGGTATGGTGAGAAAGTTATAGCAATAGAAAGATTGGTTCTGTAATTTACAAATAAGTCGATGCTGGGGACTTCCTGGTGGTCCAGTGATTAAGACTCCACCTTCCAATGCAGGGGGCGTGGGTTCAATCCCTTTTCCAGGAGCTAAGATCCCACATTGTTTAGTCGCTAAGTTGTGTCCAACTCTTTTCGACTCCATGACCTGTTGCCCATTAGTCTCCTCTGTCCATGGAAATATCCAGGCAAGAATACTGGAGTGGGTTGCCATTTCATCTTCTCCAGAGGATCTTCCCAAGCCAGGGATCAAACACACAGCTCCTGCCAGGTCTCCTGCATTACAAGGGGATTCTTTACCACTGAGCCACGGGGAGAAGTCCTAAGATCCCACATGGGTGTGGCTGAAAAAGAAAAACAAATAAGTCAGTGTTATTGTACAGTTGCTGGGGTAGGGGTCAGAGGCGTTGTACCCAACAGATAATCTGTCTGAGTTAAACCAGCTGCTGAGTTGTCACAGTTGGTGGTTGCGGCCTGTTGTCAAAAGTCAATATTTTCATAGCCATTGCACACCGCTAAGCTACATCTCAGCCTGGCATCTGTCCCTCGGCCCTGTGAGGACAGGCAATTCTTTCAAACAAAATGGAAAAAGATACAAGAGAAGTTGGTCTTTTTCGCTCAAAGACTGTTCAAGTAGCAGCCACTGCACTCTGAATAATGCCCTTTCAAGAGGAGAGAGGGGCTTCCCTGGTGGCTCGGATGGTAAAGAATCTGCCTGTCCCTGGAGAAGGGAATAGTTACCCACCCCAGTATTCTTGCCTGGAGAACTCTATGGACTGAGGAGAATAGTGGGCACAGTCCATGGAGTCGCAAAGAGTCAGACACAACTGAGCAACTGACACTTCACTTTAAAGGGAGAAAGAATCAGATTCTAGAATCACACATTTCAGGGACATTGAGAGAGGGCAGTTTACTGAGTATGATTCTTGTAAGATGATTCTGTAATGAAACGTAAGCCTCAAAATTCAAGAGAAAGAAAATGTATTTATTCAGAATTTCTCATGAGTATTTGTATGTTGAAACCCATCACCCTTCAAGTGTTTTATGCTCAAGACAGGAGATGAGAATTCCACTGTGGCTGGCAATGCAGACGACACTGAGGCCAAGAGTGCAGGGCAGTGGGGACTCCACACAGGTGCACGCCCATCAGCCAAAGTGTCTGGTCCTTCAGGAGGCTGAATCTGGGTCCTGGTCCCTGGGTGTGTTCTTGGGGAGCTGCGGAACTGGTGTGCCAGGAGTGATCTGAGGTTGGAGCTCTCCCTTGGAAGGAATGCTGCTCTCTCTGCTTTTCAACCTTTCACAAGCTGAAGACGAAGCTTGGCCTGAAGGTCGGATGGGTGGAGCTTTTGACCGAGACTAGAGGCCTCAGGTGTCTGCCCAGTGTGAGGGGAGGGTGACACAGAACCTCCTGGTTGCCGTGGGAGCCACAGAGAGCAGCTGATTGTTAATGACCCCTGGTAGAAGGTGGACACACATGCTCTTTCTTCTCTGCAGGTCTAAAAGGTACAGCCGCAAGCATCCCAGACCATCACACGTGTTCTACCTCTTGTTTTGTCCCTGGATTGAAAGTCAAGTCTGCTTCTTTTAATTATGCCTTATTCGATTTCATTTCCTTTTCATCTATTTCATCTATTCCTATAGGAGCCTAGTGTCTGGTTAAGCTAAAGAACTTTAGTTTACGTGTTGCACGACTGAGCGACTTCACTTTCACTTTTCTCTTTCACACATTGGAGAAGGAAATGGCAACCCACTCCAGTGTTCTTGCCTGGAGAATCCCAGGGAAGGGGGAGCCTGGTGGGCTTCCGTCTATAGGGTCACACAAGAGTCGGACACGACTGAAGTGACTTAGCAGCAGCAGCAACACATCTCCATGGTTAAGAAGATACCAGTAAAAAGTCTACTTTTTTAACTCTAATTTTTGTTTTCTTTTTGACTGCATGGTTTGCAGGATCTTCATTCCCTGACTAGGGGTTGAATCCAGGCTCTCAATGGTGAAAGTGTGGAGTCCCAAACACTAGCCCACCAGGGAATCCCCTCTAACTTTCTTAAATTGCAAGTATCATCCTTTCAAGATTTTCAATGACAGAAGAAAACTTTGTGCTTAGAATTTCCTCTCTTTCTCTTAATGGGACAGTGCCTAGTAACTAGAGGCTCTTTTTTTGGCTAAGTGCAAAATTGACTTCCTGTAACAAATTGCCTCTCCTGTCCAGGGTAGACTTCCATCCTGGGGGTGGAAGACTGGGGAGGTGGGGCAGAGGAGGCTCCATGTCAGGAAAGGAGAGACGAAATGCCCAGAGGTCTTGGAGCTGGTGGAGGACAATGAGTCAGACAAAGCTGAGATCTGCGTGGGGAGATTAAGATGTGACCGCAGGGCAGCAGGCAGGGTGGTTTGAGGAGAAAAGATATATTTAATAAGATGATTTGGAGCGAAATACTGTGCACTAAACAACGCAAACCACGACTTTGTTCCCCCTAGAAAATCTAGACTAGAAATTCTAGATTCTGGAGTAAAATATCCACATCTCACTATTACTTAGTGAGCCTGTTTTCCTTTGCAAATTCAATTAATGTAGTGTCCTGTTCTGAGACAGATGCAAGAAGGGTACAGTGCCTACTTTTGGGGCTTAGCTACACCTTTGGTTTTATGTCTTGTATATATACATCTTAAATATTCAAAGCATAAAGAGACACACAGAGTGAAAAGCAAAATTTGTATTCCCCATTTTAATTAGTTACATGGTTCAGTGTTAACCTATCCAAAGCTAATAATTTGATGCGTAGCCTTCAGTATTTTTCCTAAGCATTTATGGACACATACATGACTGATTAATTATTTGGCTCAAAGAGAATTTGAGACTGAAAACAATTTCTGTGTAAAATTTTGAAAGTATTGCTCATTGCCTACTTTTGTTTTTTGCATACTAGAATTAATTTTTGAATGAATAGTTAATCCATGCTTGGGTGATGAATTCAAGAGATAAAAAGGGATGCAACTACAACTGATACTTCCAGCTGCCTTGTTTCCTTCACTAGTGGCAATCATGGTCACTGGTTTCTTATGTGTCTTTACAGATATATTCTATAATACCTACTGTTTACAAATATACATACATACATATGTTGAACTCTATGACATTGTTAGTTTTGAAGTTAAAGCTCAGTAACTTCATGCAATTTAACCTAACACACACATATAAGTGAATACAATTGTTAATCACACCAACAACAGTCTGCTGTGTACACCACAGTGCACTTTGGTTTCTGACTTAACAAGATGTCTTGCAATCTCCCCATAATCTGTATACATAAGCTGCCTCATTCTTTTTAAAATTTTATGCCTATTTGTTTTCATGGCAAACTGTTATTTTAAAATTTACATAGGGTGAAATTGAATTTTAATTTTGATGTATGCTTTTGTGAGTTTTAAAATGGATACCCACCACAATAATCAGGAAACAAAAATATCTCAAATATATCTTTATAATTACCAATGACAAAGAATGCAACTGGCAAGTCCCCCAGAATCTCCCCTCAAATCTCCTTCCCTATTGCTATGCCTTTCTTACACCCCAAGACAATATTTCCCTTGACTTCTAACACCATAAGTTAGTTTTGCCTACATGAAATAATGTAGTATATATTCTTTTCTTTGCTTTCTTTGGCTCAACACTATGTAAGGTTCATCCATGCTATACTGTATATTCATCCGTATAGTTATGTCATTACTATAGAGCAATTAATTACACAATATTTCATTATTTTATAGCGTTAAAAAATTTTTATGGCATTTTTGACATGCAGAATAAGAAAATTACCTTTCATGTAAATAAACCTTTTTTGTAATGGTTTCTGGATTTTGTGTTATACATCAGTTCAGTTCAGTTCAGTAGCTCAGTCGTGTCTCTTTGCGACCCCATGAATCACAGCATGCCAGGCCTCCCTGTCTATCACCAACTCCCGGAGTTCACTCAAACTCATGTCCATTGAGTCGGTGATGCCATCCAGACATCTCATTCTCCGTCATCCCCTTCTCCTCCTGCCCCAATCCCTCCCAGCATCCGAGTCTTTTCCAGTGAGTCAACTCTTCACATGAGGTGGCCAAAGTATTGGAGTTTCAGCTTTAGCATCAGTCCTTCCAGTGAACACCCAGGACTGACCTCTTTAGAATGGACTGGTTGGATCTCCTTGCAGTCCAAGGGACTCTCAAGAGTCTTCTCCAACACCACAGTTCAAAAGCATCAATTCTTTGGTGCTCAGCTTTCTTCACAGTCCAACTCTCACATCCATACATAGCCTTGACTAGACGGACTTTTGAGGCCCTTAGCATTCCAGGGTTATAAAATAAATCCTCCCATGTTTTCTTCTACTACTCTAATAATTTCATTTTTCAGATGTGAGGAATAAATCTGACTTTTTTTCTAAGCTACTAACTTGTTATCCAAGTACTCATTTAATCTTCATGGGAAATTTATGATGGATACAATGACGCACCTTCATTTTACAGATGAAGAAACTGACACATGAACACATTCAGTCATTTTCTGGGGTATAATAAATGGCAAAGCTGTGATTTGACTATGAGCTTACTTATTACACTGTCCAGCCCTTTCTCCCACACAGTATCTTGACTATGAGGTAAGGATTTCAAAGGTTTGCAAGACTGAATTTGTTTACTTAGGAGTCTGATTATCACATAGTTCTTCAGTTTCCATTTTGTTGCTCAGTCTTTGTGACCCCATGGACTGTAACCTACCAGGCTGCTCTGTCCATGGGATTCTCCAGGCAAGAATACTGGAGTGGGTTACCGTTTCCTTCTCCAGGGGATCTTCCTGACCCAGGGATTGAACCCGGGTCTCCCGCATTGGGGGCAGACGCTTTAACCTCTGAGCCACCAGGGAAGCCCTTCAGCAGGAGCAGGGAATTTGACACTTCACCTTCATTCTCTCAGTCCTTCTCTGTTAATAAGAGGCCTCATTCTTGGAATAAGGCTTTTTTTTAACTCAGCCCAGTGTTGGGTTTTCCCTTCCAAGAACTCTTCTCATTAAACTGTTATCAGCTGTGTAAACAGTCCTAGGACATTTGTAAACAATTACAAAAATGTTAAAAATTAAATTGAACTACTTTAAAAAATTGAGCAGGGTGTGTCTCAGAAGAGAAGGGAATGTGAAACAGGTTACAGCTGGAGGCCAGGATAAAGGGCAAGAGGCCTGAGATAGGTTTCTAGTTCTGTCTCTGAGATCAGATGACCCTGGGAAAGTTACTTTTTGGCTCTTCGTTATGCAACAGCAATAATATGCAGTCCTTCTGTTTCCTTTAGTGTCCTTGCTTCTGCCTACAATGGGAATTAAATCAAAAACAAAGATACCAAAAAAAGAAAAATTCTTTTAAGGACAGGCCTCAGGCTAGAGAGTCAGCTAAATTCCTGGAAGAGTCATAGTCTAAGTTTAGATACTGATGTGCAGACCTTTCTTTCATGGCAGGTCTTCCAACTGTTTTATAACTTTAATTAAAAAATTTTTTTTTTGGCCATGCCACATGGCTTCTGGGATCTTAGTTCCCCAACCAGGGATTGCACCTATGCCCTCTGCATTGGAAGGATGGAGTCTTAACCACTAGACTGCCAGGGCAGTGCCTATATAACTTGAATTAATGTAGCCAAAAGATATTCTTTTGAAAGTAAACACTAAAAACATATTTCAAAGTGCTCCAGGGAAGTTCATTAAAACAGTATAAAATATAAGTATTTCAGTCCACTCCAGATTTCTCACTTGCTACAGCCAAAATGTGTATGCATATATATTATATATGGGCTTCCCTGGTGGCTCAGACAGTAAAGAATCTGCTGGCAATGCAGGAGACCTGGGTTCAGTCCCTGGGTTGGGAAGATCCCCTGCAGAAGGGAATGGCTACCCATTTCAGTATTCTTGCCTGGAGAATTCCATGGACAGAGGAGCCTGGTGGGCTACAGTTCACGGGATCACAAAGGGTCTGACACGACTGAGTGAGTAACACTTTCACTTTCATATGCTATATACATATATATCCCCTACATATGTATCCCATATATACACATATACCCCCTACCCCTTACAAATGTTGACAAATCTGGTATGTGAAGAACAACACAGCTGTAGCACTTTCACATTTGTGGATAAGTGCTCTCAATGTACAAAATAAAATGTCTTTTTTTATTCTGAAAGAATATGTGTTGATCATTTTGGAGCAAAGTATTGGAGAACATAGAAAAATCAGTGTCGGTGGGAGTGTATGTCTCCATGGTAAGGGATCCAGAGGCAGTGTGGGTGGCAGTGTGGGCATGGGCTTTAGAGCCATGAAAATTATGGCTTCAGATGCTGCCTCTACCACATACAAACTGTGTTACTTTCAGTGACATTCAGAGCCTCAGGTTTTTAATTTTTATTAAAAAATTTCATGCACTGAAGTTGAGTGTTTATGGTATATAGCTTTCTGGGTTTTGACAAATGCACACAAAGTTGTCCATCTACCACCTTAGTTATGATACAAACTGTTTCATCACCCCAAAGATTCCCTTGTCCTGCCCCTTTGTAGTTAATACCACTTCCACCCCATCCCAGTCCTCCCTACTAAACTCCTAGAACCACAGATCCATTCTCCCTCCCTCTAGCTTTGCCTTTTCAGAATGTCATAAATGGAATCTGTTGGGCTGCATCTCGCAGGCCTGCAAGCCTTGTACCTGCTCATCTCAAGACCAAAGAAAGAGTCAGGAGACAGCAAAACAGAGACATCATAGGTTTAATGCAAGGGGGATCTTAGGTGCCTGAAGTAAGCTCTTGGATTGACACCCCGTAATAAGCAGCAGGACATGGCACTAGTCTTCGCTATTGGGGTGGTGGGGAGTAGAGGGAGGTTACCAGTCATAGGGGGAATTGACTTCCAGTTGGTTCATCGTTATCAGGGAAACCAGTAGAGGAGCATGCCCGTCATCTCACCTTTGATAAACTATCTTGGGGGTGAGGTTCTGATATAGAGATGAGAACAATCGCTAGTTGGGCCCCGGGACAAGTATGCAGGTATTTACTGATCAAGTCACTGATTAAGAGGGGAGGTCAGTCATGTGAGTAGGGTGTAGGTGTGACAGGGACTGGTCGAGTAGGGGATGCACTGTACAGAGAGCAAGGGAACAACCATCTTGGTTGTCATGTATATCATGTATGCGTATGACTTCTTTTGGGTCTCATTTATTTCCCTTAGTGAAACTTAAGAAAAACCATTCAGGTTGTTACCAGTATCAGTGCTCTGTCCTTTAGATGTCAGAGTAGTATTCCACGCTAAGAAGGTACTGCAGTTTGTTTCTCGATTCATTGACGGAAGGACATCTACGTTTTGATCATTTGTTGGGTATTTCTTTATAATATGTACAGAATCTGTGGTGATAAGCACTCTTTAACTCCTTATATTGATAACTAGTATTTTCCTTTCTCTTCATGAATCTTACTTACTAGGGGCTTACCAATGTTATTAACCATTTTTAAGAACTAAATTTTAGTTTTGTTTTCTTTATTGTTTTATATTTCATTAATGTTTTGCTCAGTATCTTTTATTTCATTCCTTCTACTCACTTTGATTTTAATTTTTTCTTTCATAGACTTAAGGTGGAAGTGTAGATTATTGATTTCCAATCTTTTTTCATTTCTAATAAAAGCACCTAATACTGTTATTTTTCTTTTAAGCACTGTGTTAGCTGAACCTTGCAAATTTTGGTCAGCTTTGTTCTCATTTTCATTCTTCTAAAATATTTTCTAATTTCCCTGGTGGTTTCTTCTTTGGCCCATCAACTATTTTGATGTGCACAGCATAATTTCCAAACATTAGGGGATTTTTCTAGATATCTCTGCTACTGATTCCTAATTTAATTACTTTGTGATCCAAGAACAGGCTATATGATATCAATCCTTTGAAATCTGTATTATGGATTAGCACATCGTCTATCTTGGTGACTGCTCCATGTGTATCCAAAAAGAACATGTATTTTTCAGTTTTCCCCTCTTTTTAAAAAAAAAAGATAAGGCAAGAGGGTCGGACGTGACTGGGCGACTTCACTTTCACTTTTCACTTTCACACATTGGAGAAGGAAATGGCAACCCACTTCAGTGTTCTTGCCTGGAGAATCCCAGGGAAGGGGGAGCCTGGTGGGCTTCCGTCTATGGGGTCACACAGAGTCGGACACGACTGAAGTGACTTAGCAGCAGCAGCAGCAGCTGACCCAACTTTTCCACATTGTTACCAATTTTTTTTCAAGGTAAAAAAAATCTGTCAAGGACTGGAAAAGGTCACCAAGGACCTGGCACTTAGAGTGACAAAGATCTTTGAAGGAATGTGTGAAAATACACCATTTCAGTAATTTATATATTTTAATACATATATTTGTTGTTCAGTTGCTAAGTTGTGTCCGACTCTTTGCGACCTCATGGACGGAAGCATGCCAGGCTCCTCTCCCTCCACTATCTCCTGGTGTTCGCTCAAATTTACGATATATATTACATATGTATGAATGTATGTATGTGGGGGCTTCCCGGGTAGCTGAGCTGGTAAAGAATCCATCTGCAATGTAGGTGACCCTAGTTCGATTAGTGGGTCGGGAAGTTCCCCTGGGGAAAGGATAGGCTACCCACTCCAGTATTCTTGGGTTTTCCTGGTGGCTCAGCTAGTGAAGAATCCGTCTGCAATGCGGGAGACCTGGCGGCTCTGTCCATGGGGTCGCAGAGGGTCGGACACGACTGACCCAACAAAGCACAGCATGTGTGTGTGCGTGCATACGCTAAGTCACTCCAGCCGTGATTCTTTGCGACCCTATGGACTAGCCTGCCAGGCTCCTCTGTCCACGGGATTCTTTTTCTTTTCCACGGGATTCTTAAGAATACTGGAGTGGGTTGCCATGTCCCCCACCAGGGAATCTCCCCGACCCAAGAACGGAAGCACTTCTCTTAGTCTCCTGCATTGGCAGCGGGGTTCTTTACCAGTAGCGCCACTGGGAAGCCTTTATAATGTCCAAACTATACCAGCCTGAAACATCTGAACCCTGGGAGCTTCCTATCAGGCACTTCCTGACCCCTGGAAGAGCCCAGCAAAGGGAAAAGGGCCACTCTAGGAAGCAGTAGGAATACGAGATACTGAAGACGGAAAACCCAAAAAACAAATAATGAACAAAAGCACAGTGTCAATCGCAGTCCTCGGCAGGTCCCCCGGATCCCCTCTTCTCACAGCCACGCAGCAGGTTCTTCGCGGCGGGACAACCAGCCGTGCGGTCCTCAAGAGAAGCAGCACCCTCCCCATCTGACTTCGCAGCACCGCAGCCCAGGTGTGTGTCGGTGTAGGGCTCAGAGCACCCAGCGCCTGGGCTCCGAGGTTATGTCCACGCGCAGTGAGCGTGGGCAGCGCGAATCCCCGCACAGTCCCGGAGCGACCCTGCAGCGCGCATGCGCGGGCCGGACCTCCAGCTTGTCCCCTCCGGCGCTCGGTAGCGCTCCCTCGCCCAACTCCACGTAGGCCGCGCAGGCGCCGTGCTCACGCTGCTCACCTGCTGCCGTTGTCGCCGCCGCCGCCGCCGCCGGGGCTGGATGGGGGGCCGAGGCCAGCCGGTGGCACCCAGAAGACAGAGACGCGGCGGCGGCGACGCCGACACCCGCAGGACGAGCGTCTCGACCGGCCCGCGAGCCCAGGGAGGAGGCGGCGAGGCCCGGCGTCCGCGGTCTGCGCTGTAGAGAAGCCTCCACCGCGGCCGCGGCCGGGTCCCCCTGAGCACTCGCCCCACAGGTCCCATCCACCTCAGGACCCCGCGTTGCGCGATGTTCAAGAAACTGAAGCAAAAGATCAGCGAGGAGCAGCAGCAGCTCCAGCAGGCGCTGGCCTCTACTCAGGTACTATGGCCGCCGCGATCGCCTGGTTCCCGACAACCCTTGACACCGGCTCGTGGGCAAAGGGGAGCGGAGGTTCTGCCCTGACCCTTGACTTCTAACCAGAGGCCTCCCCCAGGCAATGAGCTCCTCCGTGAGTCCTGGCCCGGGTCCCCCACCCCAGAACTCCGTTCTGGACAGTAGCTTGGGGGTGGTTGGGTTTGTGACACCTGACCTCCTAATTTACCCCTGATGCCCAACCTGGTCTGAGAAGTGAGAGGAGCTCCGATCTTGCATGATTTTTGACCCATACAGAAGGTTTCCCCCAGGCATCCGAGACCCCCAACTCAGGAGTGAGGGCGGGATGGGAAAAGCAGGAACCTGCGTAATATCTGACCTTTGGACTGAAGTCCCCCCGTCTCATCCCCGACCTGAGACTGAGTACGGAGGGGCTCCTGGCCCGTGACAGAGTCTTAATTCCAAACCCTGGTCCAGGGCGTGAGGGCCGGGGGTCGAGCCATTCCTGGCCGGGCAGCTTGCAGAAGCGCTGGACCTGAGAGAGGTGGCGGCGTGGCCGGCGTCCAGTGCCCGAGGCTGTCACGAGTTCGTCACTTCGCATAACTGGGTTGATCCGGGACGGGCGGAGGGGCGGCCACTGTGGGGCCCGGCCGGGTTTGCGCGCGTCCGCAGCTCGGCTCTGCTTCTTCAGGCGTCTTGTTAATGTTTGTTTTTCACGAATGCTGTTGCTTCAGGAAGTGACAATTTCTAGGAAAAGGGAGGCGCGTTAGTAGTGTTAATTTAAAGAGGCAGAAACAGCCTCCTAAGCAGCTGTGAATGTGTGTTTTGGTGCCGGCAGCACGTGGTTCTTTCAGCGATGAGGAGTCTGCTAAATTGCTTCCCAGCCTTTCTAAGTCTCAACAGATTTAATTTTAGAGTGTCTACACGAAAAGCTGGGTTTTGACTACTTGGTAGGCATTTCTAAAACATTTTAAACATAACATTTATCTTATACAACTTTAAAAAAACTAATGACTAATAACTACTAAATCAAGCATCTATTGCATTGAATTTATTCTGAAACTGTAAATTGAAGTTTATTTAAAGCTTCTGTAGAGTGAAACAGTGGTTGAGGTATATTAGAATATCGTACTGAAAGCTTGTTCGTTCTCCCAGTTCAGTTCAGTCGCTCAGTCGTGTCCGACTCTTTGCGACCCCATGAATCACAGCATGCCAGGCCTCCCTGACCATTCTCCCAAGGGAATTGTAAATAGTGATTAAGATTTGGATACTCAATATATTACTTTGAATACTAAATATATTACATTTACTGTGAGCTTTTAAAATTTCACAAAATACTGTTAATTTAAGAAAGAAAGAAAAAATTAAAAAATGAGGTAGAGGTGAGGAATGTGGGGAACAGGCAGGGCAGTGAATATAAGGGACTGTACACGTATCACTGATTCAGGATGCCACCTCTCAAAATTCTAAGAGAATCCAGGATGTATTAAGGAGTTAGCCACATGGGATTTCACTTCAGTGTTGTTTTTAATAGGTAAAATGTGGCCAAAAATATTTAGCAGTAGAGACTGGTCAGATAAGCTATGTCATATAGTTGGTTATTATGCAGCCTTTAAAAAACGCCAACATTGATTAGGTTCTTACTGTGCTAGGTATTTTGCTTGGGTTATTTTGTTTCATTGTCACGTAAATCTACAAGGTAGAATCTTTCATACCTGGAATGGGCTTCAGAGAGATTAAGTAACTAGCCTAATGTCAGACAGCTAGAGTTAGAGCCCACAGAGAAGTAGGCTCTAACTTGTATTATACAGGACAGATTGAAAACCAGCGTGTAAAGCGTGATCCCAGTCTTGTGGGGAAAGTTTGACACAGTGAAAATAGTTTAAGAAGGACATGCCCCAAGCTGCTGGCTTTTTATTTGTAAATGTTGTCTTTTTTTTTTTTTCTTGAAAAAGAATTACTATTGATCTTGAATGAAGAGCGGTTGTCACGGTTGTTGTTCAGTCACTAAGTCCTGTCTCACTTGTTTGCGTCCCCGTGGACTGTAGCTTGCCAGGCTCCTCTGTCCGTGGGATTTTTCAGGCAAGAATACTGGAGTGGGTTGTCTTTTCCTTCTCCAGGGGATCTTCCCAACCCAGGTATTGAATCTGTGTCTCCTGTTTTGGCAGGCGGATTCTTTACCTTCTGAACCACTTGGGAAACCTGAGGTTGTCTTTAGAATCATGGTAAAACAGCTAGTTACAGGTAATGCATTAGGGCTCCCAGTTCCTACGGGTTGATGACTCTGGTAAGACAGTGTGTGTGGAGCAAGAAATAGCACTTTGTGTACAGAAGATTTAAAACGATCCTTTTTGATGACTATATATACAGTAACTATATGTATGTGTCTATATAGTGGGTATATATATGTATAGATATAGTGGGTATATATGTGTGTATATATAGTAGATAAATATATACATTTATCTAGAATGTAAAAGTAAATTGTCAGTGATCAGTTGCTGATAGAAACTTGATTCTTTTCCTTGTCTAGATCCTTAACTATTCAGAACCCTTCAAGTTGAGAAATTCTGGATTATTATTTTTAGAGTTAAGGATTTCTTTCAAGCGTGAATTAAGCAAAATAAATATTTTTGGATGGGATAATCGTTTTGTAACAGATAAAACATGTCCTTGTTTTCTCATGCAAAGGATCCTGAATTTGTATAATATTATGTCTTGTTTTTTGAACATAAATTATTTTGTGTTGAGGGTGCCATACCCTCAGGAATTTAATGGGGTGTGAAAGACAATTTGCTTTTACCTGCTCAGGAGGATTTGTTTGTTTATTCTTGGTCTAGTTTTCCTGATTACTTTGTAGCCTCCCTTGCTATCTGCCCAATGTCTATCTTCTTCCAGGTTTTAAATTGCTTTGGGCTTTAAATCAAGAAAAGACTCTGAATTTCTAAAATTTTGTGTAAAATAAAGGCAAGTACCTAAGGGGTTCTTTAATGCATTTTAGTGCATTAATACAAATTGAGACATTTGTTTTGAGATTTTGGAGACCCTTGTTTACGTGTTTCCTGGTTCTTAGCTTGATTTCTAGAGGGGAGATTGATTGACAGGAATGTTTCAAATAGAGTGAGTCTTCAGGTATTGATAGTTCTGGGATAAATGAACCATTTACATCACAATACTTGCAAAACTTTTCAGTAATAGTAATAACGATAGTGTTTGTGATATTAATACTTTGGGGTTCCTTCAGTTTTTGAAAGCATTCATTAAAAGCAAGACACCGTTTTGTAGTCCCCAGTCACTTCTCTTTGGAGCTGAGATTATTTGAACCCTTCTTTATCAAATATTATTTTAAGTAAACATTTGGTCAACTCTGACTTTAAAAATAAAATTAAACAATTTCAAATCAAGTTTCACTTAATTTTTTAACAGCAAATATATATACTTAGATTTTTAAAATCCTTAGAATAAATTTGATAAAAATTAATAAAGAGTAATATAGGATACTTTCTAATTTCTTAGGATGTATATATAGTGCTGTGAATAAAAAAATATTTTTTTAACATTTGCAGCCCTTTTCAGATATTACTAAAACTTAATTATAAAAAGCACTGGCACAAATGGACTATTTTGTGATTCCACTCGTGTGAGGTGCCTAGTCGTTGTCTGTGGCTGCAGAGAGGAGGGGGAAATGAGGAATTATCGTTTAATGAGGATAGAGTTTCAGTTTGGGAGGATGAAGAAGTTCTGGAGATGGCTAGTGGTGACGGTTGCCCAACAGTGTGAGTATAATTAATACCACTGAACTGTCCACCGACAAATGTTTAAAATGGTGACTTTTATGTTGTGTATACTTTGCCACAGTAAAAAACAAAACAAAACATTGTGGGCTCACCCCAAACTTGCAGGATTATAATTTTTTAGAGCGGGGTCGCAAAATAATAATTTGTGTAATAGGAATTAAAAAAATTTTACAAACAGGGAAAAGAGCCCCTTTCTGAAGGAACATAGTCTTTTTATAAATGTCACTTGGCAAAATAATTATCCTCAGTCTAAAAATCATAGCTCCCAGAGAGAAGCTTTTAGATTGGAAGAATCAGAGTGTCTTGAGTGTTTATAAATCTGTATTTTGATCAGGGAGTGTATAGTGGCTATTTCTATTGCTTTATATAGAATATACATTAAGTTCTTATATTTTAAGTAATAGAACAGTTCTTGTTTATGTGATAATCTGTGTGAAACTTGAATAAGGTAAGGGTTGTACAAAGTTCTTTCATCTGCCTCTGAGTTTGATAGGAAAAACTGGAGGAAAAACTTCTGAGAGAAGCTTTGTCTCTTGAGCTTATTGTGATATTCAAAGACCTTAAGACATAGATGCAAATTATATATAACTTTACATCCCACCAAAGCTGTGAGCAACTTCAGAAGCATCCTCCTGGGCCCAGGTTAGAAAGCAAGGCTGGAAACTTCGATGTAGAACTTCAGTTAATGTGTTGATAAAGGTCCTTAAAAATACAGGATTTTAACTAACCATTTAGTTTCTTTACCTCCTAAATCACAAAATATTAGGAAGATGTTTTCATTTACGTAAACATTTACTTGACTAGCTACAAAATTCTAGGTTGAAAAATTTCCCTCAGGCTGTTGGCTCTATTTCTCCCTAATCTTCTAGCATCCTGTGTGCAAATGAAAAGTCTGATTGAAACTTGTTCTTTTCTGTATTGGTGGTTAACTTGATCTTTGAATCTTTTCTCTTTCCCTGATGCTAAAAAATTTCTAGTTTTTTCTTTGCTTTTTTTTTTTTTTTAGTCTCCCCCTTTTCTTTCTTTAGTAAATCTTATTAATCTTTCTAAATAAATTCTCTGTATATCCCTTTCCCCTCTTTTGATATATTCCTTTTCCCCTGTTTATTCTATTGCTTTGAAAGATTTCTAATTTTTATTTCAGCTGCTTCTGTTGAATTTATTCTAGTCATCACATTTAATTTCCACAAATTAACACTAGTCAACATTGGGGAATTATTTTTACCTCGGTGTTTTCTTGGTGCATTGCATGTATTATCTAAATTAATACATGAAATAATAAAAGGTATGGATTTGTATTATCCTCGTTTTACAGATAAGAAATTGAGGCCAAGGGCAGTTAAGAAAGTTGTCTGTGTAGACAGCTAGTACCACCCAACTCAGTGATAAAGCTGAGATATGAGCCCAGGCAGTCTCGCTCTAAAGCCCATTCTCCTAACCTCTGTACTTTTAGTTTTGTTTTGTTAGCAGCAGCTTGTGGTTTAATGGAAACTAGAGCTTCTCAAAACTCTCCCAGGATGTTATGTATTATATATACATGCATATTTAAAGTCTGTTCCTTGATTTATCAGATTGTTCTTGGTTGTTACACTTGTATGTATTCATACTGGTCATATTGTTTTTCTTTTTTTGAGAAAAATGTCTTCTTGTTATTAGTTGTTCGTTTATCTTTATGAAGACCAGGTGGGTGATTTATTATCCAAACCTTCTTAATGAATGGGGACACTGGTAATTATCTTGAAACTTAAACTGACGTGGACTGGGCAGGACTGGGATTGCTGTGGTGAAACTGGGGTGTGTTTTTATCCTGCTGCTTTATGGTGCCAGCCTCTGCAACTGGAGCCCTAGCTTCTCCAAGGTGTTACTCATTGTATTCGGCTGTTTCTTTTGTCTGGAGAAGTGTTTGGGTTGAAGGAGGCTGACCCCGTGTACCTGTTTGTTTCACAGACCTGAGACACGTTCCTGAGAGTAGTAATCTCCCCGTCTAATGTATAAAACTGATTTTTGCCCCCTGTTGCAATAAGTATCTTTTGCCTCTCCCAGAGCCGCCCTCTGTGTATGTTTGGAGTTATGGCTCCATTGCCCTGACTTCCTCACCAATTAGAATCCTTTTGCCTTTGTTCTTCAACAATTTGTTTTCTTTCTACTTATGATTTTTCCCTCTCTTGTTCTAGAGTTTTAGTTTATCTGCTTTTCTACTTTTTTTTTTTTTTTAAACCTTCATTTCAATGGGTTTTTGGGAGGAAGAAAAGTAAGCAGTGTTCAGTCTGCATTCTTGTACTGGAAACATAATTACCAACCACTCTTTGCATAGGCATGCATTTATCTTAAATATTTGTCTTTTAAATTATGAATTCTTAACAAATGCACATTTCTTAGATTAGTAAAGATATCTGATTTTTCTATTTTATTTATTTTATAGAATTATTTGACTAAGTTAGCATGGATGATGTTAACAATAGCTAGTGTCTAAAATGTTGGGAATAACATCAGTTCACTTACGATTTAACTATTGGATGAGATTTAGGATGAAAAATAGATCATCTTTTAATCTATGTATTATGCTTTTAAATTATATGGGGTACCTTTTACTGGATATGCTAGATACTCATGATTTTTAAATAAATGTTTAAAATGAAATTTTACTTTTATTTTTGTCAACGTAATACATTCTGTAGTTTTAAAAGATAAAGTATTGCTAAAAGACTATTATGCTAAAACAAAACAAAACACACAGGCTACTCCAGCCTCTCAGCTCTGTCCTCAGTGTTCTTTCTGGAGACTTTAGGATCTTCTCTTGTTTTCTGAAATTTTATGGTGAACGTGCCTTTGTGTAGATTTATTTTTGCATTGTGCTTCACTAAGTATGGTGATGCCTTCCCTCTCCTTTGTTTTTTCTTTTCTATTCTGGAAAGTCAGTTAGTTTTTGTACCTTCAGGATAGATTCTCTTATTTATTATTTTTTACCCTTCATGGTCTATTTTATTTATTTGTTTTTTGTTCTATTTGCAGGGGAAGTGTGGGGTCTTACCACTGGACCACAGGGAAGTTCCTTTTTTGTACTGTTTTTGAGAGTTTGCTTCAATTTATCTAATTCTTCAATGAGTTTTTTGTTTTCTTTATTTTTTGAAGTATAATCTACAATGTTAATTTTCAGTTGAATTTTTAATTTTTCCTACTCTGCTTTTAAATTTTCCAAAAGCTATTTCTTACTGTCTTTTGCTTTTTCATAGCATTGCTCTTGCTATACTGATATATCTTTAACATTAAAAAAGAATTTATTTATTTTGGCTACACCAGGTCTTACTTGTGGCATGTGGGATCTTTAATTGCAGCATGTGGGATCCAGCTCTGACCAGGGATCAAACTTGGGTCCCTTTGATTGGGAGTGTGGTGTCCCAGCCACTGGGCCACCAGAGAAGTCCTCTGATGTATCTTTTATAGGTCGGATTTTTTTCTTTTGTTTTGAAGATTTCTTTTAATTTTTTTGGGGTGGATTTTGTTGTTGTTGGCTCTTACATAGGAAATTTTCTTTACTGACTGCTCTGGGGTATCCATATTTAAAGGCGAGACACTAAAAATCTGATGCTATCTGGAAGTATCATGAGATCAACACTGGGACTCCCTGCTGGGTGATAGGCTGCAATTGTTTTTATTATTGGGAGAGATATCTACCTCTTGATAACCTGAGATCTTTAAGATGTCATTTGATTTCTCCAGTGAAGCCTTTTGTTTTTTGGGCAAGGGGTGCCAGGTTATAACCCTGGCTGCTTCAGAAGCAGTGTGCTAGGGGTTCCACTCTTCACTGTGCAGAATATCACCTAATTAACCCCTCTAGGTTTAGTCACACACTTTGCCCTTCACTCCTGTCTTACTGTGCTTGGTTTCATCCAGGTTGGAGCCTCCAAAAAAATAAACTTTTGGTTTTTCAGAGGCTATGTAAGGTGGGACCAGGGACATGGGGATCTTCCCACCAGTTTTTCTGATTTTGGTCCTGCCTCTTAACTTCTTCATTATAACTTGCATTGTAACTTTGAAGTCTTAAATCTTTTTAGGGCTCTGGAGATGAAAATAGGCTTGCTTCTTATCAGTGTTCCCTTCTCCATGGGGTTGTAGTATCCTCAGCTATACTATCACTTTGGTATTCTTTTGTTCACACCCATTCTTCTGAAAATTGGTTGAAATTTAACTCTTTGGGTGGTGGTTTAGTTGCTAAGTCATGTCCAACTCTTGCAACCTCATGGACTGTAGCCCTCCAGGCTCTTCTCCTCTGTCCATGGGATTTCCCATGGCAAGGATACTGGAGTGGGTTGCCATTTCCTTCTCCAGGGAATTTTCCTGACCCAGTTATTGAATCCAGGTCTCCTGCATTGCAGGTGGATTCTTTACCTTCTGAGCCACCAGGGAAGCCCCAACTCTTTTCAAGGGAGAGAAAAATAAGAAACTTTGGTTCACCTACCATTTTTTTCTTTTTTTACCTACCATGTTTTTAACTAGAAGTCTCCTTAAGTTACTTTTAAATGAGTGGGCTTCACTATATTAAAGGGCTGTTTTTGAGAGGTGAACATTTATAACATAAGCAACAATATTTCATTTCTGGCACTACATTTAGACATCAGGATGTAGAAGGTACTTTACTAAAGACATAATGGAAAGTTCAATAATTTTGATAACTAGTAGATAAAGGCTTATGTGACATATTAACTCCAGGTTACTTTGGCCATTCCTTTATAGCTGGGGTGTCAGGTAGATTGGCAGAGACTTTCAGGAGTACGTGGTGAGGAGGAGTCTATGGCTGTGTCCTTTCTGTGATTTGGTTACTTGTGGGTGTGTCAGGGAGAAATGAAGCCAGATGTTAGGCTTGTGTAAGAGTGCCATTCGTCTACTTGGGGTATAATTTGAGAAGTAAATAGTGTCAAAAGGCTTCTGGGCAGCCAAAATTTTAATGTCCCTAACTTCATATTTCATAGTTAATGTAAGTTATTAATAAGGACAGTTTAAAAAAATCCCTCATTTAGAATTTCCTTATGTTTATTTTGTCTGCAATTCTGTTAGATGTAGTTATCTAGTTTCTAAACTAGTAGCAGGCTAAAACATGGAGAAAATATACAAGTAGCATATTCACAGGAATGACAACTGACCTAAAAAATACTGAATTAAGTTCAGTTTCCTTTAATCTTTGAAAACTAGAATTAGTTGATTTCAGAAAGGTGTAGATTCAAAGTGGTTAAACCTTATTGTTATCACCAAACCCCTTCAGGTATCAGTAAGATTTAACCATCTTGAATTTATAACTTTAGATACTGTATCTATCTGACAATTCAACTGTCTTGAATACAGTAGTTCTTTATAGGAAAACTCTCAGATAATAGAGCCCCAATGGAATAAACTTTGATTAACATAGTTTTGACTAACAGAATTTCTCAGTAATACGAATATCTAAAATTTGTGTTGTTATCTTTAGAGTGTACTGTTCAGCCTAAGCTTAATGCTTTTCAGTGTCTAATTTTTTGGTATAGTTAAAATATATTAGATACATTTGATGTAATAGAGATTTAAGAGTTAGTGGCTATGTTTATCAACATTGTTCTTATACAGACACAATGGTATGGTGAAAGCAGTTCGGGTGGGTTGTGGAATCAGAGGATTGGGATCAACTTTTTTTTTTTTAAATGAAGGAATATTTTGGGTCAAAATATGGCATCTTAGGTCGTAAAGATGAAGATTCTATAAAATTTTTGTTTTAGAAGTGTCTGTGCGAAAAGAATGTTATTGTTGTTTAACTGCTTTTCTCAATGAAAAAACTTTGAGAAGCAGTGATCCAGAGAGTAGTGGGGAAGTGGATGAAGGACTCAGAAGAACTGTGCGCCAGCCCAGATCTTGCAGCATGCACCCTGATCCAACCACATCAGCATTCTCAGCTTTTCACTTTCTTGTCAGGAAACTGGGGATAACTGTCCTCCTTCCCTTGCAGGTTGCTTGTGAGAATCAGAAGAGAGGGTATTTGACAGCATTTGTTACTGTAGGATGCTTCATTTCACAGAGCCTGCTAGGGTGCTGTGTGGGTGTCGCTTTCTCCGTGAAGGGAAGATGTGGTCTCTGTGCCATGAGGATGAGAGGCAGTGAGAGTGTGAGGGGACCAGATGACGTCTGAGCAGAGTCTTGAGTGGGTAGTGAAAAGTCATGGTGTTCGCGGCTTACTGTTCCTAAAGGTGACTGTGTTAGTTTCCTGATGTTGAGTAACACATTACCACAACCTTACTGCCTAATAACCCAGTTGCTCTTTCACAGCCTGTGTGTCAGAAGTCTGGCACGGCACAATTGGCTCCTCTGCTCCGGGTCTCACAAGACTAAGATCAAGTTGTTGTCCAAATTGTGTTCTCACCTGGCGGTGAGGATCCTCGTCCATGCTCGCGTGGTTTTGGTAGGATTTAGTCCTTTGTGGCTGTGGGAGAGAGGTCCTTATTTCTTACTGTCTTTTGCTCCTGGTGCTGCCCACAGTTCCTCACCTCTTGACCCTCACAGGCCTTTGCTCTCCTTCAGGATTGCAGGAGTACATCTCTGCTTTCTGCCCCCACTGCTGCACTCTGGACTCATTTGAAGGGCTTGTGTGATTAGGTTGGTCCCATTCAGATAGTCTCCTTTCTCTGAGTTAACTTAGAGTCAGCTGAGTAGTAATCTTAAATATACCTGCAAAATCCTTTTTGCTCTGAAAGGTAAGATCATCAGGGCGATGATGTCTCATATTTGCAAGGTGAGGGTGATTTCAGGTCATCTTCGAATTCTGAGTACCACAGTGACTAAAATTTTTTTTTCTTATAATGAAGTTGAGGGCTAAGGTCAATTAATAATCAGTTGGCAATAAAAATATTGTGAGCCTGGATATAACCATCGGGTTTCTTGACAAATAGCTTAGACATCTGTCTTCAGATTTCTCATGACTGTGAGGATTAATTAGAGCAAATTTAGTTTGAAGGAATGTAAATCCCTATATATTTTAAAGTAGGGATAACTGTTAAAGATGCAAGACTTTGGGATAAATACTCAAGTACAGTTAGTTTTTTTGTGTGTGCATATTTTCATACTTTACAGTCACATCCATTCCCTCATGTGATTCTTACTTTTGCAACTCCAGAGAAAGACCTACAAACCATCAGGCCAAGCTTGGCCATGTGGTACTACTTTTCTGAGGGCAGTGTGTCTTAGAATCTATACTTTAACTTCATAAACCCCAACATTTGATTTTGCTGATTATTCCAGGGCTGATGAGGCTCCAGTTGAAGATTAGGGTCATATGAGAAAACATCATGCCAATTAAGAAGTTTCACAGTAGAGGTGCACTTTTCAAGTGATTTGGAGGTCCTTGTCTGGAGTAGCCCTTTCTTGGCATCTGGGTATTTGGAAAGCTGAATTATTAACCCCCCAATTTTTTTGAGATGTTGGAATCACGGCAGAGAGGGTTGGCTAAGAGTTACTTCCTGTGGCCTAGTAAAACTAATTACTTTCCTAACTTTTGCCCTCTCAGTAGCCCTTTTATTAAAGGAGATACTGCATATAACCGTATAAAAGGAGATACAAATGGAGCTTCTCCCAGTCATATTGGTAGTGTTTGAAACATCTAGAGTCTTTGAAGCTGGTATGGGTTGAAATTCATGGCTATGGGTGGGAAGGGTTATTACATTTCCCTCTACTTCAGTGAGAATTATTTCTGAAGTGTTCTGAATATTTGTGATTTAGTTTCAGCCCTAGATAAACACTGTCCAGTGACTACTTTCCTTTCCCATTTTCTAAACACAGTGTTGGCTTCTAGTCATACATTTTTTGGGGACTTCCCAGGTGGTGCTGGTGGTAAAGAATCTACCTGCCAGTGCCAGAAACACAAGAAATATGTGTTGGATCCCTGGTTCAGGAAGATCCCTTGGAGAAGGAGATGGCAACCCGTTCCAGTATTCTTGCCTGGAAAATTCCATGGACAGAGGAGCTGGGCAGGGCTGCAGTCCATGGGCCACAGTTGGACACGACTGAGTGACTGAGCACACACAAGCACACGTAAGTTTTCTCAGTTCAGTTCAATCACTCAGTTGTGTCTGACTCTTTGTGACCCCATGGACTGCAGCACTCCAGGCCTCCCTGTCCATCACCAACTCCCAGAGTTTACTCAAATTCGTGTCCATTGGGTCAGTGATGCCATCCAGCTATCTCATCCTCTGTTGTCCCCTTCTCCTCCCGCCTTCAATCTTTCCCAGCATCAGGGTCTTTTCAAATGAGTCAGTTCTTCGCATAAGGTGGCCAAAGTAATGGAGTTTCAACTTCAGCATCAGTCCTTCCAATGAATATTCAGGACTGGTTTCCTTTAGGATTGACTGGTTGGATCTCCTTGCAGTCCAAGGGGTTCTCAAGAGTCTTCTCCAACACCACAGTTCAGAAGCATCAATTCTTCGGCACTCAGCTTTTTTCAGAGTCCAACTCTCACATCCATACATGACTACTGGAGAAATCATAGCTTTGATTAGATGGACCTTTGTTGGCAAAGTAATGTTGCTGCTTTTGAATATGCTGTCTAGGTTGGTCATAACTTTCCTTCCAAAGATCAAGCGTCTAGTAATTTCATGGCTGCAGTCATCATCCACAGTGATTTTGGAGCCCAAGAAAATAAAGTCTGTCACTGTTCCCACTGTTTTCCCATCTATTTGCCATGAAGTGATGGGACTAGATGCCATGATCTTAGTTTTCTGAATGTTGAGTTTCAAGCCAACTTTTTCACTCTCCTTTTTCACTTTCATCAAGAGGCTCTTTAGTTCTTCTCTTTCTGCCATAAGGGTGGTGTCATCTGCATATCCGAGGTTATTGATTTTTCTCCTGGCAGTCTTGATTCCAGCTTGTGCTTCATCCAGTCCAGCGTTTCTCATGATGTACTCTGCATATAAGTCAAATAAGCAGGGTGACAATGTCCAGCCTTGACCCACTCCTTTCCCAATTTGGAACCCATCTGTTGTTTCATGTCCAGTTCTAACTGTTGCTTCTTGACCTGCATACAAATTTCTCAAAAGGCAGGTCAGGTGGTCTGGTATTCCCAACTCTAAAAATTTTCCAGAGTTTGTTGTGGTCCATACAGTAAGGCTTTGGCATAGTCAATAAAGCAGAAGTAGATATTTTTCTGGAACTCTCTTGCTTTTTTGGAGATACAACAGATGTTGGCAATTTGATCTCTGGTTCCTCTCCCTTTTCTAAGTCCTCTCCCAATTTCTAAATCCCTTGAACATCTGGAAGTTCATGGTTCATGTACTGTTGAAGCCTGGCTTGGAGAATTTTGAGCATTACTTTACCAGCGTGTGAGATGAGTGCAATTGTGCAGTAGTTTGAGCATTCTTTGGCATTGCCTTTCTTTGGGATTGGAATGAAGATTGACCTTTTCCAGTCCTGTGGCCACTGCTGAGTTTTCCAAATTTGCTGGCATATTGAGGGCAGCACTTTGACAGCATCTCTTTTAGTATTTGAAATAGCTCAACCGGAATTCCATCACCTCCACTAGCTTTGCTCATAGTGACGCTTCATAAGGCCCGCTTGACTTCGCATTCCAGGATGTCTGGCTCTAGGTGAGTGATCACATCATCATGATTATCTGGGTCGTGAAGATCTTTTTTGTGTAGTTCCGTGTATTCTTGCCACCTCTTCTTAATATCTTCTGCTTCTGTTAGGTCCATACCATTTCTTTCCTTTATTGAGCCCATCTTTGCATGAAATGTTCCCTTGGCATCTCTAATTTTCTTGAAGAGATCTCTAGTCTTTCCCATTCTGATGTTTTCCTCTATTTCTTTGCATTGATCACTGAGGAAGGCTTTCTTATCTCTTCTTGCTATTCTTTGGAACTCTGCATTCAAATGGGTATATCTTTCCTTTTCTCCTTTGCCTTCCAAAACATTATTAAGGCTTCAACTTTATTTTATATTCAACTATTTTGTTGTTTAAAATTTTGAGGCCTTACTCTTCCTGTTTTTTGTCTTGGTTGAGTTTCTTAAGGTAACTTCTGCACATTCCTTCTATCATGTGTTGATTTTTCTGGTTCATCTTTTAGAAGGTATGTGCGTGTTGGAATTCTAAGTTGTAAGCAACAGGACTCAGTCCAGCTAGTTAAGCTGAAAAGGGATCTGTTAATGAATAAATAGTTGGTGACTTAACAGAATTTAAAGGAGGGCCTGAAAGTCTGGGCTGATGACTCTGCTCAGCCAAGCTGGGGGACGGCACTAAGAACGTTGCCGCCGCCTCAGTTTGGCACACTGCATCTCGCATGCACAGCTCTTGTGTATGACTGCAGGAAGCTCTGTGTCTCCACGCTCACCAGCTGACAAGCTTTATTAATTTTGCATGTCTGTTTTCTCATACCACCCATATATGACTCAGAGTCTCATGTGGGTATGTTCACCGGGCGAGCTCAGGTCACCTGCCCTAGATGAAAAGAAGACTAGGTTGGTGAGTTTTTGGAGTTCAGACTTAAGTACTTATAAGAGCTTTTTAGAAAAAGAGTTTATTTAACTTTTGTCACATTTTGTTGATGTTTTCCCCTCCTCCCAATTAAACTATTCCTTTTGACTTCTGCTTCTGACATAAAAATCTATTTTCTTCAGCTCTTAGTTCCCCAATCAGAGGACTGTGAGATTTGCAGTTCCCTGCAGTGGAAGTGAGGAATTTTAACCTCTGGACCGCCAGGGAAGTCCCCCAAATCATTTAAATCTTTAAAAAAGCTTAAGTATAAACTAAAGGTCTGACTGGTTTTGTTCCCCCATATGGATGGCCATTTGTCCCAGCACCATTTACTGAATGTTTGTGTTGATTAGAAATGTTAGACTTAATTGTACACTGCATATGTATGTGTGTGTATGTGTGTACACTGTTTCTTGTGACCTCTCTGTTCCAACATAGACACGGCAGCATACGCTGACTTGACAGATGGACGAACCATTTGTTCATTCATTTATTTTAACAAATATTTACCAAGTGCTTTTTATTTATGTAGTTCTGTACAGACTACAGAAGGGTAAGACATCAAGACGTTATTTTTTTGTGTAGAAGGGTTAAGGCCTATCTTGTTATGGATGAGAGGGCATCTTGAAGTGTTGGTTTTATATTTTTAGGACTGTTTTTAGCTCACCTTAGAGTGGACCTCAGGCTCTAGTTTCAATTTGGAGCTTCTTGTTTAAATTTTATCCTACGGGTTTTTGTACTAAGGATTGTAGGAGTCTTGCAGTCCTTCATAGAACTAATGGACTGGCATCTCAGTACTGGACTGTGGTGTGCACAGTATTCAAAACCCTTGACTAGAGACATATTTACCTCCACAGTTAATTATATTGAATATTAGAGCTGGAAGGCACTTTCACAATTGAATTGACAAACTTACTTTTAATGAACTTGGAATAATTTTGATTTATAGGAAAGCTGCAAAGATAGTATAGAAAGTTTTCATACACTTCTCACCTGGTTTCAGTCTCCCCTAATAAAATAATTTTCTCATCACAACCTTATTTGGAGGTTTATTTTAGCACTCAGAAGGTTAATTTAGTGAAGGTCATATCATAGTTCAAGTTGGTGGCAGACTTAGACCAAGGACCCAGTGGATAGCCTGGGTCTGCTAGCTGATAAGGTTTCATTTACCTTTTTCTGTTTTTCATGTACTTACTCTTTTCCTTCCTTTTACTGGGTTCTTTGGGCCTGGACTGTGAGAACGGACTGTGTAGTATGTAGTGTGCTCACAGTGTAGTCTTTCTAATTTGTGCAATAATCTTTTAATCTAGGCTTCCTCCAGTTCTTCAACACCAACGAGAACCAGGAGCAGGACGTCTTCATTTACAGAGTCACTTGATGAGGGTACGCCGAACAGAGAGGTAAGTTTAGAATTTCTTCCTTAATAAACTTACAAGAAGCTTATTATGCTTCTGTTTATAAGAAAATGGGAATTTTTTTTTTGACATGTCAATTATTTAATTCCTAGGTCTTTTTTTAGTAACTATTTTTTGCTAATAGTAATTTTGCTTTTATAAAGTGTGTTTTCTTTATATATCTTAATTTGAGAGGATAATGTACTTTGCCTTTAATATTTGAAATTTTCAGAATGATGTGATAACAATTTGTTCAGCATTATGTGGGGAGAAGTCCTATCTTTCAGGTTCGTGATTGGAAACAGTGAAGTAACTACTGATTCCAAGTGACATGCAGCTGGCACCATAGCTCAGATTAGATTTTTTCCAACATTTTTTCTTTCTGTGAAGGATTGTAAGAGTCCCAGAAGTACAGAAAATAGGATAAAACAAAGTGCACAAATCAGTGAATTTTTATGAAGTGAATCCCCACGTACCACCATCCAGGTCAAGAAGAGGAAAACTGCTAGGACTGTAGTGCTTCTTCCCTCCCCTCCAAAAGGGTACCATCATCCTGCTGTTTTGATATATGCTGCTGCTGCTGCTGCTGCTTTTAAATAGTACCTCTTAAGTATGCTTTCAATCGTAAACATTATAGTTAAACCTGTGGGTTGCCTAATTTTTGGCTATTTTAAATTATGCTGCTGTGAAGATTATTGTACATTTCTTTTTCTATGTACTTATAGGACGAGAACCACTGGATTAAAGTGTGTATGTAGTTTTAACACTTTAGAAGCTAATGCCTATTGTTTTTTTCAGGATAGTTGTAGAACTTTACCTTCCTACCAGGAGTTTATGAAAGTTGTCTTTAATTTCAGCTATTCTGGTGGGTATGTAATGTTCTCTTGTTGTAGTTTTAATTTGCATTTCTCTGATGACTGATAAGATTGAACATTTTTCATCTGAATATTTCATCTAATGGGATTGAGCATTTTTCATCTGTGTATTGATAAATTCTTTTGTGAAGTGCTTATTTCAGGCTCTTGCTCATTTTTCTGTTGGCTTATCTTTGTTTTATTGATTTGTAGGAGTTCTTTTTTATACAGTATGGATAGCAGTTTTTTTAATTGGATATATGCCTTGTAGATATCCAATTCCTTTCTGTCCCTTGCCTTTTATTCTCTTAATGGTGTCCTTTGAATAGAAGTTCTTAGTTGTAGTCCAATTTATCAATATTTTATGTATTTCATTTATTACCGTATTCTTTTCTTATCCTTGAGAGTATTTTCCTGTATTATCCTGTTTTACCTTTCACATTTGAATCTATACTCCGTTTGGAAATGAGTTTTTAAAGTATGGTATGAGGTAGGGATCAAGTTTCACTCCCACCATTCTCCCCCTGTAGCTATCCAGTTGTTTCATTCTTTCCACACTGCTCTCCTGTGCTATCAGAAATTGTGTCCATATTTGAGTGGATTTGTTTCTGGACTGGATTTTTTCTGTTCTTCTGTTTGCTTTTTCTTTGACTTGTTCCCGCACTGTCTTCATAACTATTTTATATTAAATCTTGCCTTCAGTGTAGAGCAGGTCTACCCTGTCTTGGTTTTAAAATCAAAATTTTTAGATTGCTGGCTTAAACAACAGATACTTATTTCTCAGATTTCTGGAGGCTGGGCAGCCCAAGATCAAGGTGCCAACAGATTGAGTGTCTGTCTGGTGAGGGCCCCCTTCCTGAGACGCACACAGCCATCTTTTCATTATGTCCTGGCATAACTTTTCTTTATTGCCTGCACCTAGGGGAAATGGAGGAGTAGGGAGGCCACTCCCTTTGTCTTTCACTTTTCGTGAGGGCAGTAATCTCATCATAGAGGTCCCACTCTTTTTAACCTCATCTAACTAATTTCTCCCAAAGGCTCTGCCTCCGAGTACCATCACCAGATATCACTGGGGTTTAGGGCCCAAACATTCACTCCATAGCACTGCCACCTTGTTCTTCTGGAATGCCTTAGTTATTCCTGTACCTTCCCATATAAATTTCATGTAAATTTTAGAGTCAGATTTTCAAGTCTTACAAAAGCAAACTCAAAACACAACACTGACAACAACAAAAAAGCACATGTACAGAGAATTTAATTGGGATTGCACTGATTCTATAGATTAGTTTGGAAAAAGTTTCAGTATTATGAATCCAATTTTATAATCTTTTCAATATTTTAAGTAGTGTTGGACTGAGCATTGTATGTAATGCATAATTTGCAATGCTATTATTCTGTAGGATAGATTTCTAAGAATGGGATTGCTAGGTCATAGGGTGTATGCAAATTTAAAAATTGTAAAGATTTTTTTTCCAAACTGCCTTGATGAGGATTACTTTAAAGCATAATTTTTGAAAACCATTATTTAGTAGATGTTGATAGCAAAATAAAAACTTCATAGTAGTTTTTGCATTGAAAGTTAATAGTATACTGTGTCCTTAGTGTATATATTTAAATAATCTGACAAAGTTATATACGAGTATAAAGTATATGCATACTTTCTTTGTGATCTTATTTTCTTATGCATTATTTACAGTATTGCGTTTTTTTAACTTTAAGATTTAAAGTTAATGTTTTTGAATTTAGTTGATATGTGAAACCAGTTTGAATGAAAGCTAGAGTGCTGAGCAGCAGAAACACTTTTTGCAGTCAGTGTTAATGGCGTCATTCCTACACTTAGTATATTGGTTGATATTATGGTATATTGGCTTACATACAGTTGAAACAATGAAAACAACTTGTTGATTGCTACTATTGCTTTTTATTTTTAAGATTTGTTTTTTTCTAGGATGCTTTAAAACCTTTAAACTGAATGTATCTTTACAAAATAATCCTTTCTGAAAGGTGGTTTCAGCATTCTTTTACAGCAGGCTAAGTAAGCTAAAGGTTCCCCATATTCCAGTACTAAAGCTCCTGTGCTTACAGGTATAGTTTAGGAAATGGTTTCTGGTTGACAGCCAAAGCAATATCATCACTTCGTCTCCTTGTTTTTTAAGCATTTTTTTTCTTAAGCATTTTTAAACAACTCTGAAAAATGTTTTTGATCACAAAGTGAAATGTAAACCTTAGTTCAATTATTTTGAAATAAATAAGGGACTTTTAAATTTCATGATCAAGATACTGATTAAAAGGACGTTACATAAAATTATCTTTTTAAGTCACCAGCTCTCTCCCACACTTCCTGGGTTTTTCATTTTGTTAAACCTCTGAGGTGAAGGTCTGTCAGTGATGGGATCCTCACTTTTAGTGTAAAGTTTCCTTTTAGCAAAATGTGGAAGTTTAATTCAAAATACAAATATTTGTCCATCTCTCCAGGAGGTACATAAAGTCTGTGTTATCTAGAAAGCTTGAGAAGTAGAATGGTTTCATTACGTTGATTTTCTGGTCAAGTAAATGTTTTGCCTTTTCTCAGCTATTGAGGAAAATCCTAATATGTCTGGTGTCCCATGTTAGTAAGTATTTTATTAAATCTAAATAAGTCTGTCTTTGGTAGCAGTGCCTCAGGCTTCCTTGTTGTTGTTTTGTGACTAAGTCGTGTATGACTCTTTGTGACCCCATGGAGTGTAGGTAGCCTGCCAGGCTCCACTGCCCATGGGATTTCCCAGGCAAGAATACTGAAGTGGGTTCTCATTTCCTTTTCCAGGGGATCTTCCCGACCCAGGGATCGAAGCTGTGTCTCTTGGATTGGTAGGCAGTGAGCCACCTAGGAAGCCCCAGGCTTCCTTATAGGGGTGTAAAAATCATCTGTATGGTTGTAGACATTGAAGGCAAAGGGGAGTAGGTTGATGTGCCCTGACATGGAGATCTGTGGGGCTCTGGGACTCTCATCCTGCACAGACGGTGAATCTGTCCAGTTGGCCTGATACTCTCTCCTGGGGCTCCTAGGCCCAGCCTCAGTACCCTCAGCACAGGCTTCCTTCCCCTTTGTGTTGCTTGAGTTGAATCTTTGCCTCTGGAGCTGGGTGCCTTTGAGCAGTTAAGAGTGTAGGATCATGTAAAGGGCTATCTAGGCAAATGAACTACCTGTCCTCCTGCCCTCTGCTCCACTCTGATTTTTCTTTTTACTGACATAAAATTCCTATACCATAAAATTTACCATTTTTAAAGTGAACTAAAGGTGGCATTTATTACATTCACAGTATTGTGCATCCATCACACCTATCTAGTTCCATGACATTTTCATTATGCTAAAGGAAACTGCTTACTCATTAAGCAGTCATTCTCCCCTTCTCCCAGCGCCCGGTGACCGCTGATGTGGATTACCTCTTCTAGATATTTCACATAAGTGGATGCACACAATACGACTTTTTGCATTTGGTTTCTTTCACTTAGCATCATGTTTTCAAGGTGCATCTGTATTGCAACATGTGTAACTCCTGCATTCCTTTTCAGGCTCAGTCTGAAGACTTTCCTAAGAAAATGAGAACAGGTGTGTTTGTTTGGAGTAATACCTGGAATAGATGAGTGAAAAGGGGGTGGCTTTTGGAACTGTCTGGCTTTCCTGGCTGAAGAATCTTTGAAAGTTAACTTTTCAGTGACTTAGATTTTCTCATGTGTTGGATGGGAATAGCAGTGCCTTCCTTTTGGGACTGTGGGGATAGCCAGTAACATAGCACATTCCTATCCTCACATGGTGCTGTGCACGTGGTGGGTGCTTACTGAGTTGTTACTGGGAGCAGCCTGGGTCTCTGCTTAGGTCCCGTCAAGAGGGGAGGGAAACAGATGAAGCCTCACGTGGATTAGGGCCCCATGGATGTTACCTCTCTCTCTCTCTCTGCCTGCTGAACTTTTAAAGGAATGAAATTTCCACTTTCTTGCCTACCCTGCTCTCTGGTTTGTTGTCTTCTGGAGGTACTTCCTCATAGATGGGGGTCAAAGTAGGCATCTCTGTTCTTTTCCTAGGAACTCGTCTGTTTACATTTTTCATATTTTAAAATTAATCTTTAGAAATCGGTTTATTTTCATATATATTTTTCTTTTGGCTAAAAATGACACATAGAAAGAAATAACGATTTTAGTATTTCAGTTGTTTTGACGGATTCTGTTCTGTGAGTAGATGTCTGTTCACATATCCTGTATGCTCTTTTGCTTCCCTACATGCAGCACGAGCCTGGAGTAGTAAAAGGGTCCTAGGAGTCCATCCCTACATGCTGTGTGGCTTTAGGCAGCTTCCTTTAACTCCTCAGAGCCTCAGCTTTAAATTGTGGTAAAATGAATATCCATTCTCACAGGGTTCTTGTGAGGGGAAAGTGAATTCAGAAATATGAAAATACTTGTCATTTGTATATCACACACAAAAGATCATTATTGTATAGAAAAGAAAAAGCTTTATCTGTACTTACCACCTCTTGAACAGCACAGACAGGACATTTTATATTAAGAGTGACACTGTAGGGAAAGAAATGATGAAGCATCAGGCTGCTTTGGACTAAATGCTTTGTATTTCCAGAAAATTTTCACTGTTTCATGTGATGACCTCTAACAGGGATTCCTGATACTCTCAGCTTTTGACAGTTCCTAAGCATTTTTTTGAAATTTATTCTCTGTTTCGGGGCTTCTGAAGGTGTTGTTCTTTAGGAATTATTAAGAATTATCTTCCAAGTGATGGGTGAAATATTTCTTCGTAAGTTTGGAATTAATTTTGCCCCTAAATGGATTAACTTTCAAAGCTGGATATGCTTTTTCTTTGTTAGACTGTTAGATTATAACCTACCTACCCTCTGTCAGTTAATCAAAATAGAAGATATGCCTGTTAGATTGCCTTTGATATCTATTCAGTTCTCATATTTCTTCTTTTGCTCTAATGATAAAAGATGAATTAAATTAATAGGTTTCCTGATATTAAGCCAGTTGGTCATTCCTTAAATCAATTCTACTGGTCAGAGTGCATTATTAATATCCTGTTGTTGTCTGATACTTATTTTATTTACATTTCCTCTGACTCTGTCTGTAAAGAGATTTATACTTTTCTTTTTGTGCCATCCTTATCAGATTTAAGTAATTGGAAACTTTCTATTTTCTCTTTCTTTTCCCTCTCCTCCTTCATGTATTTAGGTCTTTATTTTTTTCAAAAAATTTCATGGTTTTCACAGCTTAAGTTTTCTACTTTTGTTAAAATTTGTTCACAAATATTTTATTCTTTTTAATGTTAATATACATTGAGTTATTTTCTTAATTTCATTTTCAGTTTTCTTGTTATTCTACAGAAAAAAATAGGATTTTTATAAATTATTGCTAATCTTGTTATCCTATAACCTTGCTGAACTCATTTATTAGTTCTATGATTCCTTTAGTGGATTTTAATATTTCTTTATAGAAGATCACATCATCTGGAGATAGAGGTAGTTTTATATCTTCCCTTAATCTGCTGTCTTTTATTACATTTTCTTGCCTAATTTCCCTGGCTAGAACCTTCAGTTGAACAGTGAAAGCAGACATACTTGTCTCTCAGAGGGAAGGCATTCGGTCTTTTTGTTGTTGAGTATGATGCTAACATGATGTTTAGTATATTCCCTTTCTCATGTTGAGGAAATTCCCTTCTTTTCCTAGTTGGTTGAATGTTCTTACCATCAAGCAGTGTTGGATTTTGTCAGATGCCTTCTTTGCATCTTGAGGTTGACATGTGACCTTGTCCTTTACTCTGTTGGTATGATGTATTGTCTTATCTGGTTTTGGGTGTTAAACCAGCCCTGTATAGGATAAGTTCCACTTGTTCATGGTGTTTAATTTTATATTGCTGGGTTTGCTAGGTTTTTTTTTTTTTTTAAGGATTTTTTTTTGTCTGTATTCATAAGGGATATTGGTCTGTTGGTCTGCAGTATTTTGGTGTCAGGAAAATATTGGTCTCATAAAATGCATTGAGAAGTGTTCCCTCATATATATATATATACACACACACACAGATATGTATATGTGTGTGTGTGTATATATGTTTTAAGGTTAGCATTAAATCTCTAAATATTTGGTATGATTTACTAATGACGCCATCTGCTCCTGGGCTTCTCTTTGTGAGAATCATTTTGAGAGCTCGTCCAGTCCCGTCACCTTCCGTCGCTCTGTGAGAGCTTCTGTCTCCTGCGCCAGCCTTGTGCTGTATGTCAGCCATGTTGTTCCGTCTGTCGGCATGCAGTTATTTATAGTATTGCCTTGCAATCCTTTTTATTTTGTAAACGCAGTAGTAATTTTCCCTCTTTCATCCCTCATATTCGTACTATGAGTCTTCTGTCTTTATTTTTCTCTGTTAAACAAATGATGAACCAGTTGGTTCCATTCTCTTGCTGAGTGTACTGAGCATCCTCAGGATTGCAGTGGCAAGCTGATCTTTTTTTTTTTTAACTGGGGTAGCAGGCTGATCTTTGATGACTTATTTTTCTTGAGTCTCGGGTGCCCTGAGACTTTACCAGAAATTCCTTGAACCTGTGTTGCTACTTTCCCAGTTTTCTGGCTTGATACGTGGGTTTGTTTTTTCTTTTAGTTTTTACCATCTTTATGTACCCTTGGTCTTTTCAGTGCTAATTAGAGCTAAGGAACATTAGACACCTTGTTCTTTTTTTGCTGTCTTTTCTGTTTAAAGGTTGTATGTTTTTATGTTTAGTAAAGTTACCCATATAGACAAAATCAGGCAATAATTTATGATCTTGGATTTGATCAAAATGATTTAACCTCAGTCTGTACTGCATATTTTCTCATATACTGCTATAGTGGATTTTTTTTCTTGTATTTTCTGAGTGTATTATGTACCTAATGTATACATTATTGCAAATAAGAATGAAATAAATTTGACTCAAAAAAGTAACTTGTTGCTACAACAGCTATATATAACAGTATTTGGAAAGATAGAAACAGGGCCTCTTCTCTTCACAGTGGAGCTACGAGAAGATTCTAAACTTTTTGGAAGTTCCCTGGCTGTCCAGTGGTTAGGACTCCCCGCTTTCACTCTCGGGGCCAAGTTCAGTCCCTTGCTGGGAAACTGAAATCCCACAAGCCATGCGGTGTGACAAAAAAATAAAACCCCAAAGCTTTTTAGGGTCTCTCTCCTAAAAGAGGATAGAGTAGTACATAGGGGATACTGATCATGACATACAGTGGATGCTGGCTAGCAGATGCCGTAGGGCTGGCATTGGGACTTCATTTTCTCTTTGAACGCTGGCTGAGAAGGACGGGAAGGGTTCTGTGGTGCCAGAATTTGTTTCAGTGCTATAGGCCAGAGGCTAAAGTGGGGCTCACGGCACTCATGAAAGGCAGCTGAGAAAAGCTTTTCCCAGCTGATGCCTAGAGCTCTCTGTGACCCATTGTGAGAAGCTGCTGTCTCTAGGGAGGCTTTGTAACCAAGAACTAAACCATACCTCACATGAGCTTAGTGACTGAGTCTGTGATAACCTTTGTGTTGCCATGGGGCTGGAAACCCAAACTGGGACCCGGGGAGTCAGATTGACTGGATAAGGAAGGATGAGCACAGAAGAAAGGGGAAGGGTAATGCTTTCCTGAAAAGGAGCCTGTAAATGAAAATGCTAAAATAAATGCTAAGAAGACAACCAGTAAAAACAGAAATTGGGATGTATCAACTTATTCCAGGTGAAATTAAAATAGTTAAAAGGGCAGTCTGAACAAGACTTTGAAAAACGAGTATCTTCGGTAAGGTAAATGAAGTAATAATAATTTCCTGTAAAAGAACAGAAAATTGTGGGCAGAAAAAAAAAAAAAAAAAAGCAGGCCCAAAAATGGGCTAGGTAGAGAAAAATAATTAGAAATGCAGTTTTGTTACTTGTGTGTGTTTGTGTAACCCCCACCATCAATAAGTTCATTTTAATTATAATTTCTTACACATCTAAATCATGATAGTATTTGGTATAATACGATATAGTATACAGTTTATGAAAGAAAATTATGCAGATGAGAATGTATATCAAAAGAGCTATCAATAGTATAATAGATCTTATCCTTAAAACTTATTATAAATTTGTTTTAAAAATTTCTGCTATATGTATAGGAGAAGATTATTTGTGTATGAGTACAAATAAATGATTAAAGTTTTGTGTGTTTATCTGCCCCATAAATTTCCATGCTGTCTTTTTCTGTCTACAGACATGAGCAGCTCAGTATTTAAGACTGTGTTCTTTACTATGAGTTGTTCTTATTGGTGTAGACTTTAATGCTGAATTGCCAGGTGTGCTGTGCGCTAGCGTGCCTGTTGCATACATCATTTGTCTGTCGATAAGCAAGTTGTTTAAAGTTGAGTTTTGAGGTCCAGAACAGCTCACCTCATCTCCCTGAACTTTCCCAGGAAGTACTATTTCTGTGGGTGGAGTGGCGGCGGCAGTGGTTGTGCGAGGCAGCTGGAGTGTTGTGCGTGCTTGTGGGATGAGAACTTTGCAACATGCCCTTATGATTTGTTTTTCATCCTTTATTTTATTTTTGTGCCTCTGCTCATTACCCTGAATGAGACAGCTCCTAGCCGGGATGATAGCAGAGCCTGCTTTTCTCTCTGAGTATACTGTCTTTGCTTTGGACTCCTCCAAGCAGCCTAAAACCCAGACTGAGAGTGTGGTGAGTCCTTCCACCGCTTTCTGCATTCCCTGTGTGGGGAGCAGAGTAATTTGGTCCTTCTAGAAGCATATCTCATGTTGCTTTTCACTGACCACCTCTTGAAGCATCTTCAGTGCTGTGCTGCTAACCTTGCTCTAAAAAAATCAGAGCGTAAACAGCTGAGTTCTGATGGCTGGTGTGTGTTTTGCTAGCTTTTTAACAGCAACAAAATTTAACACTGTTTTCATTAATATAGCGAAGAATACTTTCACTTGGTATGAACTCTTTAAGTTTTCCTCCCTAGGGAATGTTTGCTCATTAACTAAAAGAGGTATGTATTGCTAGGAATCTCTGTTCTACTAATGGTAGGAGGCCAAGAATATTTTGAGATGTGACTCACATTTTTAGAAATGAAAAAAATCATTGTATATAAATCCATAATTAAGCCATATTGAGTAGGCAGGTGGAGTCTACTGTAACAAGTCAGTTGCATCTTATTTTGAGAGACTACCAGTTTTCTGTGTATTAAACATATGAAAAGAAAAAATTACCTCTTTATCTTTCAGCTGACTGAATTCATACAATTTTGAATCTTGTGTATAATTCCACTTTGAGTTAGAAGTTTGATTGCCAAGTAAGGATAGCTTTTGCCAAGTAAAAAGTTTGATTGCCAAGTAAGGATAGCTTTTGGTGTTAGAATGAACACCAACTGAGCTGGGACTGAGGTTTTTTTTAAACAATAAGAGTTGGTTTAATTTATTAAGCAGCTGGTGATGAAATTAGAACATTTCTGCACTTACTCATGGGGCTTCCCACTTGGCTCAGTGATAAAGAATACGCCTGCCAATGCAGGAGATGCAAGAGACACAGGTTCGATCCCTGGGTTGGAAAGATCCTTGGAGGAAATGGCAACCCACTTCAGTATTCTTGCCTGGAAAATTTCACGGACAGAGGAGCCTGGCGGTCTGTAGTCCATGGGGTCTCAAAGAGCCAAACACAACTGAACGACTAAGCACGCACTCACATACTTATTCATGTAGCCGGCAAAGACTTGGTCTGCATGTGGCCAGTAGCAATCCTATATTACCTTCCTTCTAAACTTGGTTTTAGGAAAGAAAGCAGCTGAGAGTTCTTGTGATGCCTTAGCTTGGCTCTCAGGAATAGAGGTCTTTTCTTGGTTCTGGGCTACCAGTTACACCTTACTGTTTTCAGTCCTGAGAGGGAGACAGGAGTTCCAGTTAGAGATAACTTGCCAACATATTTTAAAAATATAAAATGATATTACACTTCATGTAGTAGTAATGGAGGCTTGACCAAAAAAAAAAAGACCTTCTTCTAGGTCCACTTCCATAAGCACATAAAACAATCCGTATTGAATGCCTATCCTATTGCGCAAAAATGCTAATAATTTTAAAATGAAAGCTTTAGAAAGATTTAAAATATGGTAAGTAGGCTAAAAGTCTGTGATAATCTTATTTAAATTTTCGTTTGTTTCTTCAGGTAATAGTGTCTCCTCACATAAAACCATGGTATAACCTTAGAGCAGTTAAAAGTGATTGTTGAAAGATGTAACAAATCATAATTGAAGACAAATCTGGCAGGGAACCTGTGTGTGCTTTTAAATTAAATGCACTTTGGAAACATTTTCTTGTTATCTAAGAATTGCCTCCAGGAGACAGTGTTGGTGACCGTTGAGTATTGACATGTGTTGAGCTAGTTCTTTGGGCTTCTGTAGGCCGGGAGCCATTCAGAAGTCTTCTTGCACTGAAGGGGGGGGCTGCATAAGGGGTTAAGAAGCAATCCCTGAGCCTCTACTATCAGTCAGGCATATTGTAGGGTTCTTGCTCTCTGAGCATTTATAGTTTAGTATTGAGACAAAAATGTCAAAATACACTTAACAATTCAAAAGAATTAAGGCTTTGTAGAAGAAAATACAAGCATAGGAAATGTGTTAGTCCCTCAGGCCAACCATTGGAGGCTTCACAAAATAAGAGGCATTTGAAAGTTGAAAGATGAGAAAGAATTTGCAGGGCAGAAATGAAGAAGGCATTATACATAGTGACAATATCTGTAATTTTTGTTTCTAGAGATTCCTAATTTAAATTTTCATGGTCACATAGTTCCATACTTTCTTTACTTGTCTTGCATTTATTCAAATCTATAGTATTTTTTGCAATTACTCACTCAAAGTCTGACTCTTTGCGACCCCATGAACTGGGGCTTTCCAGGCACCTCTGTCCATGGGATTCTCCAGGCAAGAATACTGGAGTGGGTAGCCAGTTTCTTCTCCAGGGGATCTTCCCAACCCAGGGGTCGAACCTGGATCTCCCGCATTGTGGACAGATTCTTTACTGTCTGAGCTACCAGGGGAGCCTGATATATAGTATAGCAAGTAAATATTGGTACAGGAAAGAAAAGTTTTTAAACATTATGTTGTTTGTTTGGTAGAGTGGTATTTCGAACAGTTGTAGAATAGCTGTTTTTGTATGGATCACAATAATGTGCCAGGTTTTTTTTACTACATAAAATAGAATATCTTATGGAGCCCTCTTGTTTGCTTTCTCCATAATTTAACAGTCAGTTACTTTCCTTTTTTTCCCTTGATAAATAAAATTCATTTAATTTAATTTGTTAAAGTTCTGGTCTTGAGTAAACATCTTTTTAATATTCTATGCAACTAAATATGAAGTATACATAAAGCATTTTTACTGCACATAGACAGTTACTTTTCAATTGCCTGGCAGAGAGACTTACTGATCTCTGTGAAATATGTCTTTTATTTTAGAGTGTGTAGTGTAGGATATTTTTAGGGCTGGAAAGCATTAATTATAATGTTGTACAAATGTATGCCATGTATCCAGCTTCTAATTTTTTGAAATGGCAGAGAAGAGGAAGATAAAAGTTAATTCTTATATTCCCCTAACCGTTCTCCCCTATGTAAGTTTAAGGAGGTGTCTTGGACTGATAAAATATGATAGCTTTTTTTATGTTAGAGGGACAAGGTATTTAAAATGAGGGAAAAATTAAAACATACAGCAAGAGTGGATATAGCAGTAAAAATTGCATAAGATTTCTTGTCCTTCCCCCAATATCCATTGTCCAGTGTCAGCAAATACTAACTCATGGCTATCTTATACCATCCCCTCACACCTCCCTAACCATACCCCTCCCGCCCTCATCACATGCAGATACCCCTCTCCCCCATCCC
Source organism: Moschus berezovskii (assembly GCF_049115385.1). Classification (NCBI taxonomy): domain Eukaryota; kingdom Metazoa; phylum Chordata; class Mammalia; order Artiodactyla; family Moschidae; genus Moschus; species Moschus berezovskii. The sequence continues at coordinate 50,710,524 of NC_142483.1, read as the reverse complement.
CATGGGATTATTTGAAGCAAATTTCAGAAATCTTCCCTACCTATTTTGGTATATATTTCTAAGAGTAAGACTAAAACTACATAATCATAGTACATTTATCACAGCTAAAATTAATTATTTCATAGTTCAGTTCAGTCGCTCAGTCGTGTCCGACTCTCTGCGACCCCATGAATCACAGCATGTCAGGCCTCCCTGTCCATCACCAACTCCTGGAGTTCACTGAAACTCATGTCCAGAGTCGGTGATGCCATCCAGCCATCTCATTCTCTGTCGTCCCCTTCTCCTCCCGCCCCCAGTATCAAATACCTAATGAGAGTTCAGAAATTTGAGAACACTTTTGCAAAGTTTCGTGCCTTCCCCACTTGTATTTAAGAATAAGAAGAGTCATATATTTGACCTTTTCTTGGTTAGCCCTAGAGGTTGTAGGAGAATGTACTTTTTAAGCACCAAGTTACTGAAACATAGTGGCTAGTATTTGGTTGAATGCTTTTGTTTAAAACATGGACGTTATTTTATCATGAGCTGCTTCTATAGGTTTAATTTTAGTTAGACACTTAGTGTATTATGAATAGTGTAGAATTTTGAATCTCGAAGAATATCTAACCTTATGGAACTCACACAGGTTTGATGTAATAAGTAGAATGATGTGTAACTTAGAACATTTGTCATACCAACAGAACACGACAAAAAACTTTGGTTTGTGGAAGAAATTATTTTTAATTTTAAGTTTTTCTGAAAACTGTCCTACCAATTTCATTTAGACTGATGGCTTTAAATGAACGAGGCATTTCCATTTCTTATTAGGAAGATATTTTTCAGAGCTTAGCCTGAATAACTTTAAATAGTATTTAATTGTAAGGAACAATTGACATTACTTCCTCTGGATAGTTTTCTACTTGAATGAGTTTTGCTGATTGAATTCCTGATGTTAATTTTGTGTTGAGGGAAAAAACTGGGGTGATTGTAATGGGGAGAGGCATGTGATTAGTTTGAAATAAATTTTGCTACATACTAATCTTTGCTATTTAGTTACAGATAAAATAGCATAATGAATTTTCTAAAATACTTACCATACTAGTTTTGCCTTGCATGAAAAAATTCTAATAAGTGAACAGTTACTAATTCTGTTTAATAGATAAGTGTGTCTAATAGGTTTTGGTACTTGGCCTTTGTTCCTAACAGTTTTAAAACTTTAGTTTTCTGATCCTCTCTTTACAGTGTTTCTTTGTTTTTCTTAGAATGCGTCTTTCCAAGCCACAAAATCTCCCGACAGTGTTAATGGAAGTGAACCCACAACTCCTCAGGTTTGTTTTAAATGTTATTTAAAAGAAAGAGCAAGTCATTTCAGTGTCAGTCAATCTATATTATTATCATTTGACTTTACAATGGAACAGTGATGTCCGAACACTTGATGCAGTATGTATGGTAAATCCAAGTTTGTTGATGGTTTCTTGGAAAAAGTTTAAAGTGAAAGTAATATATGTATATATATACAGCAGTCTTGTAAGCTTCCATAATTGCTTATTTAAAAACCTAATGGCACTGAAGATAAAACTTTGAAAAAAAGACTGACTTTATAGTTGTAAAAGATGAGGAGTACGTCATACGGAAAGACATGTTGAGTTATGTATTTTAGAAGGGGGATGTGAAGAAAATGACATTTCTTTTAAAGTTTGTTCTAATGCAGAATATCTTATTACTAGCAAATTAAGTTTATCTTTGACTTTAAAAAGTTATTTGGAGAGTGGGACTCATGTAACCTCCTTTTGACTCCTTCCAGAAAAGAAAGAAATTCATTAAAAAAATCTTAGTGATAGCAGTGTCTGAGATGAACATTTATTATCTTTGGCTTTACTGACGATTATTCATCATTAACCTGGCTTTTCTCAACAGTGTCTAGTGTAGGGCAGTAACATTTCTGATTCTGTGGACCTGGAGCACAAACATAGGCAGTTTCTCAACAATCTGATTTATGAACTAAATCATGTAGACTAAACATTCTGAAGTATTGTCTAGCTTCCCAAACTCCATGAACAGGTTACCTGTGAGCTGAGAACCTCATTCTTTTCAGGGAGGCCAGTCAGATTCTGGGCCAAGTCCCTGGGCCTTGAAACATCTCCAATTAATCCCAAGTCCTTTTACAAATACATAATTTCTTGTAAGTGCCTTGAGGGAGGGGTAGAATATTGGGAGGCATCAGTCTAAATGTTACTGGACAGATCCAGTGATCTTTAAGGAATATTAATCAGAAAATATTATTTAGAATGCTTATTCTATTGTAGAATAGTCCAAACAGACTGATTATAATTATGAATGCAAAAACTAGAATGAATAACAACCAATGTTTTGATCAAATTCAGGAGAGACTTAAGTTTTGATTAAGGTGAGGAATGAACTTGTGTGATATTCAGAGAGTTAGTTGTGTTTATTGCATTTACTGTGTCTCAGGTGTTGTTAATCATTGTATGTACGTGATCTCATTTAATTCTTGTTACAAGGAGACACCTCCACTCGAGAGTCTGTTTGCTTTTATACAAATTTCTGACAGGTTAGTTGTTGGTTGCTGTTAGCAAATTAGGAACAATGGATATCCCTGAAGCAGGTAGGATGCTTACTGTTATTGGGAGCAGGAAATCAGAGTTGACATCAGGGTAGAAGAGATGGTGAAAAGCAAGCCCAAGAGTTTATATGTAGCTGCTTGCGACCCCCTTACTACTGGGTAGATCATCCTCTGTAAATCAGTAGATTTTGGCACACAGTTTGTGGCAGAGAGGTCATTAAAAAGGGTTACTCACTGTCCTTATCTAAAAAAGCAGAAAAATATAGTATACCCTTTTCAAAAAAATGTCTGTTATACTTAACAGTAGTTAACTCTTCAGTTTAATTCGGTTCACAAAATTCAGGTAATTGGTACAACACATTCAGCTAATCAAAATGACTCTTCATTCATAAGTTGACATTTTACCTTAGACAGACTTAAAAAAACTCAGATATTTGAAATAATTAGTGTGTGCCACCATGTAATAGAGAAAAATATAGTTTGTAAAACAAGTATATATGAGCATTCATCCTTATCTGAGAAGCTGTGAAATAGTTTTATTAGATTATAGTTTTAGTGTTTTGGAAGTTTAGGATAACTTTAGGATCTAGTTCAGTTCAGTTCAGTTCAGTAGTACTACCCTCTTATTGTGTAGATGAGATATTAGGCAAGAAACCTTAGATTACTTGCCCAGAGATCAGTGACTAGTTATTGATTTTGGGATTATCATAGATTGACAAAAACATCAGTCTCCCCAGCTGTCATTTTTTTGCCATGTATTGCCTCATTTAAATTTATATGCTGTTAAAATGAGATATAGAGAACAGACTAGTGGTTGCCAGAGGTGAGGAGGGTGGGGGCATGGCGAAATAGGCAAAGGGATTGAGAGCTACAGACTTCCAGCTATAAAATAAATGTCATAGGGATGTGTAATGTACAGCACTGGAAGCAGAGTCAGTAACATTGTAGTAACTTTGGTGCATAATCTGTAAAAATATCTAATCAGTATGTTTCATGCCTGAAGTGAACTTATTGTAAGTCAACTAAACTTCAATAAAAACAACAAAAGCAAATAACAACTGAGTTTCACTAAATTCAATAGAGCAAAACATAGGAATTTAAATGGCCATTCTCATATGCTGTTTTTTTTTTTTTAGGTTGTGGGAAAAAGTCTGGTTTGGAAAATCATTAATGTTTTAAAAAGAAATTATAGTAGTTAAATTAAATTTTGAAATTTTCATTGCTGTTTTTGAATACTGCTGAAAGTGAAAGACTGCTTTTAATTTTATTTTCAATAGTTATGAAAAATTTCCAACGTACAAAAAGTTGAAAGAACTTTATAAAGTGAACATATATGTACCTAACACCTCAATTCTGTCACTGATGCTTTACCATACTCTTTTTTCTGTCCATATATATTCATTTCTCTATTTGTACCTCAATCTATTTTATTTTTTTGATGCCTTTCAAAGTTGTAGGCCACAATACTAATGTTTTAGTATGCATACCATTATCTAGAGATCAGTGTTTGTAATTTCTTTTTTGAAGTAAATGTTATATAAAATGAAATGTACAAGCCTCAAATGTGCATTGACTGAGTTTTGACAGTTGTATGTGCCAAACCCAGCCACAGGTTATGGAAGATTATCATCACCCGAGAAAGTTCCCTTGTGGTGCTCCTTTCAGAGGCAGCCTGGTTTAATTTTTTTCCACCATATGACAGATTCAGTTCAGTTCAGTCACTCAGTCGTGTCTGACTCTTTGTGACCCCATGAATCGTAGCACGCCAGGCCTCCCTGTCCATCACCAACTCCCGGAGTTCACTCAAACTCATGTCCACTGAGTCGGTGATGCCATCCAGCCAGCTCATTCTCTGCTGTCCCCTTCTCCTCCCGCCCCCAATCCTTCCCAGCATCAGAGTCTTTTTCCAGTGATTCAGCTCGTCGCATGAGGTGGCCAAAGTATTGGAGTTTCAGCTTTAGCATCAGTCCTTCCAATGAACACCCAGGACTGATCTCCTTTAGAATGGACTGGTTGGATCTCCTTGCAGTCCAAGGGACTCTCAAGAGTCTTCTCCAGCACCACAGTTCAAAAGCATCAGTTCTTCGGCAGATTATGACAGATTAGTTTTGCTTATTTTAGATTTTCATGTAAGTGACCTCATAGAGTATACTCTGTTCTGTGGAAGGCTTCTTTCACGCAGCACAGTGTTTTTGGAATCTCATCCTTGTTGTAGTTATCAGTAGTTTGTTTCTTTCTGTTGTTGTGTAGTGTTTCTATAGGAATATTCTGTAGGTATTCACCTATTGATGGACACCTGGGTTGTTTGCAGTTTTCTATTATGAATAAAGCTTATGAATGTTATTGTAGAGCGTTACTGATGTTGTATTAATGCTTTCCCATGATTTCTAGAATAAGATACACTATATATAAAAAATGATATGTATCATTTTGATCAATCATTGAGTATTTCAAGTTTTCCCATTAGATCATCATTATCATTTTGTTAGGTTAAGGTTCAGCTGAACAAATGTGTACTAAGCACCTACTGTGGAAAGCACTGAGGCAAGACTACAGAAATAGAGAATGTGGATCCTGTCCTAAAAGAGTATAAAGTTTGGGATGAGGGTGTGTGTGCAGTGGATACGATGTAGGAAAACATATTTAGTGCTTCCTATACGAGACACTATTTTAAATGTTTTTGCCCATTTAGTCCTCGTAACAATCTACTAGAGTAGTTTTTTTTTTTTTTAATAGATGAGGAAATTGAAACAGAGGTCTTAAAGTTAATAAGAAGTAAAGCTGGAATTCAAATCAGGAAGTCTGTTCTTAACCACTGTGCTGTATTATCTCTGTAGTTGTTTTAAGGCATAAACAGTTGTTACATCAGCGAGTAAGTAACTCGTTTAGATAGAAGTCAGAATGCACAGTGTATGCTCCAGGAATGATCCTGGTAAAGTGCTTAGCCATTAAGACAGGCAGTTTCTGATGGGAGAAATCCTAGACGTTTGAGCTCACTTTTGAAGGGTGTCTGGGTTTCCATATGCATGGAAACTTTGGGCGATAGTACAGAGGCACACAGACAATGCATTTGTTCAGGAAACAGGAAGTTACCTATTGGAACTTAAGTTTCTGATATGTGGAGGGGTGATTTTACAAAGAAATGGGTCTTGGGAAGTGGAAATCTTGAACATAAGTGAAGGATTTTGATCTATTAAGTGAGAGTTCAAATTAAGAACTGGAATGAAATGAACCGAATTATATTTTAGGAAGAAATCCTAAAAATCCTAGTGACTGTGTGACACAGTGGCAGACTGGTAGGTAAGAGATTTGAGGCAGGAGAACAGAAGGCTGCTACAGATATCCAGCTAGTGGAGGATAAAGGTCTGAACAGCAACACTGTTGGGGAAATAGGGAGGAGGAATGAAAACAGGGTCAAATGGGTGAGGCAGAAAGGAGTCAAAAAGTAACTCTGTGTTCATTTATTTTTACTTATACATTTCTCCTTCTCTAATCCCTATCAGCTTTTTAAAAAATGAGTTATAAATCAATGAATGTCTTTGGTACCAGGAACCTGACAGTAGTTGGAGCCAGTGGGAGCTGAGTTTTTCACGTAGCAGAAATGCTGCTGCTGCTGCTGAGTCGCTTCAGTCATGTCCGACTCTGTGCGACCCCATAGACGGCAGCACATCAGGCTCCCCTGTCCCTGGGATTCTCCGGGCAAGAACACTGGAGTGGGATGCCATTGCTTTCTCCGGCAGAAACTCTGGAGACAAGTTATTAGAGACGCTTTTCCCTTTGACCTCTTGTCCTGCCCTCCGTTTTCCTTCTCATTCTCATCACTGCCTTTCACCTTCACAGTTCCAAGTTTGGCCTCCAGGAAATACATCTCCATTCTCAAGAGGACAAAAGACACATTCCTTTTTATCAGGAAAATAATATTTCTTCTAGAAGGTTCCATCGTGGTTTTTGGCTGCACTGTGTGGCTTGTGGGACCTTAGTTCTCTGACCAGGGACTGAACCCAGGCCCCCACAGTTAAAGTTTGGAGTCTTAACCACTGGACTGCCAGAAAACCCCGGAAGGTCCCATCCTTTAGAGTCCCACTCAGTAGTATCCATTATTAGCTGAGCTTTGGCACACAGCCCACTCGTGGCTGAACCAGAGTCTGGGAAAAGCTAATTTTATTATTTTAAATTTATATTTTTAATAATTTTTTTAGTTCTTTTGGGTCTTTGTTGGTGCTGGGTCTTTGTTGCTGTGTGGGCTTTGCTCTAGTTGTGGTGAGTGGGGGCTACCCTCTAGTTGGTGCGGCTTCTCATTGCCATGCCTTCTCCTGTCGCACAGCACAGGCTCTCGGGCACCCAAGCTCAGTAGTTGCTGCTCCCAGACTCCAGAGCACAGGCTTAATAGGGGCATAGCTTAGTTGCTTGGAGGCTTGTGGATCCTTTGGATCAGGGAACAAACCAGTGTCTCCTGCATTGGCAGGTGGATTCTTTATCACTGAACCACCAGGGAAGCCCAGAGCTAATTTGAAACATCCTTTAATTGAAATGTAATGTATCACATTATAATATCTACATACAGAAAAGTATCATGTATTCCATATACAGTTTTCTGAATCTTCACAAACCAAACACAGCTTTGTAACCAGCACCTAAAATCAAGAAAGAGAAATTACCAGCTTCCCAGAAACCATTGTGTTCCTTTCTGTTCTCCTCTCACACCAGGGGCGGGGGTAAATGCTGTTGTGGCTTCTAACACTGTTGATTAATTTTGCCTGTTTCTGAGTTTATGTAAATAGAATCAGAAGTGGCTATTCTTTTTTGTCTGGCTTCTTTTGTTTAATATTGTTAGTGTTAGTGAGATTCATGTATATTCTTGTTTCTGGCTATTCATCTTTAATTCTTGTTGCTGTCTAGTATTCTGTTAATGATCAGACAACAGTTGATTTTTCCTGTTTGTTATTGATGAGCATCAACAGTGGTTTCAGGTTTGGCACTGTTTTGAACAGTGCTGCTATAAGATTCTAGTGCATGTTCTTTTGTTGAACATAATTATACATTTGTAGTGCATGTCTTCTGTTGAACATAATTATACATTTGTACTGGATATATAGGAAGTGAAAGTTGCTCAGTCGTGTCCAGCTCTTTGTGACCCCATGGACTCTATAGTCCATGGAATTCTCCAGGCCAGACTACTGGAGCAAGTAGCCTTTCTTTTCTGCAGGGGATCTTCCCCACGGAGGGATTTAACCCAGGTTTCCTGCATTGCAGGCGGATTCTTTATTAGCTGAGCCACAAGGGAAGCCCAAGAATACTGGAGTGGGTAGCCTATTCCTTCTCTAGCGGATCAAACTACTGGTCCACAGAGTACGCATGTGTTTAGTTTTAGTGTTAATAAATGCTAGTAATTTTCCAAAATGGATGGCTTTATATCCTCACCAATACTTGGAGTTTTCCATAGTTGTAATTTTAGCCATCCTAGTGGATCTGTGGTAGTGTCTCATTGTGGTTTTTTAGTTCGTATTTGAGAAGGTGAATGTTTTACCTGGCTGTATTGTTAGCCTGAACGAAACTGGCGTCTGGTGGAAAGGAAGAAGGGAGGATTAGATATCTATTGATAGATAGTGTTGGATATCTGGTGATGACAGCTCAAGCCAGTCATGGCGCGAAGTGCTTCACATGTACTCATGTAATACTCCTCACAGGCGCCCTGGGAGGTGAGTGCTGCTTTCCCCAGTTTAGTTATGAAGAAACAGAGGCATGGAGGGTCAGTGTAACTTGCCTAAGGTCATATTGCTGGTCAGGGAAGGAAGGAAGACTTGAACCCATGAAGTCTGGCTGCAGAGCCTGTGCTCTGAGCTACTGCATCGTAGAGCCAGAAGAGTCTGCCACATAAGCTTGAGTAAGGTTCTTAAGTGAGAGTTTGTCTTAGTCTTCTTTCTCTAATACTGATAATCAATGTTTATTGCATATTTGCTACATTATAAGCAATTTGCGTGTACATGTTAACTCATTCAGTCCTTGTGGCATCCTTATGAGGTGGGAGAGTTGGACTGTGAAGAAAGCTGATCGCCGAAGAATCGATGCTTTTGAACTGTGGTGTTGGAGAAGACTCTTGAAGAGTCCCTTATACTGCAAGGAGATCCAACCAGTCCATTCTAGAGGAGATCAATCCTGGATGTTCATTGGAGGGACTGATGCTAAAGCTGAAGCTGCAATACTTTGGCCACCTCATGCGACGAGTTGACTCACTGGAAAAGACTCTGATGCTGGGAAAGGTTGGGGGCTGGAGGAGAAGGGGACGACGGAGAATGAGATGGCTGGATGGCATCACCGACTCAATGGACATGAGTTTGAGTGAACTCCGGGAGTTGGTGATGGACAGGGAGGCCTGGCGTGCTGTGATTCATGGGGTCGCGGAGAGTCAGACACGACTGAGCGACTGAACTGAACTGAACTGAACTGAGTATTATTATTACCATCATTATTATTTTTGTCATCCCTATTTTAGAGAGGTCGAAACAAGACTCGTGAGGTTAAGTAACTTCACTCATGTCTTGAACATTGATTGTGGTGGAACCAGGGCTGATCACTGTTTCTGATATGAGGCTTGCTGATCCACGAAGAGGGGCTTGAGCTCAGGCTCTCACTGCCCTTCATGATTTTGTAACGCTTACGTCTATTCCCTGTAGACAGTGGTAAGTAGAGCAGAGCCGAACGTCACCAGTCAGCTCTGCCTTGTGGTCTCTTACTGAGCAAAATGGGTTCACTCTGTGTTACCTGCCCTCTGCCTGAAAAGAGTGATAAGGACTCTGTGCCTCCAGGCAGACTCCAGGTTCAGCCACACACTTCACACCTCACAGTACATATCCCCATTTGAGGTCCGGCGTGTCCACTGTGGTATTGTTGGCCCCTGCTTCCAAGGATCTCATTTTAGTGGATGAATCTCACAGCACACAGGTGAAAGCATGGCTTCCTTCTTTTGTGCAGATGGGCAAACTGAAGGGAAGTGACTTAGTGAAGGTCATTCCACTGCTCAGTGACAGACCTGGGACCTACACCCTAGTCCTCTGACGCAAGGTCCAGAGCCTTTTCAGAAATAACTGGGCATCTCTTGTTTTTCAGCAAACAATATATTGTGTAAAATGTCAGGAATGAAGTTAAATGTGCTAGAGCTTTTAACAGATTCTTGCTGGTGATTAGGGAATAATAGAAGTCTAAATGTGTATTTTAACCCCCATGTTCTGTTGCGTTTTGGTTGTAGTCAAGTGACACGCAGTCTTTTGCACAGAAGCTCCAACTCCGGGTGCCGTCTGTGGAGTCTTTGTTTCGGAGTCCAGTAAAGGAATCTCTAGTCCGATCTTCCTCTAAAGACTCTTTGGTACGCACGTCTTCTAGAGAATCCCTGAATCGGTTCGACCTGGACTCTTCTGCTGCCTTCTTTGATCCACCCTCTGATATGGAGAGTGAGACTGAAGACTCACTTGGGAATTTAGACAGTCTCAGCAAAGAGCAGCTGATCCAATGGTTGCGGAGGACGGAACGAAGGTTGAATGGCTACAAAGGAAAATATTGTGAGGTAGGGGCATGACTTTTTTTTGCTAGTATGAAAATTTCCTCCTCGTGTTCTCTAATTCATGTTACGGCATGGTCTTTACGCCTGTCGTTGGCTAAACTGTTGATTTCCTAGCTCCGCTGGATCCTGGTGGTAAGTAGTGTGTGGCGGTGTCTAGTTAAAGACCTTCAGTGGTGCTGAGGCCCTTTGGCCAGGACTCAAACTGTTGCCGGTGGCCTTCTGATCCTCACACTGCTCTTTCTCCACCCCGCTCTGCTCCTCATTCAGTTAGGGTGAGGTGGGCCCAAGAACGTCCATTTCTATTAATAGCAGGCTCCAGGTGACGCTGTTTATGAGACTGATCTGTGACCACAGTTTGAGTCGTCTTTAGGCAATGGGCTCTAATCCCATTTTATGAATTAGGTATGTGTCTAGGTGAAATCCCAGTTATGAATTAGATATTAGAGGTATGTGTCTAGGTGAAATCAAATGTAATTTAGTATTTTTATAGTCAAAATTTAGTATTTTTATAGTTACATTTTATTTTTTAGAAATATATTACCTGTATTATTTAGTTTCAACTGCATATGCATCTAATTAACTTGAATTGTCTATTAAAGGGTTCCTTTGACTTATTTTTTGACTTTCATAATGAGATATTTTAGCAGAGTTTAAAACAATTAACTGCATTTATGTAGGAATGACTGATGTTATTAGTGACTTTTTCTTTATTTTAGCTTGTTACAGCTTATCAGACTCTTCATAGAGAGAAGAAAAAGCTACAAGTAAGTGATTTATTGGCTATTCATATTGATTCATATGTAGTTTTAAAATTAGATAGGATCTTGTAATAAGACCCTGGCTTTTAATAATTCTTCATATGACCAAAGTATTTAACCTGTTTTACTATTAGGGATTTTGATGAAGAGAATGAGTGAAATCTCAAACGTTTTTGCCTCTGGTAGGGATGGGCTTCCTTGAGTATGCCGTATATAAGAAGTTTGGATTTAACTTGCTTGCCTCTTTCAAGTATGTTTCCTGGTGGGTCAATCTGTAGGCTGCATCTTTGTTTTACTGGTAGATAAATATACAACTTGAAGGAGATGGCAACCCACCCCAGTATTACTGCCTGGAAAATCCCATGGATGGAGGAGCCTGGTAGGCTACAGTCCATGGGATCGCAAGGAGTCGGACTTCACTTTCAAATACCTGAAGACGTTTCTTATCCTTATATCAGGGTCCAAAAATAAGCATTCTCTCTTCTGTTTCCTGAGGTTGCTGCTTGTAAAGCCCTTGGTTAAGTGTGTGGAGAGTAGGAGTGATTATAGTTCTCCTGGTAACTTACTTCTGCTCTTCTTTGTCATCCTGTTCATGGCCAGAAATTTCCCAGCAGGCATCCCAGGTGATAATTCACATGTCAGAGCTAAGGGGAAATATCACTGCAGTTCAGATGGTGCTGTTATTTATAAAATGCAGATAGTCTTCATTCTTACTGTAAAAGTTATTTAAAACAGTTTAATGTCTTGTCCCATTTAGAGACATTTTAATTTTATAACCAAAAGTTATTTGTAAAGTGAGTTTTGGTAAACTTTATTTGCCCATGTGTATTATTTTAAAATATTTAATTTACCATTAATAATAGTCTGCTTTGAGAACGACATTAAGTTATCTGACTTTGGTTTGGAATATAATCAGTTGAGAATAGTAACATCAGTTATTTGTTGCTGATTTCACTATTCTTATTGTCCATAACAAGTGTGAAAATTAGATTATTACACATAAAGTATTTAGTTTGATAATTTCTTGAACATGTGGTCTATAGAATTGGTCATTGGTCTTGAACATGTGGTCATTTAATCCACTGTATTATTAGTATTCCATAAACTCATTCTCAAAAGGTCATCTTATTCCTAAGTTCTGTGAGTACCTTGCTTGTGTTTCTTTGAATCGTCTGGTTTTTTGTTTCTAGATGTACATAAATCTACCACTAAGTGGCAGGAGAGAGTTGTGATTGCATAGTTGCAGAAGTAAAAGGTGTTGGAAATAAAATTCAGTGAACTGTGATCTTTTTAACTTGCTTTTCATTACTATGTCATGTGGTTGTTTGAACCAGCTTTTTTTTTTTTTTCCTTTTAAAGGGTATATTAAGTCAGAGTCAGGATAAAGCACTTCGGAGGATTGGAGAGTTAAGAGAGGTAAGTTGAGAATAGTACTTTGAGAATAGTAACTGAATTTCTCATATTTATCAGGACTGTGTTATGTATTGGGATAGCTTCATATATACCCCATTATAGTGAAAACTAGCCAGATCAGCCTGCAAGACCAGGGGTCAGTTCTTTTAGTTTTTATTTGTGTGGTTTCCCTAAGATCCATGTTGGTGAAATTACAGGCAGACCTTATTTTATTGTACTTTACTGTGCTTCAGAGATCTTGCATTTTTACAGATTGAAGGTTTGTGGCAACCCTGTATTATCAAATGATGATTGGTATCTTTTAGCAATAAAATATTTTTTGAATTAAGGTATGTGCTTTTTTTATGCTATTGCACACTAAATAGACTATAGTGTAAACACAACTTTTTCATGCTCTGGGAAACCAAAAGTATTGTTTTATTGCAATACTTATTTTATTGTGTTGGTCTGAAACAAATCCATTATATCTCTAAGATGTTCCTGTAATGACTTAAGAATGGCTTATTTAACAATAGAGTGTAATTTGCCTGCATAGACAATCAGTGACAACTTCTAAGGCTAACCTGCCTCTTAGGCAGTTCAGGCTTCTTTTTGTTTTTTCCTAACCAGCAACCTTTTAACCTTTTCGGTGAAATAAAAAAAAAAATTATGTTTTTTGTAATTTTGGGGGAGGGTGTAATTTTTACAATAAACTATCAGATCCAGGCAAATATTTATCATTTGGAGTCATGCTTTGCTAATTTCTGTTTCTGGTCCTACCTTAAGAAGATTGGAAAATATTGGCTTAAATTGGTTAGAGAACAGCATTTTAGGTCTCTGCTATATCATTGATCATAATCCTTTTACCACCTTTTAATCATAAACTATAATAGATGTAGAAAATCATGACAAAAATATAGCTTCCACATATGTAGTGACCACTGTGTAGCCATCATCATGGTCAAGAAGTAGAATGTTGCTGGCCATCCAAAAGCTCCACTGTGCTTCCCAGCCCATTCACAGCGCCTTCTCTTTCTCCAAAAGTAACTGCTATCCTAACTTAAATGTATTTCCTTGTATTTCTTTTAAGGTTTTATCACCTAAGTATATACCTCGAGATGCTATAGTCTTGCCTATGTAAAAAATTTTTTGATGTATCTTTTAAGTCTCTCTAAATCTACTTGTCATCTTCATTCCTTTCTTTCACTTACATTTCATTTGTGGAAGAACCTTATGATAATTGAGAAGATCCAAAATTGGTCATTTGCCTTAATCCCAACCTTGTAAACCTCGTAGACTTGAAATAACAGATCATGAACCCCTTAATGCCAAATTCAGACTTAAATTGAAGAAAGTAGGGAACACCACTAGACCATTCAGGTATGACCTAAATCAAACCCCTTTCATTATACAGTGGAAGCGACAAATAGATTCACAGGTTTCGATCTGATAGAGTGCCTGATGAACTACGGATGGAGGTTTGTGGCATTGTACAGGAGGCAGTGATCAAGATCATCCCCAAGAAAAAGAAATGCAAAAACGCAAAATGATTGTCTGAGTAGACCTTACAAATAGCTGAGAAAAGAAGAGAAGTGAAAGGCAAAGGAGAAAAGGAAAGATATACCCATTTGAATGCAGAGTTCCAAAGAATAGCAAGGAGAGATAAGAAAGACTTCCTCCGTGATCAATGCAAAGAAATAGAGGAAAGCAATAGAATGGGAAAGACTAGAGATCTCTTCAAGAAAATTAGAGATACCAAGGGAACATTTCATGGAAAGCTGAGCACAATAAAGGACAGAAATGGGATGGACCTAACAGGAGCAGAAGATATTAAGAAGTGGTAAGAATACACAGAAGAACTATACAGAAAAAGATCTTCATGACCCACATAACCATGATGGTGTGATCACTCACCTAGAGCCAGGCATCCTGGAATGCAAAGTCAAGTGGGCCCTAGAAAGCATCAGTATGAACAAAGCTAGTGGAGGTGATGGAATTCTAGTTCAGTGCAGTTCAGTCGCTCAGTCATGTCTGACTCTTAGCGACCCCATGAATCACAGCACGCCAGGCCTCCCTGTCCATCACCAACTCCCGGAGTTCACTCAAACTCATGTCCATCGAGTCGGTGATGCCATCCAGCCATCTCATTCTCTGTCGTCCCTGTCTCCTCCCACCCCCAATCCCTCCCAGCATCAGAGTCTTTTCCAGTGAGTCAACTCGTCGCATGAGGTGGCCAAAGTATTGGAGTTTCAGCTTTAGCATCAGTCCTTCCAATGAACACCCAGGATTGATCTCCTTTAGAATGGACTGGTTGGGTCTCCTTGCAGTCCAAGTGACTCTCAAGAGTCTTCTCTAGCACCACAGTTCAAAAGCATCAATTCTTCAGCGATCAACTTTCTTCACAGTCCAACTCTCACATCCATACATGACCACTGGAAAAACCATTATCTTGACTAGATGGACCTTTGTTGACAAAGTAATGTCTCTGCTTTTTAATATACTATCTAGGTTAGTCATAACATTACTTCCAAGGAGTAAGTGTCTTTTAATTTCCTGGCTGCAGTCAGCATTCGCAGTGATTTTGGAGCCCAAAAAAATAAAGTCTGACTATTTCAAATCCTAAAAGATGATGCTGTGAAAGTGCTGCACTCAATATGCCAGCAAATTTGGAAAACTCCGCAGGCCACAGGACTGGAAAAGGTCGGTTTACATTCCAATCCCAAAGAAAAGCAATGCCAAAGAATGTTCAAACTACCACACAACTGCATTCATCTCACACACTAGTAAACTAATGCTCAAAGTTCTCCAAGCCAGGCTTCGACAGTACTTGAACCATGATCTTCCAGATGGTCAAGCTGGTTTTAGAAAAGCCAGAGGAACCAGAGATCAAATTGCCAACATCCACTGGATCATTGAAAAAGCAAAGAAATTCCAGAAAAACATCTACTTTTGCTTTATTGACTATGCCACAGCCTTTGACTGTGTGAATCACAACAAACTCTGGAAAATTCTTAAAGAGATGGGAATACCAGATCTCCTGACCTGCCTCCTGAGAAATCTGTATATAGGTCAAGAAGCGACAGTTAAACTGGACATGGAGCAACAGACTGGTTCCAGATCAGGAAAGGAGTACATCAAGGCTATATATTGTCACCCTGCTTATTTAACTTATATGCAGAGTATATCTCATGAAATGCCAGCCTGGGTGAATCCTAAGCTGGAATCAAGATTGCCAGGAGAAATATCAGTAACCTCAGATACTCAGATGACACCACCCTTATGGCGGAAAACAAAGAATAACTAAAGAGCCTCTTGAAAGTGAAAGAGGAGAGTGAAAAAGTTAGCTTAAAACTCAACATAAAACTAAGATCATGGCATCCAGTGGAAACAGTGACAGACTTTATTTTTTTGGGCTCCAAAATCACTGTGGATGGTGACTGCAGCCATGAAATTAAAAGACACTTGCTCCTTGGAAGAAAAGTTGTGACCAACCTAGACAGCATATTCAAAAGCAGAGACATTACTTTGCCAACAGAGGTCCATCTAGTCAAAGCTATGGTTTTTCCAGTGGTCGTGTATGGACGTGAGGGTTGCACTATAAAGAAGGCTGAGCACCGAAGAATCAATGTTTTTGAACTGTGGTGTTGGAGAAAACTCTTGAGAGTCTGTTGGACTGCAGGGAGATCTAACCAGTCAATCCTAAAGAAAATTGGTCTTGAATATTCTTTGGAAGGACTTATGTTGAAGCTGAAACTCCAGTACTTTGACTACCTGATGGGTAGAGCTGACTTATTTGAAAAAATCCTGATGCTGGAAAAGATTGAAGACGGGAGGAGAAGGGGACAACAGAGGATGAGATGGTTGGATGGCATCACTGACTTAATGGACATGAGTTTGAGTAAATTCCAGGAGTTGATGTTGGACAGGGAGACATGGCGTGCTGCAGTCCATGGGGTCGGAAAGGGACATGACTGAGCGACTGAACTGAAATCTAAATAATTGATGCTTTTGAACTGTGGTGTTGGAGAAGACTCTGGAGAGTCCCTTGGACAGCAAGGAGATCCAACCAGTCCATCCTAAATGAAATCAGTCCTGAATATTCATTGGAAGGACTGATGCTGAAGCTGAAACTCCAATACTTTGGTTACCTGATGCAAAGAACCAACTCATTGGTAAAGACCCTGATGCTGGAAAAGATTGAAGGCAGGTGGAGAAGGGGACGACAGAGGACCAGACGGTTGGATGGCATCACCGATGCTAGGACATGAGTTTGAGTAGGCTCCAGGAGTTGTTGATGGATACAGAAGCCTGACGTGCTGCAGTCCATGGGGTCGCAAAGAGTTGGACATGACAGAACGGCTGAACTGAATACTGTCCTCATCAATTATGAGTACTGAAATTAGTTAAATGCATTTTTATATGCTATTGCAATCCTTCCACCATTTAAAAAATGCTTTTCCATATCTATGCTGTTAGATCATAAAGCATTATATATACATTCTTTTTTTTAACTCTTGCGGTGTATTTGCAAGTATAGTTGACATTCACCAGAAAGAGAAGATGCCTAGCTGTTACACTCGCACCTCCTCCAGCCTCTCCGCTGCGTGGCCCCTGACCCCTATGCATGGTTTTCTGAATATTAACACTTCTGTGACATGTCTTAGAGGTCAAACTAGAGAGGTGGAGTCTTGGGCTAAGTAGGAGTTCAGGTTTTGTTTCTTCTCAGTCACTTTCTATTATTACTAGAAAGAGGGTACATTTAGCACTTTTTTCAGGGACAACTAACATGGCACTTTTACCCAAAAGGTTTTTCTAAGTTAAAGGTATTTGATACATTCCACTCATCAGAATACCTGGGGAAATAATCAGAAAGATCTTATAAAACTTATGCATAAAAATGTTAATTCCAGGATTTGCCCGAATTTGCAAACAGTCCAAATGGCCAACAATAGGACAATTGTTGAATTGGTTGTTATGTTTAGTAATGGTACAGAGCCATTTATTATTGTGCTAGAAGTTCAAATAGTGTAGCTTTACATCAAAGGTAAGTTTCCTAGATACCAAATATATAAGGATGGATAAGACAAAGTCTTTGATCAAATGAAGCTCATTTTCTAGTGGGTAAGACAGACACACATACATATATGCATACATGTATAACACACTGTTAGGTAGTAAACAGTTCTATTAGGGGAAATAAAGCAGCATAGGATTGAAGGTTGAGTGAGGCCTTCAGAGGGTGGTCACACACTGGTTACTCTCTGAAGAATTCATTATAGGGAGATAAGAATGGAAGTGAGAGCCAGTTAACGGATCTTACAGCTTTAGTGGTGGTAGGAGTGGTGGTAGGGGTAGAAGTGGTAGGAAATGGTCAGACTTGCTATTACTTTGAGGGTTTGCTAATGATTGGAAATGGGGGAAAAGAGAGGACCCCAACACTTTTGGCTTGGGTGACAGTGAATTGTGGCATCATTTGTTGAGTTAGGGGATAGTGGAGAGGAGATTTATTGGGAGAGAAATCAGGCTTCAGAGTCTGGAAGTAGTGTCACATGGAAGAAGGATTAGGGTTGTTCTTAGTGACCCCAAGGATCTAATCAGAAGAACTTTCTGAAAGTGGAAAGTAACCCCTGGTGCTGGGTCCAGTTCTGGAGCTCGTGGGACCCTGTTACAGTGGTGGTAGACAACTGGCTAGCCACTCTGTAGGCTGTAGTCAGGATGTAAATAGACAGTTCGTTTATAACTATGGTCTCTATTATTTGTGACTTTTTAGTGGTAGAATAAGATAGCCAGAGGAAGGAGGAGGGGACATGATTAAAAATTGTTTCCATTGTATGCAAGGACTTCTTGAGATGAAAACATTCAGAACCTGAAAACTGTCATATTAATATAAATCACAGAAGTTTTTGTGGGCTGGTAGGGATGCTATGTGACAGAGTCTAGTATGGTAGAAAGTAGAAAATTATTTGAAAGAAATGAATTTTAAAGAAAGGAAAGGACTGCATTGCTATTAAGGAGATGCACAGCTGTTCCATACTAAATAATTGTCCTGTGCAGGTTCATGAGGGACAGTGGCTTTCCCGACTTTGGGATTTCATGGACTGAGAAATTACCTTTCATTTCCTTCTAGAAATGGAGGACAAGAGACTTGTCATAGGGCTACTTTTATTTTTTTCAAGTGAGGACATTGAGAATAAAGAACTAGGTTCTTTTATTGTCATTATTTCATGAAAGAAAAAAATTTTTTTAATAATAAACAATTAGGAAGGACATAGTCTCAGGATATGGTATAGTTGTTTAAATGCAAGATCTTTAGATCTAAGAAAAACATGTCTTGATCTTAAGACCAGCATTTGGAGACTCCTGCTGTGGGGGAAGGTCAAGTCAGTAGTGAGAGGAGCAGTCCCTGTGCTGGGAGACCTTGAGGCTGTGTGGGTGTTGGGAAGAGAGGACAGTTAGTACCTCAGCATTTTGAGAATTAGTAAATTTGAAACAATTCAAGTAGAGGGCGTTGCTTATGGGTCCTTGAAAATACTGTTTGAAGAAAAGTTTCTAGAGTTGTGTGAGGGATAGATTAAATCAGATGAAAACTTGAGGTAAGAATTCTCTCTGAAAGCCTACTGAAGGAAATTAATCTTCAAATTATTCAGTTCAGTTCAGTCGCTCAGTCGTGTCCGACTCTTTGCGACCCCATGAATCACAGCATGCCAGAGATTGGGGTTATGGTTATGTATGGGGAAAAAGGACCTAAACATTGTGGAGAAAGTAATGAAAGAATTTGGTTATATGCAGAGATCAGCAAAGATAAATAAAATATGACTTTGACTATTTTGAGCTTAGAGAATGAGAAAAAGAGAGGGGTTTGGATAGAATATCTTCTGTGTTCCAGGTGTTAATCTCCAGCATTCCAGTGGAGCAGGTGTCAGGGAGAAGCCCTGAGGACTTGAAACTGAGCCCAGAGGGATAGCTGCCGATAGAACCAATGAAGAAGATGGTGGAAACTCTAAAAGACAGGACTATAGGGAGGAGCTCTGCACCTGCAGAAAGCTCAAGCAGGAATTACTTGAGGAAGTAATTATTAGAGACTGAGTGGAGAGGTAAAGGCCATTGGATTTAGTTAGAAATGCTTATTAATGACTTGAGGAAAGCAGCATTTTAAGTAATGTCACGAACTTGAAATGTCACTGTTTGGTGATCCAGTAGGTCAAGCTTTTCATTTGAGGAAGCTTCTGATTTTGGCAGTTGATCACTTCCATGTATTGGAAAAAGGCAGGTTCTATTGATTATCTAGTTACTTACTGTATAACAGTTCAGTTTTAGATCAAGTGAATATAACATAGCACAGGCAGTAAGATGTCTTAAAGTAGGATAAAGTTTTACCTTTATCTTAAGTAACATTTTTAAAATCCTTTCTATAGAATTGTTAATTCAGCAGTGATTAAGGTCTAAAAGTATGTTTTCTCTTCTTGGATCTTTATACTCTTTAAAGAACAGAATTATTTGTTGAGGTAAATACTACTGTTTTAAATGCTAATTATTCTCTAATTATTGTTGCTTATACCTTAAGAGTAATACAGTCTGGGTTGATCAGTTTTTAAGTTTTAAAAACTTCAGGTTCATATATTTTGTTTTATACTGAAAACTGCCTGTGAATCCTTTATGTTTTAGGAGCTTCAAATGGACCAACAAGCAAAAAAACATCTTCAGGAGGAGTTTGATGCATCTTTAGAGGAAAAAGATCAGTATATCAGTGTTCTCCAGACTCAGGTAAAAAAAAAAAAAAGGTGTGGAATTTTTGGATAAAGGAAATAAAGGGATTTTGATGGGCTATCTGATAGGTTCTGGATTTTTTTTTTTAAAAGGCCTATTTTTAAAACTCTTTGCTTTTCAACTCAGTTTTAAGGATCATTTTGATTTATTGTGTCTTTTGGCTAAGATATCACTGAAAATAGCAGATACCAAAATTGGTTGCATTGGGAGTAAATTTTTTACTTTTATTTTTTTCCCTCCATTATAGCAAAAATGATACCTTTTACTCTATCCCTTTTCTGTTTTAAAGAAAGTACTACTGCCATAATTTTTTTTTTTTTCCTAATGAAAAACTTTTTGTTTTCAGGTTTCTTTGTTGAAGCAACGGTTACGAAATGGCCCAATGAATGCTGATCTACCAAAACCACTCCCTCAGGTGGAACCAGAGGCTGAAGGCGCCACTAAAGAGAACACAGACAGTGATGGAGAGCCAGTAGGTAAGCTTCAGCTTGTCAGGATTCTGGGGCAGGAGCTAATCGACATGGACTGAGGCAGAAGTAAAATGTCCCTGACCCTCATATTTCTAGAAAGGCACGTTACAAAACAAAATTTAACTGAGTCCATTTAGAAGATCTTATTGGCATAGTTCAGTGATTCATGAATTGGGCCACCTCTCCTCTAGCAGATTCAAAAGAGCTCCTGGGAGCTGTACAAAATGAAGGAGTGAACGACTTTTACAGACAGAAGAGAGTGGAGCAAGGAAGTTAGAGCGGCAAAGAGTAGATCGGTTGTGACAAGGTCCCTTTCCTTTGGAGGAGGCAGCGGTCTGTCAGGCACATGACCTCTCTAGTGTTGACCAGGTGACTCCTGCTGAACTGGCTTAAGATTCCATTTCTGGGAGAGGTCAAAACTGTAATTCAGTCTCAGTTTGGTGGCTTGGGGCTTAACATAACCCTCCATCTTGGACCTGTTGTCTGTTTTTAACAGATGCAAGAGTTTTGATGGTTTTTTGGGCTTTTTGTTTATTGGTATTCGGGAGAAAGTAAGTAATTGTTTTATTACTTGAAAGTCTATGAGTAGCATACATTTGCATTGTCAGTGAAATTCATTACATTATACTTTTTATTGAGAGTGGTAGCTAGACTTCATATGAAAGGCCAGGTGTACTCAAGATTAAGGAATATGCTCTTTGTCATTATTTGTCTTTTTGTTTTTAAGTAATACTGCTTACATATTTCTACTTAAAAAGATCCCAGTATTTGCCCTATTATTTGCTTTCTAACTGAAAAGAAAGAATAGTTAAATTCTGTTTTAAAATCAAATTACAGTCCACCCTAGTCTTAGAGACTTTGAGGTATCTATTCAGTAAAATTCCCAGTTTTTATTTACTAGCTTCCTTGCAAAGAGAGGATGATAAACTTTTGGTCCAGCCAGCGCCAGAGCAAAGAGCTGAATAGCCATCTATCTGAGCAACCAGCCTGTAAGGGCTCCTGAAATACTCCCTGGCCTGTTCAATAAGTATAAGGAGGTGGAGAAAGCTTACTTGCCAGGACTCCTCTCTGGACGAGATGAGAATGCTTTGGGAGGAATACTTTACAGATCATTTTGGTATAGGCACCGAGACACAGAGGGCACTGGCAAAGAGTGAAAGATGGCCATGCAGCTGTCTTTTAATGAGGGTGGATTCAGTTAACATTAGTTAACTCTTGAGTGCTGTTAACATTAGTTAACTCTTGAGTGTCATTTGGGCTGGGGTGGAACCACAGGAGCGGTGAATGTACTACTCAGCTCCTTCAACTGCAGATCACAGAAACAGCAGCAAAGCAGAAGTTGGGGAGGGCGCCCCTCTCTTCTCTGGCTCAGAGTATAGCAAAGCGTTGGGATGAGCATACATTCCTGTGCACTGGCAGAATACAGGGGAGTCTTCAGGTTCTTTCCTGACAGCCCCTGTTTATGCTGCTTTTCTGTTGACAGTGGGAGATGGAGCTTCTGCTAAAACAGTGGAGGTACTTCAGCAGAGAGTTAAGCGACAGGAGAACCTGCTGCAGCGCTGCAAGGAGACCATTCGGTCACATAAGGAACAGTGTGCGCTGTTAACTAGTGAAAAGGAAGCCCTGCAGGAACAACTGGATGAAAGACTTCAGGAACTAGAGAAGATGAAGGTAAAAGAGCGAGTGAGTGTGGTTTACCGTAGCCCAGTGATGGTAGATCCACAGGCCCCAGCGCGGCCTGCACCTCCTCTGGAAGGCCTGCCCCTTCCTCCCTAGACAGCGTGGAGAGGGCCCCCAAGTGCCCTGGGAGTCTACCGTTGACCGTCCTTTTGACACATCCTGTGTTCTCTTCTCCTACTAGACTTGTAGGAGTATTCAAATTAGATAAAATGTTTAGAGTTCGCATATAAGAAGAAACTTTATTAGAGATGGAAATGAATTTTTAAAATTTTTTTAGGAGCTTCATATGGCTGAGAAGACTAAACTTATCACTCAGTTGCGTGATGCAAAGAACTTAATTGAACAGCTTGAACAAGATAAGGTAAAACAACAAAACTTATGATACTAAAATTTGTCGAGGGCCCCCCCGCCCCAGTTCATTTTTGGAAGCAATTGGAAGCATTCAGAGTTCTGCTTTCCAAAATTATTATGGCTGCTTCCAGGAAAAAACCTCTCTTTTTTCATTTCTAGATTTATATAACTTAGTGTTAGTTTTGTATCATGTGAAGCTGAATCTGTGATTTCTTGATCCAGTCAGCATTTTGATTTCTAGGTTAGAATGCTGTTACAAAAGAAAATTGTTTATAGTACATAACTACTTTTTAGAGAAAAGTTAAATTATTTACAGTTAAGGGATTACTAATGTGAATGATATAAGTATTGTCTTTCAAATATAATGGAAACAGATTAATCTCTCAGATAAATTGCCCAAAAAGTAAAGCAGTGGTAATATATACATTAACATAAATAAAAATTTCTGCAAATAAACTTTAGAGTGTATAGGTGAGATTGGCAGTTTAGAGTTGGGACAGTCACTTCAGCTATGACAGCAAAGACAACTAAAAAAATTCATGAACAAACAGTTTTGACTAAAGTTTTTCAGTGCCAAGTTCATGGGTCCTTTTTTTTTTTTTTCAAAGTAGCTTCCAATTAGTTCTACACCATCCACCATGTTCTTTAGTTTGGAATTTAAAACTACAGATTTTAAGTGACCATATTATTAAGAAAGTGTCAGAGCTGTTCTGCTGTTGAAATGTATTGTCAGTCTTTTCATTCTGTCCACTTTACTAGATTATATTCCATTGACTTCATAAAGACCTTGTTTAAAAAATTTTATGAGAAAATTTATTATAGAAAATACAAAGATTAATAAAAGGAATTCCTGTGAATTCATCACCCAACTTCAACACTTAACATCTCATGGCTAATTTTGTTTCATCTGTATATTCCCAGCTGCCAGTATCCTCATCCCAGGATTGTTTTAGAGCAAATTTAAGAAATCTTATCATTTCTTCTATAAGTAATTTAATGTGTCTTTTAAAATAAAGGACTATTTTTATTTTTATAAAAATATAACGACATTATCATGATCACGTCTAAAAATTTAATAGCACTTCCTTGATAACAGTCAACTATCTCAGCAGTTTCAGATTTTCCTTTTTGTCTCATACACGTTTGCTCTTGTTTGTGACGCAGACTCCAAATGAGGTGCTTTTATTCCAGTTTGTTGTTGTGACTCTTAAGGCTTTTTTAATCTATAGGTTCCACTCCTCTCTCTCTCTCTTTTTTTCCACTGTGAGTTCGTTTTTGAGGAAACTGAAGGCTCACAATTTTGTTTTGAAATTTGTGTAATAATGGCCCTCGTACCTGGTTTTTAATCTGTTCATTAATATTAGCCGTCTGGAAGAGTCAGACCCTAAAGCAAGAGTTGACAAACCCTAAAAGTAAGGTAATGCTCTTGTTAATATCATAAACTAGCTGTCACAGAGTCTTAGTTTTCAAGAGACAATTTGAACCACACTTTTTTTTTTTGTTAGTTGCAAATGACTGATTTAACATCTACTGTTTGATTTTATTTCCCCCCAGCGACCTTCATTTCTTGTGTAGATTATCCAGAAAGTGGGAAAACATAGCAGTTAGCAAATTGGAGGAATGGGATTGCCCCACTGACAGTAATAAGGAGTGGTGTTGGGACCACAGATTGTCACAAGAGGAAAGAGAAAAACCAAGTAGATCTGTACCACAATCTCGGTCCATCCAGTATGGCAGCGGTGACCTTAATACTCTCTCGGCAGCCTTTGGGTCTTCCCCTATATTAGAGCGCAGTTCAGTAATCATGGTTGGTTGTGAGCCAAGTACAAAAGGTTGTATTTTGTTGATTTATTGTAAACTGTTTACTAAGACAGGGAAAATTATAGTAAGCATTTATGAAAAGACTATAAATCTTTTAACTAAAATGTGTTTTAAACAGTTTAAAGATTAAAACTATTATTAAAACAATTTTTATATTAAAAATACCCTGACATGCCAGGTAACTGAAGTTGTTGTAGTACATAGTGTAGTCTATGCGCAGGACACAGACTTCAGTTTGTGAAACCCTGAACTAATTCTTATGCTTTACTTAGTAAGAAGCATTATGTTTTCTGCCCTTTAAAGTACGTTTGTTGTGTGCTCTTAGCAGTTTTGTTATGCAAATGCTTTAGAGTCTGCACTTCTATTTAGGGAATGGTAATAGCAGAGACAAAACGTCAGATGCATGAAACCCTGGAAATGAAAGAAGAAGAAATTGCCCAACTTCGCAGTCGCATCAAACAGATGACTACCCAGGGAGAGGAGTTACGGGAACAGAAAGAAAAGTCTGAAAGAGCTGGTAAGAAATCAGGGATTACTTGTTTTATGTTGGAACTCAGAAGTCATGTGAAGTGCTTGACTAACCAGCATTTAGAAAAATTAGTTAAATATGGATAAAAATGTTCAACTGTAGAGCCTCTTTATAAAGACACAGTAGACTGTTCCTTAGAAGAGGCAGGGCTTGGTAAACTATGGCCTGTGCTGGTAATGCAGCTCATGCTTGGCCTGCCTATTATATAGAACCCTGCAAAGCCTACAGTATTTATTATCTGGCTCTTTGTGGAAAATGTTTGGTGACCACTGCCTTGGACTATCAAAATGTAGGTGTGCATTTTGGAACAGCCCAGGTAGGCACAGTGTGGTACATGCTAAATAACTGCTACCTTATGGGTGCTTGGGGATGAACAAAAATATAAGATACAGTTTGCTTTTTTAAATAGAATGATGGAATAATTCAGCATTATACATAGCAGCATTATGTTCTGACCCAACAAATGCTAGGCTGTGAAGTGTTGAGACCAGCACAGTGTTCAGCAGGGTATTATACTGAGTAATGCAAGACAGGAAAGGAGAGATGCTTGAAAGAGGTAAGAGTAGAGTAATGGGACCTTCATGTTAGTGAGGATGGAGTTTTGAGTTGGACCTCAGATAGTGAATAGAATGCGCCTACACAGACAGGCGGAGGCAACACACGTTTCAGATTCTAGATTATAAACAGGCACAGTGACCATAGGTGGTGTGTGTGTCAGTTGGAAATCATTCTTGCTGAAGTGGAAATGTGGAGAAGTTGGATTGTGAAGAAACTGACTGTTAAAGTCTGTAAAGATACTGAGTGGCTGAGCTTAGACTTTGGTGTGTTTTCCATGTTAGGAAACCAGTAATAGGAAAGTATAAATGCGATGGAAGCCAGAGTTGTATGTAGAAAGGAAACGAAGCGCAAAGTCGAACTTAAGAGCAAAGGTAGAAACCCAGGTTTTGGGACCTGAGAGCTTTGGCCACCTTGTCTTAGATGGTGGAACTGGGAAGGAAAGGAGGGGTTGATTCTGCAGAATTTGGTATCCAGCCAGCTTGAAGGGGCAGAAGAGAAGTAGAAGTCTAAGGAGATATCAGAGATTTAAGGCTTGGAGACGGAACCACACGACGCCAGAATAAAGGAAGTCTACATGGGGACACTGAGGAATGGAGTGAGATCACGGGTTTGCCTGGATTCTCTGAATTTGAGCCAATTATGAGCTTTCCAAATGGACCTGACCTGTGGAAACTTATAAAAATTGGAGCTTCTTTCTGGAGTCGTCAGCCTGAGGTTGAAGTCTGTGGTTCAGATTAAAGAAGAGGCTGATTTCTCTGAAAGATTGCTTTACTGAGTAGCAGCGGTGGTGGATCCTGCGGCTGACGCCGGCAGTCACTCTACGCGAGGCCCTGTCATGAACACTTTGCTTGTCTTCACTCATGTATGTATTTGTGTTTAATCCTTAAAATTTCTGTGATGTGTATTACTGTTATTCTCATTTTACAAATCAGGAATGAGACAAGAAAACTTAAGAACATAGAAGTTAAGTAACTTGCTTAGATTCACCCACAGAAACTAAATGGATCGTTGGGATTTGAATCAGGGCAATTTGCGTCCGGCGTCTGTACTCTTAACATAGAGATCTTGCATTTGGTGAAGAGAAGTAAATGAGAAGAAAAAAGTTAACTAGGGATGTCATAGGGATAGTGGCCACTTAGGCTTCTGGGGATACAGGAGGCATTTCCAAAAATGCAGAAGGTGGGATGAAGATTTTTTAAAATTTCTTTTAATTTGCATGAGGATTCAATTCCTAGAATGCAGTTTCAGAAATGCTTTTAGAAACCAGATTGTAGGGTTTAAGGAGAGGAATGGGTCTGAATGAGAGGGGTAATTGGTTCACACTGGGTGTGCTTCTAAATATCTCCTTGCAGTTGTTCTAAACCTAAGAAGATTTCCCTTTAGAGAGCATTAGTAGAAAAATCTCTCACGTTATAGTCTCTGACAACTTCCTTGAAGCAGTTGGAGACTCGTGAGATGCTGTTAAACACTGGTTTCTGTGAACAGAAGAACCTACTGCGAAGACTCAGCTTCTCATGTCAAGCCTTTTCATTTTTAGGATTGCTTTTGCTGACTCTTGTAGCCAGCTGAGAGAACATAATGCTGGTGAAGGGTTACATTTCCTTTTTAAATTGAGGTGTATCTTGTGAAGGGATAGAAGCCCATGAATAACAAGTAAAATGGGGTGAATGATGAAAAGGCAGGTGAAACATACAGTTAGTTCATATGCAGGATAAAAATTTCCCAGGCTGCTGTTGCAGTCAACTCTTTTGTAATATAGCCCTCCTCTTACTTCTCTGAAGCTCAGATATATTTTGTCTTTGTTTATTTTTTAGTTGAGGTATAGTTGATACATACATTTTGGGTATATAACATAGTGACTCACAATATTTAAAGGTTGTATTCCATTTATAGTTACTACAAAATATTGGCTATATTCCTTGTTCTTATAATGGTAGCTTATACCATTTATGTATTTTGTCTTTAAATATGATTTTCATAAAACTGTTTATAAATATTTCATAGCCTATAAGTTAAAAAACTTATCTGTTTTTAGTACTGTCAAAGTAAGATTAATACATACTTAGAGAATTAAGATTTATAGTTATTTAATAGAAATATTTACTTTGGAAATCTTTGGATAACAATGAGTGCTTTTATAGATATTTTTGAAATTATATTTGTAGTGATAATTGTTGGGTTTATGATAGAAAATTGTAGCGTACTGATTCCATGTTGAAGATGTTGTCCTTTAAAATCTATAGTGAAAGTTAGTTTTGTGCATCAACTGAATTTTATATAATAGTTTTAGTTGAGTCTGAACAGAATTGTTCAAATATAATATGGTTCTTAGTTCACCTATAAGTGATTATTCCAATTTACAGAAAAGTCCAAATTTAGTACTGAAAGTGAGAAAATGTATTTGTAAAGGAAGTAGAGTTTCTATAGTAGCATATGAATATCATCTGGTGCTTGGAGAATTTAGTTTCTCTGTTAAATGATTGTCTTTCTCTTAGATTTAAAATTCAAAGGCTAAACACATAAAAGCTGACCATGTAGTTACGATTTTTAGAAGTAAATGTGTACATAAAATAATTATCAAAGAATCTGAACTCTTCCAATGCATTTTTTATTGTAAAAATTAATTCATATATTTAGCAGTTCTTGACATGTGGGTATTTGCAGACAAATAACTAATTTTGGGGACACAATTATTCTGGAGGTCAAATCAGCTCAAATACATTCCTCACTACTTTTCTTGGAAAACAGTCTATTGCACTGCTTCTCACAGGTTTTCTAGACAAACTGTGATGCTTCTCATATGTTAGAGGACAAAGGAAATCTGAGTGTCTCTGATTTTAAAAAGAATAATACTATCATAAAATACTTAGACTGTGGGTACATGGCTACACACCTGCATGATGTTGTATCAGCCTGTAGTACTTACTCAGTTCAGCTCTACAGTGGAACTGCTAGGCGTGTTTTCTGAAGTGCAGTACTGTAGCACTTTTGTGTTGTTAAAATTACTTATTTCATTTTACAACACTGTTGATAGTATTCCTTTCTAGGTGTTATTTTAAAATAGATTGTCATATCCTCAAGTAACCAGATTTTAAATTTGGAGAAGTCTGGTGATTCAGCTTCAATATGTAATGATGTTTTTTAAGTGCTGGGTATTATTACTAATTGTCTAGAATATTATCTCTTCAGCTCAGTGCCTGTACAGAATGTTCAGTTCACACTGAGTCTTGGCTATTTTGTACGTGTGTGTATGTTTTTAACTGAAATAGGTAGAGTAGCTGGCTAATCTTTAATGTAGTATATTACAAAAAACAAATTGGGAAGTAGAGAAAATGAAACATCGCTGCTGTTTCAGTGCACTTCCATTTAGTCTTTTCATAATCCTTATGTTATATAATTGTAATCATGGTTGTCCATATAATTTTGTATGCTCCTTTTTCTTTATTTAGCATTATATTAGGAGAACTTTTCCATGTTGCTAATGTACTAACATTTTAATGGCTTTGTCAGAATGCATGTACATCGTTAACCATCTCCCTGTTGATCAGCACTTAGATTATTTTCTATTTTCATTATTATGAATAATACTATAACAACTTTATAATATAGCTTATTCCATATTTGAATTTTTTCTCAGGATAAAGTCTGACCCATAAATTTCTACTCTTTTTTGTTATTTTTAAGTTATTTAAATATAGTCATTATAAAAGAAAACCCACATCATAGTATTAATACCTTTCCCCCATTGTTTTTGCCTACAATTCTGCAAAATGAGTAAAATATTCTGCTTGGATTAGGGAAGTTTCCAGAGTGAATTAACGTTCATAAACCCTGTTTCCTTTTCATGTACCCTGTTTTTGCTGAAGTTCTGTGTTTTGTATGATTGGTTGCACTTTAAAATGTAGATTAACTCATAACATTGTTTGCTTTTTTATTGTCATGTTGTGTTTGTTCAGGAAATAAATTTATTTTTTTTTCAATTTGTGTAGTATAGGCCTGATAATACCAAAGGCATTCAGTGGAACATATTTTTTTGAAGAACCCTTTAAAATAGTTTCTTTTTAAACAATGTGTAAGATTTATGCATGTTTATATAACAAACAAAAATCACATGTGTATTTAAGTGTTTTGTTAGTTGCTGATAATTTGTCACAGAGTTTTCTTGGAGTCTTAAGTCTCACAAAACATCTTATTTTTGTGCATCCACACATGCCAATAAGTGAATCATGGTGCCTTTCCCAAGCCTTGTATGAACAGGACTGGGGTAAGGGCTGTTTTTTTCCTTATCATGGGTACTTAGTATAAGCTTTACAAAGAAAATTCCATGTTTCTCAGGCAAAAAATTAGGAATTAAAGTAGAATTTAAGAGTGCCATTTTAGGCCAATAGTAAGTACACCTTTTGGCACTGAATGAACACCTGATGGAAAACTTTATTATTTTAAATGGAATTGGATTTTAATATAGGTTGTTTATTTAATAATCATATATTTGTAGGTGCTTGATACATTTCTGCAGTAGTAGCTGTGTGTCCATATCTTTGGAAAGTCATTGTCACCCTGCACTTATTTCTGTTCCTGGCAATTGTCACTGTTACTGGAAAGCATCAGCAACTAGAGGAACACATTTATTACAGAATCATATTTTCAATTTAATTAAATTTACTTAGCTTTAGCCTAATATTTTTCAAGATCATCCTGAAGTTTTCAAAATATTTGATAGATCAATTTGCATGATTAATGTAGGAGTATGTGAAAATTTGGATAGATGTGTAAAAACTTTAAAGGTCAAAGCATAGTTAATCTGTTAGAGTGAATTTTGTTATGTATTTTGGGAAGTGGCTTGAAAAGTAGATTTCCGTTGCAAAATGTGATTATGTATTAGATTTCTGAAGGCTCCAGCTTACAAGTATTGCACTAGCTGGTTTATGCCACTGGGTGGTAGTATCATTTTATTTTCATTTATGTAGACTCTAGACCAGTGGTTTCCAAACTTTTTAGACGCAACTATCTCCTTGTACTCTTAACGATTGTTGAGGATTCCAAAGAGTTTTTATTATGTGGGTAATATGGATTGGTATTTATTATATTAGAAATTAAAGCTAAGAAATTAAAAAAATAGTTCATTTAAAAATAAGTTAAAAACCTATTACATGTAAGTATAAATGCTTTAATGAAAACTACCTGTGTTTCCCAAAACACAGTTTAGTGTGAAGAAAAACCTTATTTTACAGCTTTGCTTATCTTATTGTTTAACTTAATAGAAGATAACTGGACTTTCATGCCTGTTTCTACATTCAGTCTGTTGTGATATGTTTATTTGGTTGAAATATATCAAGAACATCTGCCCTTCGTGAAGATAAGTGTTTGGAAAAAGGAGGACCTCATAGCTCCTCAGAGGGTCTCAGGACTCTAGGATTTTGAGATCAGACTTTGAAAACTGCTGCTCTAGACTTTTGCTTTTATTCACAAAAGAGGCTTGATGATTGGGTGGGAATTCTGATAAATAAAAACTTTTTGTTGTTTTTTTCTGTTAGTTTGCATTTTATTCGTTTCGTAGTACTAGCTGTTTTTTCTTTTTTTAATACCTCATACATTTCTAGCAGCTTTTTGCTGGGATAAAGAAATAGGCACTGGCTTACTTACTCATTCTTGATGTTACTATTCAGCTTCTTAGTTAATCTAGAGGTTGCCAGCCTTTCCACTTTTCTGTCTCTTTCCTTATTCCCTGCAGGGGGAGTAGAGTGGGTTTGTTATTTTTGTCGTGAAGTGTCTTCCAGGACCGTGCTGCAAAATAGTAATGCTGCCTCGAATCTCAGAATTCTGGCATTTGCTGTTATTAATAAGACTGGTTAGGATTTTGAGGATGGTGCGGGGTAGGATCCTGAAGTGACAAAAGCAAATGCCACAATGGTCCTAGCTTAGCCTGAGGCTTAGTTCTTTTATACTTTGCACCCTCCCCCCCACCTTATAACTTCAACTGTCTCTGTGAAATACTTTCTTGATATCACCCAGTGCCTAGCATATGCTTGACAGATGGCAAACATCTAATAAATATATGATGAATGAATGGTTGGATTACTGAGCTCATGTAACTCTTATAGTGAGCATTTGTCCATTTTTATACCTCCCATGGATGTATGAGAACCTTGTTTAAGGGGAAAGTGAGGAGCTGGCAGTAAAAGGTCTGCCCTGTGTTTGTAACTGATAGAGGACTATTCTTAAGGTATATTACATTTTTCCTAGAAATGTTTTCACAGGTTTTTGTTTGAAAATGAAAATTGCCTGAGATACATTGAATTTTGCTTTGGAAGAACACCATGTGTTCTTGCAACATTTGGCGGCAGTTGGTGCTTAGCCTTCCCGTTGATGTGTGCCATGGCCACGGTTTCCCCGCGCACTCCTGCATGTTGGCAGAAGGCTCGTCAGCTGGGGCTGATGCACGCTTTCTTTCTCCCCACTCACTCATGTTGTTGGGAATTGGAAGGTAAATTATGTAGGCCTTCAGAACATACCTCTTGAGTACTCAACGTTAAAATCCTAGTGTAGATTCTTTTTACAAAGCGGAGTGGGGGCGGAATTCATGTTTAGATTATTACAGGCCATGGACTCCACTTACTGTATCTGGTGGTCGCAGGATCAGAAGGTGAGATGTTTCTGGTTAGTAAGTGGGCTCTCAGCATATCCTCTTTCAGCATTGAAATGGGATTCGTTTTTGGAGGCGCACTTCCTTTAAGGAAGTGGCTTCATTTGTGGTACAGTGTAGAATGTGTTTGAAATAAGTTTTCTGTACATGGATATAGAAACGTGTTTTACTGCCTCTTTAAAATTTTGTTTTGGGGGGACTTAACATTTTCGTAAAGCATGATGGAGATGGAAAGCAATGAGTTTTTGTGTGTCTATCAGAGGTATAATGTGGTGAATTTTGTTGAGAGTTTGAAGCCATCAGTAACTGATTGGTTCAAAAATTCTGATTCAGTAAGGTATGTTACTGCTCAGCTGAGCCTGATCAATGCCAGCATTCTTAGTTTTAAAAAATAATGCAAGGTAAGGATTGTTCCTTAAATCCTGTATAGTTAAGTTGATTTATCATCCAAGGGAAAAGTTGGAGGACTCAGTTCTTACATTTCAATGAAGATGTTGAATTAAAAGTCTCAAAGGTGTCCTTTTAGGTATAAAATTACATGGTTCTTAGACAAGGTGGCAGAGCGTAGGAAGAAAGGATTAAATTTAGATGAGAACTTTGGAACCAGATCTGTCCTACATTAATCATTATATGATGGATAATCAAGTGACTTAACTGTTTTGGAGTATTAAACACTAAAATTACAATACCATATAGAATGTACTAAAATTTACTGAGTATGGTTAGGAAGATTAACTTTTGGAAAATTATATCCAAAAGGAACTTTGTGGCATTGATTTTTGTTGTTGTTGATTAAGAAATTGAGAGCCCTGTATCTATTTTTATACTGTATTGGATTCTGGAATTTAAAAAAAAGGAAGTTTCACTTGGTATTGACTATGTACAGTTTTATTTTGCTTAATTGACAGAAGCTTTTCACTTAAAACTCAGTCTTGCTGGAAGAATATCATAACTATCTTCAGGTTCTCTAGAACCTGATTTAAGATATTTCTGTGAAGTGCTTAGAAATGCTAAGATACAATCTTATATGCTGAATATTAGCTGTAATGAAAAAAATGGTGATGACATCCAAACATTAAAAAATACCATCATTCCTTTTTCCATGTTTTTCTTTCCCAGATGTAAGCCTTCAGCTCAAACTTAAGCAGTACGCACCCTGTTACAAGATTTCTTTCCTGTAATTGATCACTTTACTTGACTGCTTTTTGAGAAACAAGGAAACCAATTTCTTATTATGAGCAAGAGATGTTTATTTATGCTGGACACCAGAATTTATAGTAAAAGAATATCTAAAACAGAGATAGCATCTTCCTTTAAATATTTTATTTACCAGCATATTTATGTCTAAAGATTATCATCTTGGTGTTTGCAGGCAAATATCACTGAAGTTGGAGTAGGCATCTTTAAAAATAATTAAACCTAATTAATATGCCTTTAAAATTTAGACCTTATTTGAGCTATGGTTTTATACTTTGGGCATATAAAATGAATAAATTGGATAGGTTTTTTTTTTTTTTTTAAGTATCAAATGCATGATTGCCAGAGAAGTTTTTTTGTTTTTTAAGGTAGTAAGCAAAGAAAGTTGTGTTTCCCAATTGTTAGCAGAATTCCACCTTTTTGTTGCCTTTTTCTATACCTACTATACTTCACCATTAAGAAAATGCTTTAGAATACAAGTTTGTGTCTTTAGGTATGCAGTTTCTTTGAGAAAACCACTATCTGTTAAGTGAAATTGTAGTTAACGAAGGGGCATTTTCATGGGATATCATCGGTTGAAGTTCCCCATTTCTTACACCACTGGAAGTGAAAATACTGCACGTGTCAATGAATTGTCACCCTGAGTATTTATTTCTTAAAAGGATTAAAACCCATCTTGAAAATTGATATTTTATTTATAGTTCTTCTCTTTGGTGAAGGGAAGTCTTCTATTCTTTGAGGACTAAAGAAGATAGTTGAGGATGATAATAGCACTAGGATTTTCACAGGATATTATTCTGTCAGTAGAGAGACAAAGAGGGGGAGAGAGAGAAAGTGTGTGTTTACACACATACAGTGCACACATGCACACACACACACGCATGTATACGTAGATATACGTAAACACACATACTCATGTATTTTTGGTGTCTAGTTACTCAGCTCTTGTACCCATGCTATCAGATTCTGTTTGATGCTGGGTGAGCTGTCCTTAAAGATCTTAACTATTGTAGCCTAGGTGACTGTTTTTGCAGAGCCTGTATTCTTACTTAATTCACCCCAAAGCTTCCTGCTAGTAGTGCCTTTTTGTACACTTTTGAATCAGGAAAAGATTTCTTACTGCTGCTGCTGCTAAGTCACTTCAGTTGTGTCCGACTCTGTGCGACCCCACCGACAGCAGCCCACCAGGCTCCCTCGTCCCTGGGATTCTCCTAGTTAGCTACATTAATTTGAAACTTATATAAATAGTAGGTTTCATATCAAAATACATTGCTTAAATATATGATTCAGTCAGTAAATGTTTAGGAAAAAAACCCTGCTTTTATTATATGGTTAAAAGGTTTTTGTTTTTGTTTTTTTTGAAAATACGATTAGTCAAAGAATAATTTTTTCATT
The DNA here is from genome assembly GCF_049115385.1 of Moschus berezovskii. Classification (NCBI taxonomy): domain Eukaryota; kingdom Metazoa; phylum Chordata; class Mammalia; order Artiodactyla; family Moschidae; genus Moschus; species Moschus berezovskii. Next base: position 50,675,845 of record NC_142483.1, on the reverse strand, counting down.
CTTAAGAATATCCCAGTGAGTATACAATAGTGTTACCTAGTTATTGATAATAGACAAGAACTTGCATAGCAGACAAAGAAGCAATTACAATTATATGCTACAGAAGTGGGTACAAGTATTCATTTCTATGAATTTGCTATCCATAATGACACTTGTGGGGAGAGTCAGACAAATCTTTAGTCATTTCATATTTTTTCCAACTTTGAACCTAAGGTCATACAGTATAAGCCATCCTAATATCTGAATCCAGAACTCAATGACAAATTGCTTTCAGTGACTGGACATTTCTTGTGGCTTTGTTGAACTACCACTCAAATACCTCTTGGCTTTAAACAATGATGAGTTTTTTAACATGTCCTACTGCTGCTGCTCTTAGTTCCCATCAACTGAATATAAAACACTTTAGCTCAATGATAGTATTTCTTGAGATACTTGTTTTCTCCTGTTTTCATTATAGCTTTTGAGGAACTTGAGAAAGCCCTGAGTACAGCCCAAAAAACAGAAGAAGCACGGAGAAAAATGAAAGCAGAAATGGACGAGCAAATAAAAGCCATTGAAAAAGCAAGTGAGGAGGAGCGTATCAGACTTCAACAGGAATTAAGTCACTTGAAGCAGGAGGTTGTTGATGTCACGAAAGTAAGAATAATTCTAGATTGCAGTGGGTTACAGCAGTTTTGAAACTTAAGTCTTATACTCTTCCTACACTCTCTACAGTAAAGAAGAGTAAATTTATATTTTAGACCGTGTCCATTTCAAGATATTCAGAATATAGGAAAAAAGCATTCTGATAAAGAAATGAATGTGTATCTTTTTGAGTATACTTCCCAGAGATAATCTCTGCATATAATTTCTCTTTTTTGTTTTCTAACCCTCTCTTTAATTTTTTTTTAAAAAGATGGCATGTTGTTTTTAATGTTCTGTATTGTGCTTTTCCAAATTGATAATCTGTCTTAGTTATTGTTCTTTATTATTGAGTTAATAATGATACCCCTTTTGTTTTAAAGATGGCTCAGGATTTCATTTTATGAATAGCTCATAATTTTATCAGTCTTCTGCTGATGGACAGATATTTAGGCTTTCAGTTTTTATTGTTGGAAATTGTGAATATCCTTATCATATTCTCTAACACCTGTTTCTTTAGATTCCTAGAAGTGGAATATTGCTCAGGCAAAAGTTAACGTGTATTTTTAATTATTGCCTAGTTGCTACAAGCTTGGTGGAGGACTGTTTATACTCAAGTATTAGAATATGTTCCCGCCCTGACAAAGATGTTGTTACCTGACTTTTTAAAAATCTTTATGAGCTAAGTTAAAAATGACATCGTCTCTTACCAATATGACATGTTTTGGTATGTTTACATGGAATTTATAGTTTTCTATTTTGAGTTGCCTGATCAAATCCTGATTCCTTTTCCTCTTGGACTATTGGACTTTTTCTTACTGATTTCTTACTGAAACTTTTTATTTATAGTAAGAATTAGCCCTTGGAGATAGGTGTTTTTATCCAACTAATTTTCAATTTGTTGTCTTTATCTTTTTTTGTTGTTTTTTTGGGGGAGGGAAGATATGCAGAAAAGTTTTCTTTTCCTTAAATGTTAGCAAATTTTTGTTCTGCTTTAAGACATTCTCAACTGAGTTAAAAAAAAATTGTTTTTCTCATGTGACACTTTTATGCTTTCATTTTTTATGGTTAAATTTTTGATCCACCTGAAATTTATTTAGTGTGAGGAGTGAGGTAGGGACCCAACCTAAATTTTTTCCAGATGACTACCTAGTAGTCTTCAAATCATTTCCTTCGTAACCTTTGTTTTCCCTCTGACATGCCATACTACCTTTATTACATACTAAATTATTGCAGTGCTGGGTATGGGTCGTCTGGATTCTCTGTTCTGTTCCACTGCTTTGTCTGACCATATGCTGGTATTACACTAATACCAGATTTACAATATGTTCTAGTTTTATATTGTTCTACTGCTTGATAGCCCCTCCTCATTACTCTTATGTTCAGAAGAGATTGGCTATGATTCCATGTTTATTTTGTCCAGCGGGCCTTCCCTCATTTGCTTGGTAGTTTTATTTGATTTTATTAAATTTTTGAATTTATTTAGGGTGGTTTGACATTTTTGTAAGATTTGAGTCTTCCTATTCAAGGCAAGCCACTCTAGTACTCTTGCCTAGAAAATCACATGGACGGGGGAGCGTGGTGGGCTGCAGTCCATGGGGTTGCTACTAGTCGGACACGACTGAGCGACTTCACTTTCGCTTTTCACTTTCACACATTGGAGAAGGAAATGGCAACCCACTCCGGTGTTCTTGCCTGGAGAATCCCAGGGACGGGGGAGCCTGGTGGGCTTCCGTCTATGGGGTCACACAGAGTTGGACACGACTGAAGTGACTTAGCAGCAGCAGCAGCATTCAAGGCAAGCCACTCTAGTACTCTTGCCTAGAAAATCACATGGACGGGGGAGCCTGGTGGGCTGCAGTCCGTGGGGTCGCTACTAGTTGGACACGACTGAGCGACTTCACTTTCGCTTTTCACTTTCACACATTGGAGAAGGAAATGGCAACCCACTCCGGTGTTCTTGCCTGGAGAATCCCAAGGACGGCGGAGCCTGGTTGGCTGCCGTCTTTGGGGTCACACAGAGTCGGACACGACTGAAGCAACTTAGCAGCATCAGCAGCATTCAAGAAAGAATAAGACCAATACTTAAACTTTGTAGTAAGTAGTAGTACATGCCTTGAAAGGTAGGCATAATTAGATGGGTGCAGCCAGGGCACCTTGCCCACGATGGAGTGCCCTCTCTGAACGCATCCTTATTCCCCTTGCTACGCTTCCTCATCCTGTTTGGTGGGAACATCTTTGTAAGATGTGGAATTGGAGCTTCAGCCCCATAGGATTGACTATTGAAGCTGCAGCTCTTCATGTCCTAAATGAGGAGCAACACTTTACTGGTTTTTCTTTAAACTCTCAAGAATTTGGTGACTTTTGATTTATGTAGGAAATATGTTCTGATTTTTCCTCTTAGGAATCTGTTAGCTTGATGACTGAACTGTAATAAAGTATTATTTTGTTGTAGAGTGACATGTTTTATCTGGATGTTTCACTTTTAACTATTTGGCTGCTTTTCAGAAATCCTCAGAACAAATTGCTAAATTACAGAAGCGTCATGAAGAGGAGCTGGCTAGCAAAGAGCAGGAACTGACGAAGAAGCTTCAGACCCAAGAAACGGAACTTCAGGAGCAAATGAGGATAGCTCTTGTAAGTACCTACAATATTTTGTTTTTCCCTCATTATAAAGTTGTCATGCCCTCACCCCTGCCTTCTAGGTTGAGGTCACACTACTCTCAGCCTTGACCTTTGAGGATGCAGAGAGACTGACTGTAGGCAGGAATGAGGCTGTCAGAATTTGTTAATTTAGTATTATCTGAAAATTAAATTTGCTCATTTAACAAGCTTTCGTTAATCAGTTTGTCTGTGGATCATTCCTCTCACCCTGGCTGTAGGCTATAATTCCGTTCCGTTCCGTTCCGTCGCTCAGTCGTGTCCGACTCTTTGCGACCCCGTGGACTGTAGCCTACCAGGCTTCTCCGTCCGTGGGATTCTCCAGGCAAGAATACTGGAGTGGGTTACCATTTCCTTCTCCAGGGGATCTTCCCGACCCAGGGATCGAACCCGGGTCTCCCGCATTGGAGGCAGACGCTTTAACCTCTCAGCCACCAGGGAAGCCCAGGCTATAATTAGGGGGAAATAAAGGGGAGGATAGGTTAACTGAAGCAATTGGCCAGCAACTGCATAATTTAGGAAGAATGTCTTGATAGATATCAGATACCAGACTGAATGTATCAGAGCTTAAGGCTCTGAAAGTTTGCTTGAATGCATTTTAAAGAGGATAAAATGAAAATGACCAAGTTCACAGATGGCACAGTGGTAAAGAATCTACCTGCCAATGCAGGGGACACAGGAGATTCGGGTTCGATCCCTGGGTTGGGAACATTCCTTGGAGGAACAAGTATTCTTGCCTGGAAAATCCTATGGACAGAAGAGCCTGGTGGGCTGCAGTCCATGGGGTCACAAAGAGTCGGACACGACTGAGTGCACATGCAGTTTTCCTTTTAAGTAGAATGATATCAGTGATTTTCAATCTATATGATGTTAAAAAAAAGTAGAGTAAAATAAGAAAAAACTGGCTGAATTAACTAAAAAAATAACCAAAAAAGCAAAGATAAGAAAGAGTTGTTGGCATGGTATAATTTGAAAGTTTGAAACGAAAAATATTTTACTTAAATTGTGAAAAGCCTATTTAGATAAGTTACCTTAAGAAGTATTAATGCCCAAAATGTAGATTATTGTTTTTACATGAAGTTATTATCCATAAGATAATAGGTATAATTAAAAAATACTTCTAGCGTGAAAGGATGAGAAATAGTTTTTATAATTTTCATCTCCTTTCTTTCCCATATTTCTGTTTTCACTCTGGTTTGGACCTGGGGTTCTGAGGCTTTGCAGCAGCTGTGATCCTTGAACTGAGTCAGGGAGTTCTGTAATCTCTGTGGGGCCACCAGACACATGGATTTACAGTACTGTTGGCTGAGGTTAGGGGTTTAGTTCATGGTTGCGAAATATACATCTGTATGGGCACATATTTGTATTCTTTGTTGGTCCAAAAAGGATTTGAAGTTGTTTACAAGAGTACTTAAAAATTACGACAGGACAGCATAAGTTTAAAATAGTAGCATGGAAATTAAGGGAACAAAGCGAGACACTCAGGACATAAATGGAGCCAGGGATGGTGCTAAAAATGCCTGAAATAAGACCTGCTGTGGGCTTTCATTCTGGAGTAATTGGGGCACTGTAATTGGAGAAGGAAATGGCAACCTACTCCAGTATTCTTGTCTGGAGAATCCCATGGACCAAGGAGCCTGGTGGGCTACAGTCCAGGGGGTCGCAAAAGAGTCAGACATGACTGAGCAAGTAACACACAATTGGGGCACTGGACTCTGAACACTGACATTGTTAATACTATGTTTTGGGAATCGATCATTTCAGACATACTCCGACTAGTGAGCGCAGGACACAAATAGCACAGGAAGCACACATACCTGCACATGTGCTTGTCCCCTTCCACTCCTCTTCCTATCTAGTTTCTCAAATAAGTTAGTTTGGCTTTGAGAGTCAAAATTCTGCAGACTATTAGCATTTCCTCTTTTATATTTATAGGCATAGATGGTAATGCATTTAAATTATAGTTTATGTTAAATAGTTCAGTATGTTTAAAATGATGTTTCAAAATTGATGTTATAGAAACTAATTTTTTTAAAATCAGTCTGCTTACAGTATGGTACAAAATCTTTCCTTAAAGCAATATACTTCACCAGAGTGAAAGAGGCCGGATCTTCTTAGGAGCTGTATAGGCTTTTAGAGTTCCTTGATCTAATCCACGTATACACATGTAATCTCATTTTGATTAGCTTTTCCATGTGGGGTTCCCTGTCATAGTAAGGTATTTCTCACAAATTATATAAATTTACAGCCTGAACTTATATAAATGATATAAGTCTATGGCCTAGAGTTGAAATATCAAACTCCAGAGAAGTGGTAGTGACAATTATGTGACCCTACATGTTCAGTGATATTTTGCAAAGCATTTTAAGTAATGAATACATAGTAGACACACTTCCCAGGTGGTGCTAGTGGTAAACAGTCCACCTGCCAGTGCTGAAGACGGAAGAGACAACAGGTTTGATCCCCTGGAAAAGATCATGCCAACCCACTCCAGTATTCTTGTCTGGATAGTCCCACGGACAGAGGACCCTGGCGGGCTACAGTCCATGGAGTCTCAGAGAGTTGGACATGACTGAAGAGACTTATTTAGCACACACACGCACAGTTGGGTTACTGGAAACAGAATTTTTCATATTGAAACAGAATTGTGGCAAAGACTGGCCAGACCATACTGGAAAAGCCACTGTGGCCTGTTTCTGCAGACCAGAGCGTGAGAAGAGAGAGGCAATGATGCTGCCTAGCTCACGGGTCTGGTGTGCAGGTCAGATGGAAGGAATGATTCCTGTGGCAGTGCTCTGAGAATGCTGAAGATCTGCAAGGGTCTAAGGTGGTATGGTTGTTTTTGGCACAGGAAAAAAGTCAGTCAGAATATTTGAAGATCACTCAAGAAAAAGACCAGCAAGAATCGTTGGCCTTGGAAGAGTTAGAGTTGCAGAAGAAAGCAATCCTCACAGAGAGTGAAAATAAACTTCGGGACCTTCAACAAGAAGCAGAGACATATAGAACTGTAAGTTGAAACACTATTCAGGGCCCCGGGCTATGGGATTTACTTGTATTAATACATGAAAACTCTTCTTATTTCTACAGTTGATATAAAGTTGTAGAGAAGGCTTTGTTTTAGATATACATATACGTGCACTCCTGGAAATGGCAACCCGCTCCAGTATTCTTGCTGGGGAATCCCATGGACAGAGGGGCCTGGTGGGCTAGAGTCCATGGGGTCGCAGAGTCAGGACACAGCTAAGCTCGCACACAGTCGCACACTCTGTGGGTAGTCAGAGCTGTTTGTGGGGCGGTTTGCTGTCTGCCTCATGGTGCTCCTGACTCTCTGCCTTTCGTTGACTGTGTTTGTCAGGCACTCACTCCGATTCTGTGCCCTCAGTAAGCAGTGCGGCATCCTCGCTCCACTGCTTACTCACCTTCATCCTTAGGAAGAGGCCTCCTTTTGTAGGCAGCATTTGCCCTGACACCTTCTTACCTCTTCACCTTCATCTCATGCCATGTCTGGACATAATTCATTTTCTGTTTGTATCAGTTTAGTTACCCTGTTGCTCTACTTTTGCACTTAATTTTTCTCCTGTTTTCCCATATTAAAAAATAGTCCTGTGATGAGCAGGTAAGTATGTCTGTCTCAGTGTGCACATTGTTAAGGCCGTCTGTTCTTTCCCTTAACAGTGCATGAAATATTTGACCTATTAGGAATAAATTAATACTGCTGCTGCTGCTGCTAAGTCGCGTCAGTCTTGTCCGACTCTGTGCGACCCCACAGATGGCAGCCCAACAGGCTCCTCTGTCCCTGGGATTCTCCAGGCAAGAATACTGGAGTGGGTTGCCATTTCCTTCTCCAATGCATGAAAGTGAAAAGTGAAAGTGCTTAGACTTTCTAAGCCTTTTTGTTCTGATTTAGACAGTGAAATAGTCTCGGTTCTTACACATATTTCTAAACTGTGTCTTATTAGCCCACTTCTAACATTTTGTAAGGTGGCATAGTCAAGGGGAATGGGTACTCAGGAGGCCTACATCTTTTACTTATTAGCTTATAAATTAATTGTACTTAATTTCCTTACATGTCACGTGAAGAGGTTGGATCTGGTAATTTCTTAATACCGTTCCAGTTCTGACATTCCTTGGCTCTGCTTAATTAACTTCAGTCAAGATTGATATTTTCATGAGATAATAATATTTTACTATTACTATTACTTTTTGTAAGCTACTTTGGTAAAATTTGGTAAATTACTTTGGTGTAAGTTCTTCTTTTTGAAAAACATTTTCTAAGTAATAATTTTTGGTATAAAAGCCAGATACATTATTTTTCTTTTAAAGTTAAGTTATAAAAATAATAGAATACTATTATAGTCCTTTTTAAAAGCAGAAAAAAAAACTTATCTTTCTACCAACAGTTATGGTTATCTAGCATATCATTTTTTCCCCCACTATGCATTCAGAATGGTTTTGAAAAGTAGATAGTTGAAATAGTTACCCAAATAGAATCTGGAATTATGAGCTGTGTAAAAAATAGAATCTTTTTTTTTTTTAATGACATGATTCCTTTAGGAACTGAGCACAGATTCTTTGTCCTTTCTAGTGTTTGATATGACATGTAAAATTGTTTATCTAAATTGTAATCTTTAAGGAGGTGTAGACATCATGTCGTGTATATCATTGCTAATAAATTAAAAACACATCTGTTTTCATTAACAGAGAATTCTTGAATTAGAAAGTTCTTTGGAGAAAAGCTTACAAGAAAATAAGAATCAATCAGAAGATTTAACTATTCATTTGGAAGCTGAAAAAAATAAGCACAATAAAGAAATTACAATCATGGTTGAAAAACACAAGACAGAATTAGAAAGTCTGCAGCATCAGCAAGATAACATTTGGACTGAAAAGCTCCAAGTCTTAAAGCAACAGCATCAGACTGAAATGGAAGAACTTAGAGAAAAGTATGAGCGAGAGAAAGAAACGCTGGTGAAAGACAGAGAGACACTCTTTCAGGCCCACATAGAAGAAATGAACGAAAAGACTTTAGAAAAGCTTGATGTGAAGCAAACAGAATTGGAATCATTATCGTCCGAACTGTCGGAAGTGTTAAAGACGCGTGACAAGCTAGAGGAAGAACTTTCTGTACTAAAGGATCAAGCGGATCGAGTGAAGCAGGAATTAGAGGCCAAGCTGGATGAACAGAAAAATCATCACCAACAACAGGTTGACAGTATCATTAAAGAACAAGAGATTTCTATCCAGAGAACTGAAAAGGCCTTAAAAGATGAAATTAACCAACTTGGGCTTCTTCTGAAGGAAAAGGACAAGCATTTAAAAGAACATCAGGCCCATGTGGAACATTTAGAGGCAGACATCAAAAGATCTGAAGGGGAACTCCAGCAGGCATCGACTAAGCTGGAGCTTTTCCAGTCACTGCAGAACACAACGCATGAGCAGGCTAAAGTCCATGAGGAGCAGCTGGCCCAGCTCCAGCAGACGTTGTTGGATTTGGAAACAGAAAGAATTCTTCTTACCAAACAGGTAGCTGAAGTTGAAGCTCAAAAGAAGGAAGTTTGTGCTGAGTTAGACAGTCACAAAATCCAGGTGCAGGATCTACTGCAGAAGCTTGAAAAACAGAATCGTGAAATGGAAGAAAAAGTGACGTCTTTAACCCAGCTCTATGAATCCCAACTCAAAGACAACAACACAGAGCAGGAGCAGACAAAGCATCTCTTAATGGAGAAGGAAAATGTAATTTTGCAAATGAGAGAAGCCCAGAGCGAAGAGATAGAAATACTCAAACAGAAATTATCAGCCAAGGAGGATGGTATTCGTGTTTTGCAAGAGGAGTATGAAGCCAAATTTAAAAATCAAGAGAAGAAGATGGAAAAAATTAAGCAGAAAGCAAAGGAGATGCAAGAAATGTTAAAGAAGAAATTGTTGGATCAGGAAGCTAAACTTAAAAAAGAACTTGAAAATACTGCTCTGGAGCTCAGTCAGAAAGAAAAACAGTTCAATGCCAAAATTTTGGAAATGGCACAGGCTAACTCAGCTGGAATCAATGATGCAGTGTCAAGACTGGAGACAAACCAAAAGGAGCAAATAGAAAGTCTCACTGAGGCACACAGGCAAGAGCTCAATGATGTCATAGCAGTCTGGGAGCGGAAACTTAGTCAGCAAGCTGAAGAACTTCAGGAAAAACATGATATCCAGTTACAGGAGAAAGAACAAGAGGTAGCAGAACTGAAGCAAAAGATGCTCCTGTTTGGGTGTGAAAAAGAAGAGATGAGCAAGGAAATGGCATGGCTGAAGGAAGAGGGTGCTAGGCAGGATACCGCGTTAAAGGAATTACAGGGGCAGCTGGAGCAGAATGCTGCTCTCATGGATTCTCTCACACAGAATGAAGCTAAACTAAAAGCTGAACTTGAAAAGCTGGAGGTTGACTTGAATGACTCTCTGAAGGAAAACATTTTTCTTCAAGAGCAAGTAGCTGAACTGAAGGTGCTGGCAGAAAAAGACAGGCTCAAGGTTTTGGAGTTTACTGAGAAGCTGAAAACCACAGATGAAGAATTCCAGAGTCTGAAATCTTCACACGACATCAGTAAGAAAAGCCTAGAGGACAAAAGCCTGGAACTCAAAAAACTGTCCGAGGAGCTAGCAGTTCAGCTAGACATTTACTCTAAGAAATCCGAAGCCTTACTACAGGCTAAAACAAGTGAGCTCATCGACATCAGCAGTAGTAAAATCAGTGCCATTCTCTCTAGAATCTCCCATTGTCAACAGCACACAGCTAAAGTGAAGGAGGCACTGCTAAGCAAAACTTGCCAGGTTTCTGAATTAGAAGCACAACTTAGACAGCTAACAGAAGAGCAGAATATACTAAATAGTTCTTTTCAACATGCTACACATCAGTTGGAAGAAAAAGAAAGTCAGATTAAGAGCATGAAGGCTGATATTGAAGGTCTTGTCACAGAAAAAGAAGCCTTGCAGAAGGAAGGAGGAAATCAGCAACAGGCTGCTTCCGAAAAGGAATCTTGTATCACACAGTTGAAGAAAGAGTTGTCAGAAAACATCAATGCTGTCACCATGATGAAAGAAGAGCTTAAAGAAAAAAAAGCTGAGATCAGCAGTCTTAGTAAACAGCTAGCTGATTTGAATGCTCAGCTTCAGAATAGCATCAGCCTAGCTGAAAAAGAAGCAGCCATCTCATCACTAAGTAAGCGACATGATGAAGCACAGCAGGAATTGCTGAATCAAGTGCGAGATTTATCTTTGAAAGTTGAAACTCTGAATAAAGAGAAAACGTCTGCTCTGGAACAGGCAGATCACTTGTCCATCAAATTCTCAGAGTGGAAGAAGAAAGCACAGTCAAGATTTACACAGTACCAAAATACTAGTAAAGAATTGCAGATACAGCTTGAGTTAAAAACAAAGGAAACCAGTGAGAAGGAAGAGCAGTTAACTTTGTTGAAGGAGGACCTTGATCAACAAAAGAAAAGATTTGATTATTTAAAGGGTGAGATGGAAGATAGGAAAAGTGAGATGGAGAAAAAGGATTTTAATTTAGAGACTGAGTTAAAAGCTCAAACAGTGAGAATTGTGGAATTAGAGGAACATGTTGCTCAGAAAACAGTTGAAATTGAGTCCTTAAATGAAGTTCTTAAAAATTACCATCAACAAAAGGATAGTGAACAGAAAGAAATGATTCAGAAACTCCAGCACATCCAAGAGTTAGGAGAAGAGAAGGACAACAGGGTTAAAGAGGCTGAAGAAAAAGTCTTAAGACTTGAAGAGCAAGTATCTTCCATGAAATCTGAACTTGAATCTGTGAAGACAGAATTGGAACATGTGAATTCAATTGTGAAAGGCAAAGAAGAGGAGTTAAAAGCATTGGAAGATAGACTTGAATTAGAAGGTGCTGCAAAATTAGCAGAACTGAAGAAAAAAGCTGAACAAAAGATTGCTGCCATCAAGAAGCAGTTGTTATCACAAATGGAAGAGAAAGAACAGCAATACAGAAAAGACAAAGAAAGCCATCTGAGTGAGCTAACTGCAAAACTGCAGGAAAGAGACAGAGAAATTCACATCTTGGAAGAAAAACTGAAGTCCTCAGAAAGTTCACCACAGTCAGAAACATCAGTTGTACCCAGATTGTCGGAAAATGTGGCAGTGTGTACTGAGCAAGAAGAAGCAGATTGCCAAGGCTGTGTGCAGAGTGCATGTGAAGAAAAACTCAGTGTTTTACAAAGAAATTTAATTGAAAAGGAAATGCTAATGCAGCGGCTGGAGCAGGAAAAAGAAGAAATAATTTCCTCTCATTCTGAAATACAGTGCAAATACCAGGAGCTCCTAATAAAGATAGAACAGGCCGAAGCAAAACAACATGAAGATCGAGTGATGATAAATCAGCTTCAAGAAGAACTTGAAGGAAAAAACAAGAAACACTCCTTGCTTTCCTCCCAGCGTTTGGAAGAAGGAGATAAAAATAACACAGGGGCAAAGCAGAACTTGGAAAATGTGGTTGACAATGTCCAGAAAACGCTCCAGGGGGAGGACTTGACCTGTCAGATCTTGGAGCAAAAAATAAAAGAGCTGGATTCCTGCTTATTGAGAGAGAGGGAAGGACACAGAGTTGAAATCGAAGCGCTGACCTCAAAACTTGAAAGTTTACAGGCTCTACAACAACAGATTAATGGAAAAAGTAAACCCACAGAAGTTTTGGAAGAAAGTGCTGAAGGAAAGTCCACATCACTCGTGGTTCAGCCCAGCTTGCTTAGTAACACGGAGGCCGCACACAATGACCTGGAGTTTAAATTAGCAGGGGCGGAGCAAGAGAAGCGGAAGCTGAGCCAGGAAGTGGTTAAACTGCAGAAGGATATTCGAATGCTGCGGAAGGAGCATCAGCAAGAACTGGATATAATAAAGAAAGAGTATGAAAAAGAGATGGAAGAGAAAATCAAGTAAGCTTTTATTTATTTAATTTATTGATTGACTGTGCTGGGTCTTTGTTGCTGTGTGCAGGCTTTCTCTAGCTGCCGTGAGCAGAGGCTACTCTTCGTTGCGGTGTATGCGCTTCTCACTGTGGCGGCTTCTTCTGTTGTGGCGCATGGGATCTGGGCAAGTGGGCTCAGTAGTACTGCATGGGCTAAGTGGCTCCGAGGCATGTGGGTTCTTCCTGGACCAGGGATCAATCCTGTGTCCCCTGCATTGGCAGGGGGATCTTAACCACTGGACCACCAGAGAAGCCCCAAGTAAGTTTCTTTTTCCCCCCCAGTATGATTATTTTCAAGGTAATCTTCCCTAATGAAATCTTTTTTATGTCTTAATACAGTTAAGTTTCATAATCTAAGTTTGTATCAAGCATAAATATAGTAAGTTAAATACTGAAGAGAAATAAAAGCAATTAAATGCAAGAAGCATTGGTTTTCCATGTCTGTTTAAGGGGAAAAACCCCTTTCCTTGCATATGAGATGATTATTAGGTACATAACCCAGTAATTATTTTTTGTTTTATTACTTTTAGTATTAATGTTGTTGTATAATATAGATGTATATGGTATATGATGTATATGGTAATTTTAAGTGGAAAATGAAAATTCCCAAATCCTCAGGACCATTCCCTAGAGTTAATCATAGTTTACTTAGCCTTCCAGAAGTTTTCTGTGCCTGGAGACACACACACCCTTAAATATGGTTGATACCAGTGAGCTCAGACTATATGCACTGCTTTTTTTGTATGACAACAATTAGCTCTTCATATTTTGGTACTCAGACAAGAGCAGGAAGATCTTGAGTTGAAGCACAATTCCACATTAAAACAGCTGATGAGAGAGTTTCATACACAGCTGGCACAAAAGGAACAGGAGCTGGAAATGACCATAAAGGAGACCATCGGTAAGTAAACTTTTGAATTCAGTAAAAACCAAATCAGAATCAGTCAGCAGTGGCTATTTATAATTTAAGCTTATTCTCTTCACACTGTGCTAAGTGCTGTATGTAATTACAAACAGTAGAAAAACAATGATTCTTGCCCAAGAAAGTTCACTGATGGAAATTGTGCTGCCTGAAAGTGACTTGCCTTTCAGAGGGAAGGAGCAGGTGGAAGAACCTGAAAGCATTAGCTGATTAATTGCACTTCTGCTCCCTGAGAAGGATACATTTGATCAGTTTGATCAGTTGATTTTCATCAAGTTTATTGATAATTTGGAAAAAGGATTCTTACAGATACTGGGATATAGATACTAATTCTTGCCTAATGTATTTTCTTGTATGTGTCCATTTTTCTATTTATTAGATAAAGCCCAGGAAGTGGAGGCTGAACTTTTAGAAAGCCATCAAGAAGAGACAAATCAATTATATAAAAAAATTGCGGAGAAAGAAGATGATCTAAAAAGAACGGCCAAAAGATATGAAGAAATCCTTGATGTACTTTGTTTTCTCTCTCTCTCTTGAAATTTAGGTGAAATAGATTTCATGGTAGTGCTAAAGAAGATTGGGCTGTCAGATTTCCTGTTTTTCTAATGTAGAGGGGTTTTTTGGGGGAGGGGGAGTTCTATATTATTCAAATTAGTATTTTTCCATTGTTTACAGATTTATGAGGCGTCTAATTGATTTCTGCTAGGTTTGTAGTTTTCTGATCAGTGTCTGCTTACCAGGCATACTTGAAGCAACAGTGAGTTAGTAAGGGGAAAAATGGATTTTCTTCTCTGTCTCCCAGATTCAATCAAATTGTGAGATCACCAGACTAAGATTTGAGAGCTTATGTTTAAGATAGTGTGTGTATGAACTTAACTGGGATCTTTCCAGAAGGGCCAGTTAACTTTATTTCATCCCTACCCAATTTGCATAGTTTTTGTTGATCTCAAGGGAGAAAAAAGATGAAAAAAAAAGAATACATCAGCCAAATCTTTTATATGCAGTTGAAAGATAAATTCAGTATACTATTTATTTTACTAGTGGTGGATTAGTGTTGTCATTTTTATGTATAAAGATAAGCCACAAATGCTAGTGTGTATTCAGACTCCAGAATATTTTTGAATATAAAACAATGTAAATTATTCTTTCTTGGAGTGCAGATTCTTTAGTTACTGCAAGCCTTAGTTCACAATGTGCTGAGAACCATTTGATGATTAGGAATGGGTAAACCAGAGAATTCTGACTTAGTCTGGCTGTGGTAGCAGTAGAGGTCTGAGCCAGGAACAGATTCTAGTAATAATTATTTTAAATATAATTGAAAAAGCTGAAATTTTGGGATATGTTACATGAATATAAATGTTCAGTTCAGTCACTCAGTCGTGTCTGACTCCTTGTGACCCCATGGACTGCAGCATGCCAGGCTTCCCTGTCCCATCACCAACTCCCAGAACTTACTCAGACTCATGTCCATAGAGTCGGTGATGCCATCTCATCCTCTGTCGTCCCCTTCTCCTGCCTTCAATCTTTCCCAGCATTAGGGTCTTTTCCAGTGTGTCAGCTCTTCGCATCAGGTGGCCAAAGGATTAGAGCTTCAGCTTCAGCATCAGTCCTTCCAATGAATATTCAGGATTGATTTCCTTTAGGATGTACTGGTTGGATCTCCTTGTAGTCCAAGGAGCTCTCAAGAATCTTCTCCAACACCACAGTTCAAAAGAATCAATTCTTTGGCAATTTTTTAATATAGTTTTTGAGCTATAGATTTCAGTATGAAAGAAAATTTGAATAATTTCACATTTTTTACACTTCCCTAGAGTATATGTGTGCAAAGTGTTAAAAAATGTCATTGTTTCTTGAATGCTTAGAGAATGTTGGGATTGGAAGATACATTAAAGCTAGTTTTAGGTTTACCTTCTGTTTTTTCTTTTTTTGTGGTTTATTTATTTAATTTTTTGCAGAAGGAGAATGAGTTCAGCAGAGTTAAATGATTTCCTTAAAACTACAAAGCGAGTAGTAGAGCGCTGGCTCTGTTAGTTTCATGTATTCTATAAAGGCTTCTCTTTAAGAAAGGAGCTTGGGGAAGGGAACAGTTATATATCATGGGTAGTTAAGTCAGGGAGCTTCATGTGCAGGGGACAGACCGTGCCAGAGCTATACTCTTCCCTTTTGTGAACTCTCTCTCTGTCTCTCTGAATGTGTGTGTCAGGGCACCAGTAGCACAAGGTAGACTTTGCAGGTCACAACACACCTCTGTAGGTAGAGAGGTCAGTGAACAGGGAGACATGTGACAGTTGACCTCTGTATGGTTCCTTCTGGAGGATGTGGTGTTTACTAGAAAATAAATGGTCCTCCCAGCTTCAGGCTTGGAGCAGTAGAAACAGGAAGTAGAGGATGGGCCAGAGGAGTTGGGTGGACTCTTCCCCAGACCCCTTCCTGTACCTTAGACCAGCACTGTCCACTAGAAATACAATGCAAGCCACAACGGGGATTTAAAATTTTCTAGTATCCACATTAGAAAGAAAAGAATCAGGTGAATTTAATTTTAATAATATGGTAACTGACCCATATTATTATATCCAAGGCATTGCCATTTCAAAATGTAGTCAGTAAAAATGATATATATATATGTTATATTTAACATATTATATATATATTAATTCTTTGAGAGTCGGTGTATTTTTGCATGTATAGCCTGTCTCAGCTTGGATTAGCCACATTTCAAGTGCTCATACTTATTATACAGGGTGGCCAGCGGCTACTGTATTAGACAGTGTGGCCTCAGACTTCCAATGCCAGCTCCAGGACTGACTTGGTAATTAAATCAGTGCTCCCCATCCAAACACCCGAATACTCTCTGTCTTGATTTTTTTTTTAAAGAGTATAACTAAAAGGTATTAGTATTACCAGTATTGAGCACACACCAATATTGCTTTGATTTTGAGACATATTCTGTTACCATTCTCCCATTTAAAATTTCCAGAATTGGAGTTTTATATGAGATTTGTGTGTATTATGTAGTAGTGTTTTTTCCCTCTAAAAAAATTATTATCAGATCGATGATTTGTCTTAATGATGACATTGTAAAATGCTGTATTTTTGTCATCCATTAAAGTTATTTAATGGGATTTGTTACTAGCCAAGTGGAACACAGAGTTTCACTTTCCTGCCTTCAGGAGTGAGTCTTCGCTCACGTTCTTAGAGTCGCTTCCCCCATTGGAGAAAGCTGAGAACTTTGTCACCCTTGATTCATGCCTCCGGCCTTTCTCAGCCCCTAACACATCCGCGTCCACATCCACACACCTTTTAGGACATGAAATCTGTTTATCTTCCCTGACTTCCTAAGGAGAGAGA
Organism: Moschus berezovskii; assembly: GCF_049115385.1. Taxonomy (NCBI): domain Eukaryota; kingdom Metazoa; phylum Chordata; class Mammalia; order Artiodactyla; family Moschidae; genus Moschus; species Moschus berezovskii. The sequence goes on along the minus strand of NC_142483.1, from coordinate 50,659,319 downwards.
GAACCTTTCACCCTTTAACTGTGTTGTCTCCAGCATGGTCTCCAATGTGTAATCGGCTTTTCAGCTGTAGTGTTTCATTGAATCACATTGAACGTTCCCCTCCTCTTAATTCCACCACTTCTCCCACGGTCCTGGCTGCTGTGTTGCATCTGGGCTGGTCTGTTGTATTAATTTCCCAGTTGGTCTCTTTGCTCTTGGTTTTTCACCTCTTCCTGTCAGAGTTGCTGTCTGTCTGGAAATAAAGGTGGGGTCATATCCCTTGCCCTGAACACGTGTAGTGTCTTCCCTCCGTCCTGGTGCCCCTCCTCTGGGTCAGTCTGTGGTCCAGCTGAGCTCAGCTTTAACTCCTCCCTCCTCGTATTTTACCTCTGCTCCTGCTTTTCCTGGAGCCACAAGAGGATTCTCACACTTCATGAGTTAGTACTGTTGGCTGTCATCTCTCTTTGGACAGTTTTTCTAAGTTTTAAATTTAACTTGTATTTAAAAAAAAAAAATTGAGTCAAATATGTTCTATGGTTTAAAGCTCAAAATAATATAAAAAAGTATACTTGGAGGATGGTCCCTAAAGAAAATTGCACCCACACTGTTCTCTGTATTCTATACCCTGTTCCCTTTCTCCCTCCACAGGTGACCGTTAGTCTCTTATGTAATAGTCCTGTGTTTCCTTGTGCAGATTGGGAAAAAAAAATTGTTTCTTTTTTCCCAGTCCTACCCCGAAATTAGCTTTTTGAATGTGCTTTTCTGCAGCATATTGTTTTCACTTGGGTTTTTTGCAGCCCTTTAAAACAGAAGGAATTGCACCTGTCTTCCTTTGATATTCTATATTTATTTATATTTAGTACTTCCTTTCGACGTCATTTTTATTGTACATGTATATGTGTGTAGGAATATGTTAATGTGTCTGTCCTCTCCCCTAGACTCTTAGTATCTTGTGGGCAGGGATCTTGCTATCCATCTGGAGTCTGGAGGAACTAGCCAGATGCTTGGCACATACCAGACACTTGGTGAATTTGAAGGCAGTGACACCTGGTAGGCAAGGGAGCATTCATTTGGGAAAAGATGGTGGTGACATCTGAAAGGAACTGAGTCTGACAAGTAAGGGAGCTGACTGCCTTTCCAACCTCAGAGCAGCCTCACTGGGAGGGAGGAGCTCCTACAGCTACATTAGATACAAGACTGATTTCTTCTTGACATTTAGCACATTTTAGTGATTTGGCTTTGGCATAATAGTCTTTAAAATGTAATTTCCATTATGTGCATAAATACTTAGTTTAGTTTTTCTTACTGTTTTTACTTAAGAGGAAGAAGTGTTGCTTCCCCTCCTCCCTTTAAGAAGACAGAAAGCTTTTACAAAGGAAACCACAGAGCTATTTCTTCAATTAAAATGACACATCAAGGATTCTTTTCTGATTCTTAGTGGGCTTGCTCCAGATTGGTTTCTCCCAGCTGTCAAAGGAAATGTCAGATGTAGCTGATTGTCATATCAGAATCTGGACCTAACCAAATTCGTAGCTGTAGAGGTGATCTTTTAAACAAAGTTGAACCACATCAACAAGACATCCACACTGTATACGTGGTGGTAGAATAAAAACAGTAAATAAGACAGAACTGCAGGCAGTTATAGATTGACAGTAGTTTCTAGTCAGTAATGTGTGAGGTCTGGAGAAGGAAATGGCAACCCACTCCAGTGTTCTTGCCTGGAGAATCCCAGGGATGGGGGAGCCTGGTGGGCTTCCGTCTATGGGGTCACACAGAGTCGGACACGACTGAAGTGACTTAGCAGCAGCAGCAGCAGCAATGTGTGAGGTCAGTAATACGTTCGAGTGCCTCCGTGGCAGATGTCAGAGGCTAGTTACAAGAGACCCTTGCTGCACTTATGTTGTAAGAAGGGCTTCAGTCTTTTTTATTTGTTTGAATTTTCATGACAAATTATAAGTTATGACAAGTTATTTAGACTTTTGAGGTGTCTTATGGTTCATTTCTTTATTTTGTGCCTCTGGACCTGTTTTTGAGAAAGATGACATTTCTCATGGTTCTTTTCTTTTGTGCCTCTGGACCTGTTTTTGAGAATGATGACATTTCTTGGTTCTGACAAGTCAGCTTCTGTTAAATCAGATACCTGCTTGTGGCTGTTTTCCTGTTTAGCCTCTTACCCAGCAAACACTTGTCCTGTCTTCATTACTCAAATCTGATCAATATTCTAGCGCCAGATGTTCTTTTAACACAAAGGTTATTGCAAGATTTATAAGAGCAAGGAGTGGTCTGGACTGCTTTGTACAACAAATGATGGCAATTATCAAAGACAAATGAAAAAATGTTAGGATGGGCAGGCCTTTTAGCAGGGCAGTCGGAACAGAAGAGAGAATGATTTGTCTGCCAAATTTTGTAAGGAGTTTTCAACCAATAAGTGACGTATTATTTTTGCAGCCTTGTCTGTTTTCTGCCAAGGTCAAGGCAAATGGATTCCTTATATTAGTTAGTTACTGATTATTGGACAGTTTTGTTTCCCTTCAGAAATAGATTATAGCTGAACACTTTACTCCAAAGAAGTACTGGTATGGTTTTCAGTCTGATGTGTAGGGGATGTGCAGGTTTGCTAACTAGGACAGAGAACCATCTTGACTTGAGCAGCCCATCCCAAGGAGCTCAGGGAGGAAAAAAAACCAATATTTCTTTTGATCAGTAAGTGTCTAGCTAGTTGAGTTGTGGTGTGCATAAAGCTAGTTTATATTGGATATTTTCTGGAAATTAAATCCTAGTATGGAAGTCTTAAAACATAAATTCTGTATTATAGTTCAGTCACAATGCTGTCACACACCTCAATGTTGCTTAAACCTGGAAACCCTAGTTTAAGGGTCAGCTTGACAAGCTTTATGGGGTGGGGATGAGAGGACTAAAGGTGGGAAAAGTGATCCTAGGAATAAGGAGCAGCTTTAAAAAGGGCTTGGAGTTAAAAGTGAGGCATGAATGGAAGTTTTCAGAGCGCAGAAATGAATGACAATAAAAATAGTAGTTTATGTTTTAGAAAATATGTAGGTGTTTGCTTCTCCCACAGAGGTAGTTTTCAATATCATGTTGCTTCTTTACTGCATTCTTTTTGAGATGTTTGTTAACATATATATATTTTTTTATTCCAAAGGCTCGTGAAGAAGAAATGACTGCAAAAGTAATGGACTTACAGACTCAGCTTGAGGACCTGCAGAAGAGATACCAGCAAAGGCTGGAGCAGGAGGAGACTCCCGGCAGCGATAAAGTGAGGGGACCTGGACTGGGCTTTACTCAGTCCTTGAAAACATTGTCATTTTTGTTGACTTGCCTGCTGCTGTGCACATCTGCCTCATCTAACCCTAACAAAAATCTGTGAAGAGAGAAGTTGTAGCTTCTCTTTATAGAGTGTGAAGCTAAATTTAAAAGAGATTAAATAACATGTCGGAGCGTACACAGTAAATGTTGTATTGGGAATATAAATCCACTCTGCCAGACTTCGAAACCTAGGTGTTTCTGTGATACCAAAGCTTCTCAGACTTCCTGGTGGAAAGGACAGCAGAGGACAATTAACCTCGTAGCCCTGGGGCAGAGCCAAAAACAGTCCATAAAATGTATCTCAGTTTTAGATTTTTATATATTGTGCTAAAAATTCAAATACATTTTATATTCTACTCTATAATATATCCTTGTCTGTAGTCACATAAAAATGGTTTTCGTTATATACCTTTGAGAAAAACAATGTTTTCTCCTCGGTTAAGGGACCAGTTGTAGATACAAGGGGATTATTTTGGAAAATTGGGCTGAATTCAAAGAGATCTGGCACTGCATATCTAGGCTTTTTTATAATCCCAGTTTTTAAGTAAAAATGATGCTATGAAGGATGGACCATGTTTACCCTGTGGCTTCTTGACCTTCTGTGCACCCCAGCAAATGCATGTCCTCAGGGCTTGTGAGCCCTCATTCGAGAGGCCCGGGCAGTGTACCGTTCTCCTTCTGATATGTTCTCACTCATCTAGTGTGGTCTTCATAGCACTGTCAAGAGGGCCATGGGAGAGGTGGACACTGTTCATGGCTTCATCCTCCAGAGTTATAGAGGATTCATTGCAGAAGTCAGTGACCAGATAGTAATTTTCTCGATAACCAGTTGCATGGAGTAGTTTTCCAAAATGGAAAGAAAAGGACTTTATAAATGGCTCTGGAGAAGGAACTGGCAACCCACTCCAGTATTCTTGCCTGGGAAATCCCATGGACAGAGGAGCCTGACGGCTACAGTCCATGGGGTCAAAAAAGAGCTGGACGCGACTGAGTGACTAAACAACAACAGCAGGACAGCTCAACCATGTTGGTACACATGCCCACTTGGTACACAGATTCCGGTTTTTAGCAATGAGTGAATTTCCTTTTTTTCTTCAGTAGCTCCTAGTTACTTTTAATAGTTACTATTTTTTATTTTTAAAAATTTTTTGCCACTTGGTCACTATTTGAATATACTTGGAACTGTTAAATGTTGCTTCCTATGAGATGGGTACATGTATTGTACTCTCTAAGGTGTTCTTTTCCTCCATATCAAATTAAGTATTAATGTTGTATAAAGTGGCCTTGAGACCTGTATCAAGATGCCAGAGTATTGAAAGGTTGTGAAATTAATATTCAGGAGGTGTTTTGAGTCCTTTAACTTGTAGCATAAGAAAGGAAAGAATATCCTTAATTTTTATTTCTGCTCTAAAAAATGTTTTCCTGTTTTATCCTTTTTAAATTTTTATTCTTTTCCTTCTTGAGCATCTTTTGGTGCTTCTGAGAGGTCTTGAACTGTGTATCAGTGTTGAGTTGGGTGAGAAATAATTTGTGATTATTGCATACAATGGATTCCCAGAAATGTTCCTTTAGATTTTCCCTAAAGAGCCCATATGTTATAAATAGATGTTAATGTGTTTAGTTTTTTTAAATTGTACAAATAATAGATAAATATATTCTTGTTGTAAAAAAAATAACAGATAATGCAGATGTATATAGATCTGTTCCTGGTGGGTGCCTTCTTTTCCCAAGTGGTCATCATTCTTCGGAGTTTCACAAGTGACCTTTTAGTCATTTTTCTTTGTGTTTACCTGTGTTTGTGTATATTTACCTCTGGAGGAGGAAATGGAAACCCCCCTCAGTATTCTTGCCTGTAAAATTCCGTGGACAGGAGTCTGTCAGGCTACAGTCCATGGGGTCACAAGAATGGGATACAACTGAGCAACTGAGCACACTCATGTATATTTACATTGTAATAGTTTATATAGCAAAGTAGACCAGGTTTAAAAGCAAGTAGTTAAAGTTGTCTCATCTCAAATCTGACCACTCTCTTTCCTTGTAATTTCATATTGTTCCATTTTATTGTTTCTTGTAGATTTTAGTGTATGGACTTATTTCTTTTTTTTTTTTTCTTTTCCATTTTTAGGTCACAATTATGGAGTTACAGGTAAGACTAGTTTTTCATTGAATTTGAGTAAGGTAATCCATTTTCAAGAGCATTCTGTATTTTAAGTTAAAATATGAAGAGACTTGTTTTAACAAGGAAAAGTTTACCAGGCAGTATAGAAATGTGTCCAAACCATGATGAACCCGTGTTCTCAGATCTGACTTTCTGTCCTTTCAGACACAGCTAGCACAGAAGACTACTCTCATCAGTGACTCAAAGTTGAAAGAGCAGGAGTTCAGAGAACAGGTACAGGTCTAATTGGTGCTTTTTACTTTGACATGACTTCCTTGATTTATATTAGTATATTCTTGGAACGCATTTAGCTAATTTTTAAAAAAGAACTGATTTAATACTCATTTGATAGTTGGTTTTCCAATCTTGTCTCACACAGGAAATTTTATTTCTAAATCTGAAAGTGCTAGAGGCTAATCTTTATAAATTTGTGATCACATATATTTAAATAAGAACATTTGCATCTTGTTATTCTGGTGCTTAACATTTTGGATAACAATTTGTATTTAATTTGTAATGACTTAAGTTCTATAAAAGCTTTTATCAGAGGGAAAATACATTAACATCAGTCTTTACTGCTTTTTCCTAGTGGTTGTAATGTCTTGGTTTAATATTATTTGTCCATATGTTATCTAGTGATTGAATTTCAATAGGATCATGTCTGTTCACCTAGAAGGATGCACAAGCATGCAGACACCAGTATATGTATACCTGTGGTGCACGATACTTAGTCTTTTTCCAGACTCTGGAGGAAGAGTGACCTAAGTCAACTGGCTGAGTTTGAAGACTAAGTCTTTAGGAGTTTTGCAGTTTTTTACAATTCATATGTATCTATGAATGTTGATAATTGTTAAAACTAGGTGATGGGCATTAACTGTAGTATACTTTCTGTGTTTGAGTATGTTTGAAACTTTTCATATTTTTAAAAAATTTCCCAAAGATAGATGCTAAGTCCCAGTGTTACCTTATTATTTTTTTTTTCCTAGTGTTTTTGCTTTTCTCATCCGTCTCAAGTTTACTGCTTTAAAACTCTCTTCTCTTAGCACACTCAAGTCTTCAAACTGTTCTAGCATAACAGTTTTTGTACTGGTTATTTTTATAGTAGTAAACACATAAAATTGACCATTTTAATCATTTTAAAGTACACAGTTAATTGACATTTAGTTCATTCACAGTGTTCTGAAACCATAATGATTATCTAGTTCCAGAACATTTCATGACCCTCAAAAGAAAAAACCCTGTACCCATTAAGCATTCATTCCCTATTACCTCCTCCCCAGTATCCCACAACCACTAATCTGCTTTTTATGACTGTGGATTTACCTGTTCTGAGTATTTTATATAAATGTGCTTAGTCGTTCAGTTGTGTCTGACTCTGCGAGCTTGTGAACTATAGCCCTCCAGATTCCTCTGTCCATGGGGATTCCCCAAGCAAGAATACTCGAGTGGGTTGCCATGCCCTCCTCCAGGGCATGCTCAACTACTCAAAATACCTATTTTGAGTATTTTATATAAATAGAATCATATAATGTATGACCTTTCTAACCTAGCCTCTTTCACTTAGCATAATGTTTTTAGGGTTCATCTATGAAAAGTTTGGCTTGAAGCTCAACATTCAGAAAACGAAGATCATGGCATCTGGTCCCATCACTTGATGGGACATAGATGGGGAAACAGTGGAAACAGTGTCAGACTTTATTATTTTTGGGGGCTCCAAAATCACTGCAGATGCTGATTGCAGCCAGGAAATTAAAAGACGCTTACTCCTTGGAAGGAAAGTTATGACCAACCTTGATAGCATATTAAAAAACAGAGACATTACTTTGCCAACAAAGGTCCGTCTAGTCAAGGCTATGGTTTTTCCAGTGGTCATGTATGGATGTGAGAGTTGGACTGTGAAGAAAGCTGATCGCCGAAGAATTGATGCTTTTGAACTGTGGTGCTGGAGAAGACTCTTGAGAGTCCTTTGGACTGCAAGGAGATCCAACCAGTCTATTCTACAGGAGATCAATCCTGGGTGTTCATTGGAAGGACTGATGCTAAAGCTGAAACTCCAATACTTGGGCCACCTCATGCGACGAGTTGACTCACTGGAAAAGAGTCTGATGCTGGGAGGGATTGGGGGCGGAAGGAGACGGGGACAACAGAGAATGAGATGGCTGGATGGCATCACCGACTTGATGGACATGAGTTTGAGTGAGCTGCGGGAGTTGGTGATGGACAGGGAGGCCTGGCGTGCTGTGATTCATGGGGTCGCAAAGAGTCGGACACGACTGAGTGACTGAACTGAACTGAACTGATGTTGTAATATTCATTAGTACTTCACTCCTTTTTCTGATGGAGTAATATTTCATTGTATGGATGATACTACAGTTTGTTCATCAGTTGATGTATGTTTGGATTGTTTCTTGTTGCTATTCAGTCACTAAGTTGTGTCTGACTCTCTTACTCCATGGACTGCAGCATGCCAGGCTTCCGTGTCCTCTCTGTCTCCTGGACTTTGCTCAAATTCATGTCCATTGATTGAGTCAGTGGTGCTATCTAACCAGCTCATCCTCTGCCACCGCCATCTCCTTTTGCCTTCAGTCTTTGTAGCATCAGGGTTTTTTCCAATGAGCTGGCTCTTCACATCAGGTGGCCAAAGTATTGAAGCTTCAGCATCAGTCCTTCCAGTGAATAGTCAGGGTTGATTTCCTTTAAGATTGACTGGTTTTATCTCCTTGGAGTCCAAGGGACTCTCAGGAGTCTTTTGCAGTACCACAATTCAAAAGCATCAGTTCTTTGGTGCTCAGCCTTCTTTATGGTCAGCTCTCACACCTGTGCATGACAACTGGAAAAACCATAGATTTGACTATACGGACTTTGTTGGCAAAGTGATGCCTCTGCTTCTTAATACGCTGGATTGTTCTCCCTTTTGCCGATTGTGCATAGTGCTGCTAGGAACACTGTTTACAAGTTTTAGTTTGAACACCTCTTTCCTTCTTTTGAGTTATTTACTCAATAGTGGGATTGCTAGATCATATGGAAGTTACTTGTTTAGCTCTTTGAAGAGCCTTCAAATGGATTTACATTGTGGATACTATTTTACATTCTGATCAGTAAAGTATAAGAATTTAAATTTCTTCACATCCTCCCCAGCAGGTGTTTTGATTATAGCTATCCTAGGTGATATGAAGTGCTATCTCATTATGGTTATAATTTATACTTCCCTTATTGCAGCCATGAAATTAAAAGACACTTACTCCTTGGAAGGAAAGTTATGACCAACCTAGATAGTATATTAAAAAGCAGAGACATTACTTTGCTAACAAAGGTCCGTCTAGTCAAGGCTATGGTTTTTCCCGTGGTCATGTATGGATGTGAGAGTTGGACTGTGAAGAAAGCTGATCGCTGAAGAATTGATGCTTTTGAACTGTGGTGCTAGAGAAGACTCTTGAGAGTCCCTTGGACTGCAAGGAGATCCAACCAGTCTATTCTACAGGAGATCAATCCTGGGTGTTCACTAGAAGGACTGATGCTAAAGCTGAAACTCCAATACTTTGGCCATCTCATGCGACGAGTTGACTCACTGGAAAAGAGTCTGATGCTGGGAGGGATTGGGGGCAGGAGGAGACGGGGACGACAGAGAATGAGATGGCTGGATGTCATCACTGACTCTGTGGACATGAGTTTGAGTGAACTCCGGGAGTTGGTGATGGACAGGGAGGCCTGGCGTGCTGTGATTCATGGGGTTGTAGAGAGTCGGACACGACTGAGCGACTGAACTGAACTGAACTGAATGACTGATGATGTTAAGCATCTTATCATTTGTGTATATTCTTTAGGTCAATGAGTTTTGTTCATTTTTAACTTGGGTTATTTGTTTTTTGTTGTTGCTGAATTTATAAATATTCTCTATATATTCTAGATATGAGTACCTTAATAGATATATGATTTGCAGATATTTTCTTCCATTCTGTGGGTTGTCTTCAGTTTCTCGATAATGTACTTTGAGGTACAGAAATTTTATGTTTTTCCTTTTGTTGTCTCTGCCTTTGGTGTCGTATCTAAGAAACCATATGTATTAATTTCTTTTTGTCTGTATTCTATATTGCACATTAAAAAAATCTAGTGGCTTTAACAGTCTTTTTTTAAACATTATTTCCATATGAATCTTGTGATTGAAATATTTCTTCTTTTTAGATTCACAATTTAGAAGATCGTTTGAAGAAATATGAGAAGAATGTATATGCAACAACTCTAGGGACACCTTACAAAGGTAGGAATGATCTCTTATGTTATCCATGCGTATCTTGTGTTGGGGGACTTTTTGGATGATTTTTATTTTTGTCTTTGCTAATCTCATTCTTTAGAAGGAATATATATAAATTCATCGATAACAGGTAGTTTTATGGAAAGAATAATAGTAATCTAAAGCAAAATTAATGTGTATTTGTTGTTTGGAAAAAAATCAGTGTTGCCATGTATAAGTGAAACTGCAGATTCCCACTTTGTTCTCCACTTTCCAGATGGGCCTAGTTTACGATTTGTGTGTATTTTTCCAGACTCTTCTGTGTATATGCAAACATTTATATATTCCACTACATGTACCCATATAAACACAGAGTTACATATTTTAAATGCTTCTAGTTTTGTTTTTACTAATTACAGTAATACTAATTGCTATATTTAAACCAGGATTTAAGGAGAAAAGAATTTCATAAAAATAATTATTTCAAAGTGGCAAAGGATGATTTGGAAGTATTATTGTCTTGACTTAAATTATGTATGCTGCTTACAAAGAATTCTGAAGATGAGCTTGAGTCTTTAGGTAGTTGTTCCCTTGAGATACAGTCATGACTTTGAATAATCTTGTAACAATTTCCCATTCTCAGTTGCCAGCCTCGCTGTATTAAGAATAGTTTTATTTTGCCAATGTTTTGTAAAGCTTTCTGCTTTTTCATGTAAGGCACTCAGGCATGAATCTAAGCCATTTCACATTCTTTTGTGTTTTTAAAAGCTCTTACTTATTGTTATGAAATAGCGTAAGATATTATACAGTTTTTAATTAAACAAGGACTTGCTTTAGGTTCTTTCCAAAACACACTTCAAAAAGAAGAGAAAACCAACTTGGATGTTTCCTATGGCTCATTGCAGAGAAGACTCTTGCTTCAAAGACTGTTTTCCATAGCTAAGTCAACATGTGTGATTCTTAGTGTAGAACTGCTGAATTTGTGCCCAGCAGTACATAAAGACTATAGTATTGATTCTTTTTTTTTTTTTTTAAGTTTCAACTTAAGGATTTCATACTTAATCTTTCATTTTTTTTCAGTTTTAAACTGTAAAATGAACACATATGTACAGTTTTTTAATAACTAACACACATATCGTACTAAGTGTTAGGCACTGTTATAAAACAGTTTGTCAGCTCACTTATGTTATAAAACAGTTTGTCAGCTCACTTATTCCTGTCAACAATCCTAGGAATCTGGTTGAATTTGTACATTAATCTCTTTGCTATGCTTTTAGGTAGTTCTTAGTACAGAAGACTTTTCAGATTACATAGTGTGCCATTGTACTGGAAGTGAATGTGAGTTTAGACTTCACATAATACAGAATTATGAATTTATTAAGATTAAAGTTTTTCATACTATAATTTCATATACTTGGAATTGTATTTATTCTTTATTTTTAAAATGAAATGGAGCTTGATCTAATAGATGAACTATATATTTTGTGACAGTCTTCAAGATGTTGAATCAAAGTATTTGAAAATCACTAAAATGGCATTACTACTTAATGCATTTAAGTTATTTTATCTACCTTATGTTTCAAAACAGTTTAGAAAACTTGATTTAAACTTCAGTGCTTTTAGGTTTGGAATACTAGAAAAGTTAAAATACTATTCTGACCTACTGAACTCCTTAACAAAGTAAAAATAATTGTTCATTTTAGTCACCATAGACTATCTGAAGCCAACCACATAGTATTTAGGAGAGAAATAACTGGTTTTAAGGAATCTTTGTATTCCCTAGGCCTCATCTTTTTAAATTGTCATGCCAGAAAGATGAAGCAGAAGAAGGGCAAGGCTTGGAGGAGGGGAAAGATGTGAGAAATAAAACTGCTGTAATCGTACTTGTTTTTTCTTCTAAAGGAAAAATACCAGTTGGAATGCTATATGCCATATCATATACAATGTATATACATATCGTAATGCAATCTAATACAATACAGTTGATACAAGAGTAAAGCCTCTGTCTTTGTTGCTTTGTTTTTTAGTTTATCTTTTTCTAAGTGCGAAGTAGCTTATCTGGGTTTCTCTTTACAGTTTAATCTGTTTGTTTGTTTTGACAGGTGGCAATTTGTACCATACTGATGTCTCGCTGTTTGGAGAACCAACCGAGTTTGAGTATTTGCGCAAAGTGCTTTTTGAGTATATGATGGGTCGTGAGACTAAGGTATAAATCGTGTCTGATGATTTGTCATATGGTTTAATTTAGAAGGAAATGTATCCCATTTTTAATAAACATTGATGTTGTGTGTTTACTGCTAGCAGACCATATATGCTGATAGTAGGCAATAGGTAATTGTATTATTGCTCTGAGTTTGCAAAAGTGAGTTGGCAAATCTTGCTTATATTTGTTACATTTATAAAATATTAATTTAAAAATACTGATTGTTGATGCTAAATAATAAAGATAAAAATTTCATTGACTTAATAATTTGTGAAGCTTGTGGCTATTTTTGACTTCAGATTTTAAGATTAGGAGGTGAAATTTCATTTTCATGGAGACTTAAGGGTAGTGTGGATAGTATTGGAAATGGTCCTAATTAAGAATGACTGTGTAGGGGTATTTAGAAGTATTGTTCTTTGGTCAGTGTAAGAAAGTTATTCTTGTGCATAAAGAATATTGATCATTTAAAAATGACCACACTGCATAGGTAATAATGCTTGGTTAATTTGTTTTCTAGGATGTTAAATTTGCTCTAAGGTCCCTTATAGAGTGGAGTCTAATCTTATTGTTACTTGTATCCCTGCAGTGTTTTTAAAAGCCTTATATTGGACATTTTGTAAATACATCTTTAATTGAATTAAATATACTTAGGGAAATTCATGAGCCTTTCTTAAAACCAAATTTTTCATTTGAAGCAATTTCTGTTTTTGATACTGTTTCAACTTTTTACCTTCATGAATTTTTACATTGTCCTTATATGTTAGCTGAGAATGGGATAATGAGTTTTCTGAGAAAGTCAGTCAGTGTTTTAATTATGGGTTTGTGGGAGTTGCTGCTGCTGCTGCTAAGTCACTTCAGTCGTGTCCGACTCTGTGTGACCCCATAGACAGAAGCCCACCAGGCTCCCCCGTCCCTGGGATTCTCCCGGCAAGAACACTGGAGTGGGTTGCCATTTCTTAAGTGCTAAATTCAGGAATTAAGACAGTTCAGGGGTTGTTTAGGCAAATAAGACCTAAAAATAAGGGCATAAAAAATCTCTTAAAAGAATATTAAGAATTTATAGGTTGTAGATTCTGCTAAATATCAGGAAACAGGGCTAGAGATTGTTTGAATCCTTGATACAACAGAAATGTAATTTCAGTGTATGAGATAGTTCAAGTTAAAGAAATATCTAACGTGATCCTGAATGTACATCATAGGATGGATGTATTAATTCACAGTAATTCAGTGCCTGTTTTTATTAAGAACTTTTTTTTTCTAATTCAAAGGATAGCTAAAACTGAATTTTCTCCTTATCTTTAAAAAACAAAGCTAGTGAAATGTAACTTTCTGTTACTATGCCCTTGTTGGATAACAGCCTGTATTTGAGGCGGCTTGGATAAAGTTACCTTGTTATTGCAGGGAAGGGGGAAAAGCATTTCTTTAAGAAAAATAGCCTCTCAGAAGCTTAGCTCCTTTGGTGTATTTGTGAGTCTAAAGCTATGATATCAGAGTTGTTGCCAAATTAGTTATTTAGCCTTTTCTCAATCTATGAAATGAGAGTGTGACTGCCTCAGCCTGTGTGTTCTGGAGGTTGCAAGCATGTATGCGATGAGATCCTTTCAGAGTCTAATTCCTAAAGAAAGGCCCAGCCCAACAGGAGTTACCTTCTGGGGTCGGGCCAGTTCAGCCAGGTCTCAGCCTGTGATTTCGGAGCTCTGCAGTTATCCTGGGCTGTGACCCGGGAGACAGCTTATAAGGGATGTTTTTGAGGCCCAGGCAGCTAGGCATCTGTGCCGAGGAGGCTCCCTGTGAGCTGTATCTTCAGCATTCAGTGTGCTTTCCTGGTTACTAAGAATGAGTAGTCTTTCATTCTGCCATCACATTTTATAAGTCAATGTTGAAAATTGTAGTAGATGCTCAGTTTAATTTATTGCACATTTATCGAACACTTACTGTATGTGGCCTGATGCTTAGCGCCATGATGAATCTGGAGATGAAAATGGATACCATCCCTACTTTTAAGCTGTTTACCATGTAGTGGGAAGGTGGAGCTGTTCTCAGTAGGCCCAGTGTGATACAGAGTGTAGCAAGGGCTCTGAAAAGCAGCATCCCCATGTTTACTTGTGGGGAGGTCAAAGGCATCATGGGGAAGGAGGTGTGTGTACAGGCCTTTTGAAGGGGGCATAAATTTTGATAGATGAGCTCACAGAGGAGGAAAGCCCAGACAGAAAGTCCTAGACAGGAAACTGAGTGTGGGCTTTGGAATGACAAGGAGTCTGCTCCAACTAAAGCACTGCCTCTGTGATGTGGAAGTGACTCTGCTTAGGGCTGCAGGGTGTAGATGGCCTGGAGTATTTCAGAATTCTGCCTGTAGATTATTGGAGGGTGTCTCTGAAAATTTTCAAGCAAGGGTTGACACACACGAGGGTAGACACGATGTCTATTTTTAGACATTTCTTTTGTTAATTTGCCCAGTTCCTATATATTAACAAAGAATTTGAAATGGAGACCAGGCTGTGGTTTTAGAATGAGCCAGAATACATTAATGGCCTTTGTGATTTGATCATCATCTGCCGTTGTTTCTTGTCCAGTAGGATCTGTATGTCATCCCACCTGTCTTTCTTCATCTGCTTTTGCACACAGTGTTCCTTACTTCATGAGGCAGATGATTTTTTAAAGACCACATGTGTGATACACATTCTTACAGTATGAAGTTAAGTAAACTCCTCTCTTTCTTCTGTCCTGGCACTTTTTTCCCTTGGATTTTGATCCTTCATGCTATTTTTGGTACTTCAATTCAGCCTGTTCTCCTTTTCAATAGAAAGTGTTTCTCATTCTATCCTTTACTGAATTCTCTCCCTAAGGATAACCTGGTGGGAGAGGCCACTTCTAAACCAGGTGGCTCATTTGCACTTTTCCTTACTTTCCATGGCCTGAGGATATTGTGTGTAGAGTAGACAGGCTGGTTTCTTTCTCATGGTATGGCAGAGAACCTGGGCTTTCCATTGAAGCCAGGGAAGAGCTGGAAGTCTTTACTGGGCAACCAGCTGCAAATTCAGCGTCGCTGATGAGTTTAATGTTTTGAAGTGTGACGAGGCAACTAGCCACAGTTCTTTTTTTTTGACAGACATGCTTGTGCATAAGTGTGTAATATATATGGTTTCATAATGAGTATAAATGGACTTTGGGGTTTCTCGAACTTGATAAGCTAAATTTACAGAGTGTTAATAAAAAGAATATTGAAACAGTTACTACTGCTTATTTCTCTTGCCATTTCATGCCACATATATGCTTGGTTTCTAGACTTCAGTTTAGCACAGAAGATTCTTTTCTATCTAGGCATTACAATTTAAAGGGTGAGGATTTTTGTAAAATGCCTTTGGTATTCTCCAGGAACTAAGTTGTATTAAAAGTATTTTTTTGATCATCAGGCTGGCAGAGGCAAAGATAAAGGAAGGAGGGTCAAGCACTAAAATCTTGCTCTTTATGGTTTGGGGTTTGGGGTTGAAGAATAGTGTTAGTTGATCTGTTAGTTGAAATAAGTATTAGAAATACATGAAGTGCCTTGCCTAGGTTTAACACATAATAGGAATTTTAAAAATGTTAGTTCTTTTGTAACATCTCCATTCTTCCTGGAAGTAATTATGCTTTTCTCCTAATGCTGTGTGTTCCTAAAATTTTGGTTAACTGTATTATGTCACCTTTTGCCCCGTGACCTTCTGCAGTCACACTTCCCTCCCTCCCTGAAATCTGCCCAGAACACATGCACAGTCATGTACCATGAACACAGCATGTTGAGAGTCAGTCTCCTGGGTGAGCCTCCCGTCCTCTGCAGCCCGCCAGTAAGGAGTGCTGCTCCTCACCCTCAGCAGTGCACTAGCAGCTGAATTTGTATGTGAGCGCTGAACGTGTTATCCTATGTATTTCATAAGTGGTATCTTCTTTCCTCTCTGTCTCCCTCAAACCATCTCATCTTGATACACAATAGGGAATTTCAGCCTTTGAGGAGAATTTTCCACGAGCTTATGGGTGACAGTCTGGCTTACGGTATATTTATTTAGATCTGCACACTTTATGATCTTGTTTTGCAAGCCACCATGTGTAATGTTTTGATTCATCCTGTTTTCTACCAAACAAAACATCTTGTGTTTACTTAAAATGTAATTTGTATTTCTATTAGGCTGATGTGCTGCATGTCTTAAAAAATACCTATAAGCATGTTCATGTTCATGCAGTAGCCCATGTTTATGAGATATATGATGTGATTTAGTTCAAGCTGAACTTGGGAGTATCTAATTCTGATTATTTAGAGCATATGTTTTGGCAATACATCACTTACTAGATAGATTTCTTCAAATAAAAAGCCTTATGAAATGAATGAGTAATAAAGTTTCATTTTAATAAGACAAAGGGCCAAGAACACTAGAACTTTATATAGCTTCATGCTATTGTAAATACATCTTCTTAAAATAATATCAACCCAGGCATTGTGAGGAGTCCTTTCAAATTGAAATTCTGGAATTGACTGTATTTCCTTGACCGATACCTTCACATCATACTTCTTTGGTCGTGGCTTCCATTGAGAGCACTAAAGAATTCCACTGGCAGAACATGGCAGAATGGGGTGCGAGTCATCCACTCTGCTGTCTAGTGACTGTCTCTTGTCTTTCTTGTAGACCATGGCAAAAGTTATAACCACTGTACTGAAGTTCCCTGATGATCAGACTCAGAAAATTTTGGAAAGAGAAGATGCTCGACTCATGGTAAGCTTTAGGTATAGGCTACAGATAGAAGATGACTTTATCTTGTCTGTTTACATTGTCTCATTTACAAAGACTGAGTTGGTAAGAGAAGTTTAAAAGTTTTCATCTTTATTGTAGTATAATCTGAAAAATGAAACTACATTATGAATATTAAACTGAGGGCAAATCTGAATGGATGCCCTCAAGGAAAGAACAATCTTATTTAATAATATATATGAGGTTGACACTTAATGAGCTGTATGAGATTTCTGGAACTTGGGCTCTTTCTGGGAAGGACAAAAAAGGCATTTGTTCTGATATGTTGAGTAATAGTTTTTTAAACCAAATTATAACATGATGTAGGTGTTTGGTAGATTATAGTTCCTAAATCTATTTCAATTGATTTCCAAATATAATCATTCTGAGTGAAAGAATTTAAGCATTTTTGAGCTTTTGGCCTATACCCTACAAGGTAAAGTATAGATAGATAACTGAATTATTGGGAAATTTTTGTGCAAAGTCAGATGTGATTGAAATGAAACAAATACGCACTTCATAAATTATACAAAATTCCCCTTGCCTAACTTCTTTTTGCCCTGCACCAATACTGGAATAAGATCCATTCTAAACAGTATGAACTTTGTGGTGTTTCCTGTCTGACCCCTAACTTTCTCTTTCTTCTGTCTTTTCTTATCTTGCTAGTAGCCTGCAGGACTTGCACATCTTTCCCTGCAATTTCTTTACCTATTTTGTGATGACATTACTGCTCTTCTTTTACTCTCCTATTTAAAGGAAACAAAGATCTACTTTTTAGTGATAGGTTAGCCCACATCTGAGTGTCTCCAGTAAGAAGGACTAATTACATCTCAAAGAATACCATCTTATCTCTACAGACTGTGTGTGTTTCTTAAACAAATTCTGGCTTATCATGAGCCCAAATCGCTGTTTCTGTTGGGGTCACAAGTCTGTTCTGGTTCTAACCTGTGGAATTCAACCAAAAACCCTGAGATGGCCTGGATGGAAGGCTTTTATCCTACAGGCTAACCCCCCCTGGCACTCATCAGCTCCCTGTGATGCTCCTTTCCTTTGACCCAATGCATACTCTGACATCTTTCTGGCGTCCTTTAAAGTCATCCAGCATCCCTGACTTTAGGCCCAACTCCATTGTATATTGTGTTATCTATCTATTATATATTTTCTGGGGCAATTCAAGTTATTCTGGCTAGCCTTTAATTGTGGGTTTTTGTTTTTTTTTGTTTTTTTTTTTTGGTAAGACATTTCTCCATGGTATCTAGTGGTCTGAAAAATATTGTCATACCTCTGTAGTTGGCTCTGGTTATAGATATTTTTGATGAAGAAGTAGGTGACTATAATGCATGCCCTTCATCACTAGAGAGAATGTTTTAAATTCTGCTGCTGCTGCTAAGTCACTTCAGTCGTGTCCGACTCTGTGTGACCCCATAGACGGAAGCCCACCAGGCTCCCCTGTCCCTGTGATTCTCCAGGCAAGAACACTGGAGTCGGTTGCCATTTCCTTCTCCAATGTGTGAAAGTGAAAAGTGAAAGTGAAGTCGCTCAGTCGTGTCCGACCCATAGCGACCCCACGGACTGCAGCCTACCAGGCTCCTCCATCCATGGGATTTTCTAGGCAAGAGTACTGGAGCAAACACCCAATTCTGTAGTTCACTCAGTGGTTTTCCAAAAAAACTGTTTTTATGAAAACAAATCGCCAGTGCAGTTTGAGCCTGTTGACATGATTCTGTCATTATGGTCCAGATATTTAAGGAAATATTTTAAAATGAAGTAAATAGAAAGTTTTTTTTTTTTAATCTTTATTCGTTCTCCTGTAGCCGCTACTTCATGATAAGGCTCTTGATGATGAGGTATGGCCAACCTCTCCTCTTACTGTTAGGCTGCAGTTTATCAGGATTTGGAACATAGTATAGACTCATCCTAAGTCACTGCTTTGGCAAATGTGGTAGGACATTCTCCCTCACCTGTACCGTCCGTCCCCCCCACCCTCGCCGCCAGTCCCTGACATGCACACTTAGATTGTTTTGCCTTGAAAGAAACTATTCGAATAGATTACATGTAAATAGTGAATCATGTAAAATGGGAACACATGTACACCCATGGCTGATTCATGTCAATGTGTGGCAAAAACCACTATATAACCAAAATACTGTAAAGTAATTAGCCTCCAATTAAAATAAATAAATTAATTTAAAAAAACCACAAAAAACCTTTGAAGACAGATGGAAAAGTTTCTTTCTTAAGTTTAACTGAAAAGCAATCTTTGCAAAACTTTACATTGTTTATTCATGAGTAAAGTGGTATTTATTCTAGATAAGGATGAACTGGTGACTGATCCTTCCTAATTACTTGTCCCAGAGGCTGACCTGCTCAGAAAGAAAGCCCCAGACTTCCACTACTATTTTAAGCAGTCTCATCCATCATTATCTTTTGCTTAATAAATGAGTTCAGTTAACTCTTCTATTGATGCTTGTTATGGCGAATATAGGAAAATTGAAGACATGGAAGGTATGGTTATTGACCTTGTGGAATCTTTCATTTTAGGCAGAGGGAAAAGCGTCCATTCATTCATACATGAATAAAAGACATGGTTATGTAATATAATTCAAGTTATAAAAGCAGATACTTAGGAAATTTAAAATGTTATAGTGAGCATGAAGTGAGGGAGATCCCAGAGATTATGTGTACATCAATTTGATTAAACTTTTGTCAATATAAAGACATTTTTGGTACTTGATAGAGTCATTCATGATTGTTTCCTTATTTGATGGAAAATTAAGATTATATGAAAAAAGTGGAAGCCTAAGTCACATTGGCTTTAAGGTCGCTGTCATTGATAAATGAGTGATGGGAATCATTGTTTTTGAACAAACCTCTTAAAGAAATCACAACTAACTTCATACACTGATGAGCTATACCTGATGAGAGCAAAGCACTGCTAAGAATGGTGACTCCTTTTTTTCCGTAGAAGTATCCAGTAGAGAGACATCTAAATGTATAGAAAGCAAAGCTTTTTAGAAGTTTTTTAAATAATCATTTTAAAGTTACTTGGTCACCTTAGCTTTAATTTAAATGCATGTTCCAGATGGGCCATTTATGCAATTCATTGTAACCACAGCTACGGTTTCCTCTCTATTAAAATCAGCAGTTCCTGTCTTTTGATGGGGTGCTCATGGTTTATAACATAAATGGCATTACTTTGAGAGAGGGATAACTTAGGTATGGCATTGGGTTTTTTTTCTTTTTGCAGCTTGAGGCAGTTGTAAAATAACTTAATGTAGCTTTTTACAACTGTGTATTCTATAGCATTTTTTCATTTGGTGTAATTTTAACTGTTAATGTTTTTGGCATTGTGCTTTGTATCATTTATTAAATAAAAATAAAAAAAAATAAAGAATCTTGTAGGCGGTTTTAATAAATTCAAGTGTATTATCCTCCAATAAAATAAAATCAGCAATGTTGACTGCTTTGTTATTTTAAATTTCAAGGCTGCAAAACTGGTATAAGTAAGCCAAGCAAACCCCGCCACATTGCAGAGCTCCCTCCTCTGTTAGTAATTGGGGCGCTTGAGAGATGGTGCATTGCACTTTGTGCTGACAGTGTGGGCCACATCAGCATTGGCATTATTTAACAGAGGGATAACCCACTCCAGTGTTCTTGCCTGGAGAATCCCAGGGATGGGGGAGCCTGGTGGGCTTCCGTCTATGGGGTCACACAGAGTCAGACATGACTGAAGTGACTTAGCAGCAGCAGCAGAGGAGGGATACTGTCTAAAACCTTTGCTTTTTAATCCTAATGATGATAAGTTTGCTCTCTGGCATGGATCAGAAACTGTCCCTGACTGCCCGTAAGGTATTTTTCAGTATATTGCCTCTGTGCCATATGTATCTCCCTTCCCCTCAGTGAGTTTTATAGTCTGAGAAACCCCACCACAGAATTCACCAGTTATTATTTAATAAGTGGTTTCAGAGTTTAACCTAATTTCAAGAACATACTTTGTAGATGAGCAGCTATTATCTGTTAAGTAAGATTACATTGCTGAGCATAATTAAAGTCTGTTTTACTTAAGGGTCACAATGTGGAGAGAAGGAATTCTAATCCTTCATTTGACAAGTCTCAGAATCTCTGAGACTTGTTTCTTCACGGAGTCTTGGTTTCTTCACAAAACTAACATTATTGTTAGGATTGTTGAAGACCCAAAGTATGTTTACTGCCCCAGCTGGAGTTTTGTGATGATGGGGGCACTGGTGGGGATGGTTCCTTAGCCACCATGTAGCAATGGGTAGGACTAGCCTTTCCTAGAAAATGAGACCTGGAAAGGTAAACTAATAATGTTCAAGGTGAATCATGAAAGACCTCACTCAGTAGGACTGTCACGTTGCTTTATGGGAAGGATGCCTGCACCAGCCATGTCCCATCTCCAGTCTCTGCACCTTTGAGTGTCAGCCTCATGTAGCTTTGTTGTGGGGAGACTACCGCTCGACAGCTCAGACCCTGGATGACTTTGAGCAAACAAACACTTTTCATATTTCTGACCTTGCTTGGAAAAATGAGTATGTTGGATTATTCTATCTGCAAATTTTCTTTTCCTCTGAAGTATTAAGTTAGTTGTAAATTTTGAAGTTCTTTCAAGTGAGAAAAAATGGTCTTATATGCAGGAGTCAGAAGTTAAAGACACATGCCAGATGCACATAGCTTTGTGTTCCTAAGGCAGCCTTTTTACTCCTCTCAGTTTTTAGCATCTTGTGCTTGATACTTGATTTTGTGATGGTTTATGTAATTTAAATGGCCAGAGTAGTTTGAGTTTCAGGATGGGCGCAATAGTGAATACACAAGTGTTTAGCTTATCTCATTGTCTAATTGAGTAAGAATGCCCTTACACCACGGAGAAGGCAATGGCAAGCCACTCCAGTACTCTTGCCTAGAAAATCCCATGGATGGAGGAGCCTGGTAGGCTGCAGTCCATGGGGTCGCTAAGGGTCGGACACGACTTAGCGACTGCACTTTCACTTTTCACTTTCACACATTGGAAAAGGAAATAGCAACCCACTCCAATGTTCTTGCCTGGAGAATCCCAGTAACGGCGGAGCCTGGTTGGCTGCCGTCTAAGGGGTCGCACAGAGTCGGACACGACTGAAGTGACTTAGCCGCAGCAGCAGCAGCAGCCCTTACACCATCAGATTTTTTTTTTAAAGAAAGTCTTATTTATTTAGGATAATTGCAGTTAGAAAGTTTATTTTAATGAGGTGCTAAATGATCTCTTGGGATTGAGAAGTTCTTTTGTTATTTAAAAAGTGGGTCTTTTAGAGTGCTAGCAAACTTAATGCCATGTTTAAACTAAATGGCTGTTTTCTTTGAGTCTGTTAAAAGAAAATTTTTCTGTTCTATTGAATAAGATTTGGCTGGTTTTCATTTCCCATCTAATCTGGTCATTTTTAAAGACCAACCTTCTGTTGACTTTGTTATTGCCTTGCTTTCATGCTGATCTTCGCGTTGTGTCAAATCCTTGATCAGTCGTTACTCTAGGCATAGTCTTGTACTTAGTGTCTGTCACTTCTCTCCCTTTGGTTGGAATTCTTTAAAAAAAATCCCCTCTGAATTAATAAAACCATCAGAACTTTTCAGCATCAGTAGGTATAAACGTTCTCCATTCCAGTGGACATTTACGTTTTCCTTTGCATGGTCTCTGTAGCTGCATGCAAGGTGGATTCAAGAAACAGATGCATATAAAACCAATGCATAGTGAAAAATACTGCACCAGTAGACCATGTATTTGTTATCTTAAAAGTGGTTTTGCCTCTTAATTTTGTTCAGATTACATAGTATGTGATCATTACAAAGAAACATCGCAGACAGCGCAGAAACATTGCTTAGAAAGGGAGACCTCGATGATCTTCAGTCTCCCAGCTCTTTCCATCCTGCCAAGATCGTGTTTGCTGTTGGTGTTGTGAGCATCCCCAGCTTTATAATTACATAATTATATTTATTCCTCTATCATTTAGGTATTTGACTTTATAAGAATGAGAGTGTGCAACAGCTTGCTTTTTTCACTTATTTTTATATTCCACCTCATTACAAACTGATTTACCTTCTTCTTTTGATTGGTTGATATATGGATGTCCTCCAGTCTAGTTCATCAATTTCCTATCCATAGACACCTGGGTTATTTTAGCTTT
The DNA here is from genome assembly GCF_049115385.1 of Moschus berezovskii. Classification (NCBI taxonomy): domain Eukaryota; kingdom Metazoa; phylum Chordata; class Mammalia; order Artiodactyla; family Moschidae; genus Moschus; species Moschus berezovskii. Next base: position 50,636,491 of record NC_142483.1, on the reverse strand, counting down.
TCAATACTTAACATTCATAGACACAGGGAACATACACACACACACACATATATATATATATATATATATTTTAGGACCTACTTTATTCATTTCTTCTCTTGGCCAAAAAATTTTCCAACTACTTATTTCTTTGACTATATATGATTTTCACGTGGTTCAGTATTCAAAAATTAGAGGGTGTGCGCTCAGTTTCTGGGACTGCTGTGACAAAGTGCCTCCAGCTGCTGACTCAGAACAATAGAGATTTATTGTCTCACATCCTGGAGGCAGGAGTCAAAATCAAGGTGATGGCTGGGCTGTTCCTTCCAAGGTCCGAGAGGAGCCTCTATTGCAGGCCCCTTCCTGACTTCTGAGGGTGTTATATATATATTTTTTGCATACTCCCACAAGTTTTCCAATAGGATGTTAGCCTTATTGTGTTGTGTGTGTTGCAAATATTATTTTCTAGTTTGTATCTGATTTTGTTGCTTCTTACTAACTGCACATTAAATATAAATGATAAATAAAATGATGTCTCCAAGGTTGGTCACACTAAGAGTAGGCTCAGATCTTATAAATAATTCCTGTCTTTGCTGATACTGTTTTAAAGCAAACCAGGAAGTCAGTTAATAATCTTGGATTATGATCTTGTTAAATAGGACATTGAATTTATTACAAAAGGTTGCTGCTGTAAAACTGTGTTTGCAGAGATTGGGTTCCTTTGAAGGCAAACGTTGGTTTGGGTCATCATTCCTGAAACCATTTCCTAATACAGTGTTGAATTACAAGAGAATTGTTCATTGATAAGATTAACATATTTTAGGAGGGAAATTCAATGTATGGATGCACTGTATTCATGTTCATCAACATTTCCCCCCAAATTTTTGGTTGTAAAATGAAGTTATGTAAATGAAATTGTAATGTATGCTTGAATGGAATTATGAAACAAATCCTTTTATAAACCGAATAATCATGACTTAATTATATCTAGCATATAGATATGTACTTAAGTATAAATTCCATCTACAATTGTGTTGTTTAAGTTCCAAGTAGAATCTCCACTATGTAGTGTTATAGTTATTTGGGATGGGAGGGAGTGATTATAGATTCCTTGGTTTGGGGATGTGTGAGAAATTTAAGTACATTCAGTTTAATCCTTTGAAGTTCGTAAACACATAGAATCTCTGTGTTATGTTGAGTCTTAAAACTAACCCAATAAGCTTTTTTTCTTCCTGGCTTTGTAGTACACTTCACCTCGCAGTGGTATCTTCTGAGTAAACCATCAGTCTGTGCTTAGTTAGCATGTGGTGAGTGAAGAATAATATGTCTTGTGTCTTTTGTGCAAAAAATCTAATGTATTGCATGATACTAACCATTTTGCTGGAATTCTTTTGTTCTTCTGTTTAATGAAAAATATGATTATGCTATGGGTTAATACAGGGATTTTCTGTTAATTTTGCTTTCATATATAGATTAATAATCACCACCACCAATGTTATATAATTCTAGGAAATTTTAGTTCTTTAAATAGCAATTGAAAGTTTCAAAATTGCTGTTTGAAATTTTGCCCAAAAATCCCCCCAAAAATGTTTATGTATTTTATATTCCTTTTTGTGTTTTATTTCTTGAGAATGGCCTTCAAAGTTAATAAAGATTATGAGAGAGAAATGAAAAATCATTTTCTAGCTAGGAGTGATATGTTTCACGAATCCAGAATGTAAAATATTACACAGCTTGCTTAGAGTCAGTCTAGTCTGAAATAATGAGCACTAGTAAAGTTAATTTAAAAATAAATGGCAGTTTTATTACTTCTAGCAATCATGTGTGTTAGTCACTAAGTTGTGTCCAACTGTTTGCGACCCCATGGACTATAGCCCGCCAGGCTCCTCTGTCCATGAAATTCTCCAGGCAAGAATACTGGAGTGGGTTGCCATTTCCTGCTCCAAGGGATCATACAGTATAGCAGAATGACACGTTTGTCCTGAGGAGACCCTTAGGCAGCCTGCTTTAATTGAATGTAGCTGTTTGTAATTAATGTGCTAGTACAATGAGGTGGAGGCATCTAAAAGGTTTGGATACACTTGATTGTCCTCACATTTAAACACCCCTCCCATCACCTCTACATATTATCCATGCTGTTAGCATGATTTAGTGCCCCCTAAAAATTGAGGGTATGTCTTTATCTCAAACTTTGCATGAATTTTCACAAGTGACAAGCTGAATCACAATCAATAGAGCTTACTTATAATTAAACATTCTCTGTGATTATTAATTCAACTAACATGCAACTAACAGTATCAAGTTTTAAAATGTTAATATACAGCATTTTTTTAACCTTTTAAGTTCAAATATCCTTTCTGCCTACATTTGAATTTCAGTTTTATTTTTAATGTGTATCAGTTAACTTGTTTTAGTGATTGTCTAAAGCTGTCATTAGTCATGTAAATCCCATCTCTAGCTCAGTAAGTCCTCACTTTTGCCTTTGTTTATAATATTATAAATACTGTATCATGCTCCTTACTGCATTTAAATAGCATCATTTAGCGCTTGAAATGCTACCATCCAGCATTTCTGTTGATGGGTAACTTGTCTTCTCAACTTTCAGTTAGAAAAATTTCAAGCAAGATTTGTAAAACTTAAGTAAACACTCATAAACGCTTCCCCTATATTTACCAGTTATTAACACTCTGCCGGATTTTCTCACTCTCACTCTTGCTTTCTCTCCATATATACATTTTCTCCTCTATGACATTTGACAGGTGCTTGCAGGCATTGTGCTTGTAAGCATTTGACAGTTACTTGCCAAACATAAACCAAGTATCTTACTAAGTATCTTCACGGTTAAGGACCCTTTTCCTGTATACTCACAATACAGTTGCCACTGCTCGGAAATTTAATATTAACACACTGCTGTTATCTAATACATAGTAAATACCCACATTTCCCAATTTTCCAAATAATGTCTCATAATTTTTACAATTCTAGGATCCATTGGGAGATTGCATTTTGTCATCATATTCTTCAGGTCTCTTTTGAACTAGAAAAGTCCTCCCAGCGTTTTTTTGGTCTCTCATGACATTGACAGTGTGCAACATTATTGAATCATACATGAACTTCTTCTCTTCCTGCAACAGTGCAAGCTAACACTTGAAAATAATAACTGAAAAAGGGTTTTAAATATCACAGGAGATCTTTTTCTTATCTTCTGTAGATTTCTAGGACTAACATGCGTGTTGAATGAGTTTTATATTAATAAATAGTAAACTCTTGGGGATACATCCTGAGTGGTGGATTATAATAAAGTTGAGAAGACTTTATTACTTTCTCTAGAACTGAAAGATTCTCTCTGTTACTTAATCATCTTTGGTGGTTTATTTTTATACATTTTGGACTTCATACTTGATTTGACCACTGGCTTTTAGAATCTTATCTAGAGAAATCTCATTAGGAAGTTTTAACATCATGTCTTATAAGCATATTAAGTTTTAAAATTAAGTTCGTTAATTTCAGATGAGGCATACATAATTTTTTTAAACCAGAAGGCAGTTGTCCCTTGCTGCTATGCCTAGCATCCTGGGAGAACTGTAATATATAGAAAGATCAGTAGAGAAGAAGGAAAAGCCTTTTCTCCTCTTAAATCTAGCCTGCATCCTTGAAAGCTTCTCCTGTGCTAGCACGCTTACCTCCTGGCTTTCTCTAATCGTGACCGGGTAGCCTTCGGCACGTGCTGCAAGGTTGCAGTTTCCGATTTCAGGTACAGAGACTGCTTTCAGGACTGCTGACTAAAAGATCATTCTAAGGACTGTAATGTTTAGAAGATCCCTTCAGGATTTAATGTTTAGAATATTTGTACTTCAGTCTTCAGACCATAGAATGTAATTTTAATATAATTTAACTTGAAAAAATAAATCTCCCAAAAAGTTAGCTTTAGAAGTTTTTGTTTTTTTCTCCGTTTCTTTTTTCTCCTCATCCTTTTTCTTTTCCAGTCATGGCTGCGACCTTCATCTTAAAGAAGTTGGGAGAGTGATGCTGGACAGACCTGGAAAACTGTGCACGTTTGCTGTTGTTAGTATGAAGCTGTATTCAGGGCCCCTCATGTAGCCAGAAGACCAAGAAAAATCTGACATTGGCCCTCGGAAAGATTGCAGACTGCTTTTAATATAGATTATTATATCAGTGGAGAAACAATGATAGTTTTGGGGGTTATCAATTTTTTGTTGTTGTTGTTGGGAAGAGTTTTATGTTGTTTAAAAGATATTTTGAATAACTTAACCTGACTTATGGGCTCACTTCATGTTCCTTTCTTCCATTCTTTTTGTCCCTCTTTTTAAAGAACTGCTTGACTTTCCTATTTATTTTTAGGGTGATTTTTTTTTTTTTAAAGACTTGTGCAATACATTTTGAGGTGAAATTTAGTGGATTTTTTTCTGATAAATTAGAGCATTTAATTGAGTATTTTATCCAGATTGATTTGTTGAATATTTGCTAAAGACTAGTTCTTTAAGCTCTGACATATGATAAATCCAAATGGCAGTACCTCATTGTTTACTTAGCTTTTGTACTTATATTTTTCAGAGGAAAAAATACTACTGTAAATTGTAAATAGCCAATACATAACTGTATCGTATGCAAATCTGTGACTGTTGGCAATGTCATCTCAGAACAGAAAAATAAAGTTTATTTACTGTATGAAATGTGCTTATTGTGTTTTTTCCTAAATTGAAATCTCTTCAAAGTAGTTTAGAATTTATGTTCTGTCTGGGCGAATTATAATAAGGAACTGTTTGTCAAGAGAGCTGAATAGCTAAGTATTTGGAAAGATTTTTAATGCATTTAATCATGGAGTATTTTTCTCATGTGTCAATGCTTGTATGGGAGAATAGGCTCTGTGTGTGTGTGTATACATGCTTACAATTATAATTCTATTTATATTAAGGCCCATTAAAATTTCTGTGAAACTGCTTTTAATTGCATGATATTTTATCCTCAGTATACATCATTTAACACCACATTTTCTACTGCTGAACATCTAGGATAGTCATTTTGATTCAGTACTCCATGATGATCTGCCAGTCCATATTGTAAGCACACTGGAAAGAACAGTCTAGGACCAACCCGTCTTTCTCTCAACAACCTTTGATTGCCAAACACGGACACGCTTCAGAAGACCGTGTGCAGGTTTGTCTGGCACTCTTTCCCCAAACATTCCAAAGATGTGATGTGTGGGCGAGCATTCGGAATCAGTATACTCTTAAAGAGCACTGCATTTCAAAACTGAGCTTCACTCAGATCTGAAGTGTCAAAGATGCATTGAAATAGTAGTGCCTGCAGCGGTGCTGCGGTGGGGTGTAGGTGGGGGTGTGGGCGAGGTGGAGGCCTTCCTTCCACACTCCAGCCATTGTTTCTGTAATAATAACAGTTCCCTTATGCCTTCCTTTAAGATCGTCTTTAATCAGGTCTTGTTGTTAAGTTCTTCAGAAGTGTCCAAACACCAAACATATGTGAATATACGACACTCAGTAAACAATACGGCCATTTAAAATTTTACTCTTAAGAGTCAATGCAGTTAAAATGTGGGTATGGGGACATCTCTTATAATTTTCCCATTGCTTATTCCCCTGCTGTAGGAAGGCTGCTTCTCACTTACCACACACCTGGATTGGGCCACCCTCCCCTTTTATTTTATTTTTTGGAAAATGTTTATTTATTTGACTGTGCCAGCATGTGGGATCAAGTTCCCTGACCAGGGATCGAACCTGGGTCCCCTGCAGTGGGAGCTGTGAGTCTTAGCCGCTAGACCTCCGGGGAAGTCCCATGCCCTGCTGTTTTAAATGGGGAATGTGTAGTGTTTCCCTGCCCCTTCTTATCATCCCACCACTGTATGTTGGGAGTGGGTAGGGCAGATAATTCGTATTTCTCATTCACAGGTTTCCAAGAAAAGTTAACTCAAGATCTGGGGTGGTTCACGAGATCCTGGATATAATGTTTGATGCTACAGTTGGGTGAGACTTTGGGGAAATTTTGGGAAAATGATGAATGTATTTTATGGGCAGTCAGGAAGGAAATGAATATTTATGACCCAGTGAGCAGATTGTGGTGGAATAGATTGTTGCTTCCAGTTCTTTTCTCCCTCCCTGTATTTGGATCATGCATCCACATCCTTTGTTATCTGGGTTCACAGTACCCCCTGTTAGAGTGGGTGGGGTACATTTCTTTACCTAAGCACTGAGATTGGCTGTATGACTTTGGTCAATGAGTTTTGAGTGGATATGACTTTGCCACATCTGAGCGGCAGTTTTAAGAGCCCTTGCATAGTTCAGCCATTCCCTTTTTATCTCTGTCATGAGACAGATAAAGACATGAGACAGAGTTCTCCCTTAGCTTGGGCCCTGGGATAAGTTATGATACATTGACCGGATGTGTAACAAGAGTAAGAAATAAGTAGTTATTATTAAAAGCCACTGAGATTTGGGGGTGATTTGTTACTATAGCATGTGCATGCACGCTAAGTTGCTTCAGTCGTGTCCGACTCTTTGCAACCCCATGGACTGTAGCCCGCCAGGCTCCACTGTCCATGGAGATTCTCCAGGCAAGAATACTGGAGGGGGTTGCCTGCTCTCCTCTAGGGGATCTTCCCAACCCTGGGATTGAACCCAGGTCTCCTGCATTGCAGGCAGATTCTTTACCATCTGAGCCACCAGGGAAGCCCTACTATAGCATAACATAGTGAAAACTGACACAATGCGCGAAAAAAGAAAAAAATTATTGCAGGATAGTGTGATGTCTTCAGTTTTTAGAAGTTTGACTATGATATCTTGGTGTGGATTTATTTAGGTTTATCTTTGCCTAGCTTCTTGAATCTACAGGTTTATGTCTTTCACCAAATGTGGGAACTTTTCAGCCATTATTTGAGTATTTTTTTTAGCCCTACCCTCTTCTTTTCCTACTCTGTTTCTGGGACCCCATTGACAGGTTAGATGCTTTGTTATAGTCCCACGAGTCCCAGAGGCCCTGTTCTCTTTTTTTTTTCCCAGCCTGATTTCTGTTGTTCAGATTGAGTAATTTCTCTTGTTCTGTTTATAAGTTCTTTGACTCTTTCCTCTGTACTCTCCTTTCTGCTGTTGAACCCATTCACTGAGTTTTTATTACTATGATTATTTATTTTTTTGATGTGGGCCATTTTAAAAGTCTTTATTGAATTTGTTGCAATATTGATTGCTTGTTTTATGTTTTGGTGTTTTGTCTGTGAGGCATGTAGGATCATAGCTCTGTAATCAGGGGTTGAACCCATACCCCTGCATTGAAAGGCAAAGTCTTAAGCACTGGACCACCAGGGAAGTCCCCCGTCCATTGAGTTTTTAATTTGAATGATTGTATTTTTTAAGTTCTAAAATTCCCACTCAGGTCTTCATATCTTCCATTTCTTTGCAGAGATGTTCTGTTTCTTTGCTTCAAGCATGTTTGTAATTTTTCACTGAAGCACATGTCTGATGGCTGCCTAAAATCTTTGTCAGGTAAAGGATGGGATAGGAGTCCAGCTTTTCTACTAGGCCTTCATTGATGCCAAAGGTGGGGAGGTTCTCCCCATCACTGCGGGGTGGGGGTGTCGAGTTAATAGTTGCCCACTAGACCTCTCCTGACAGTACAGGAGGTTGACCTCTTTACCGTTTACCTTTGAGTAGCAGTGGAAGTCCACTCTCTGCTGGGGCTCCTCTTCTTCTACCCCTGCTTGCTGCTCAGCCTCCTCTGACATCACCCTGCATGAGCTTTGGGTGCCTCCTTAAAGCCTGGAGGAAGTTAGAGCCCTAAGCTCCCCACTGTGCCTTTGTTAGCAGGGGTTGGGGGCAGGTCACATTGTTTCTTGCTGGAAGATTTTTTTGTGTGTGGCTGGAGTAGAGCAGTGGTAGTCTAAAAGCCTTCTGTCTTGCCGGGCTGCCCCTTTCTGGTCCTTCACTTGAGCATCCAATGTTTCCAGATAGCCAGTTTCTTCAGTTCCAAGTCTGCCGTATATGAGGCAGAGGAAACCTCAGGAATTCACAGCATGTCATGCCTCAGAACCCAAGTGCCCAGGCCAGTCTGCCTCTTCCACTCCACTTTCCAAGTCTTTTTAGGTTTGTTTTATATATTAATACAACGCCCAGGGTTTTCAGCTGTACTTAGTAGGAGGCTTCGGGAAAAATATGTCTGCTCCATCCTCCCTGAAGCCGGTCTAGTACACAATGTGATTGTAGTTAGTATATATTTAGTGTGTATTATTTAGTGATTTGAAGAATTCTATGTATTGTTCCAGATATATGCACTTTAAGAAAATAATTAATTTTTAATTGAAGGATAATGCTTTATAATACTGTGTTGGTTTCTGCCACACCTCAGCATGAATCAGCCACAGGTGTACATATGTCCCCTCACTCTTGAACTTCCCATCCCTTCTAGGGTGTCAGAGATGAGTGGTTAAAGAAGTTGTGGTACATATATACAATGGAATATTACTCAGCCATAAAAGGAATGCATTCGAGTCAGTTCTAATGAGGGATGAACCCAGAGCCTATTATAGAGAGTAAGTCAGAAAGACAAAAACTAATGTCATATATTAATGCATATAAATGGTACTGATGAACCCATTTGCAGGGCAGGAATAGAGACCCAGACCTAGAGAACAGACTTGTGGACGCAGCGGGGGAAGGAGAGGGTGGACTGACAGAGAGCAGCATGGAGACATGTGCAGCACCGTGGGTAAGACAGCCGGCCAGTGGGGATCTGCTGTGTGACGCAGAGGGCCCAGCCTGGTGCTCTGTGACAGATAACATTCACTTCTAATAGATGTAAACCAGAAGCATTAGCAGCTCATTCGTAATAGTGGTTATAACTGGTCTTCCCTGGTCACGTCCATGGAATGTTATTTCCTCATCCTTTAGTTTTTCTCATGGCATCAATTATTGCCTGCCCTCAGTAAAAATTACTGTTTTCTTTGTACTAGAATGAGAACTCCAAGAGGCCAGGCTTATTATCTGTCTTGTCTACAGTTGTATCCTTATGACCTGGAATATGCAATAAGCACACAATAAATGTGTATTGAATATACATGAATGGATGAACAAGTAAATTAAGAAAGATAAAATGTACCAGTACTTTTTCTGTAATTAAAAAACAAAAAAATATTTTAAGACTGGGAAAATGTTTAAAGACCTTTCTCTCTTAAGAAGACATGGGAACACAAGGGAGCAAGAAGAAGACAGTTATGAGCAGAACCAGGGCTTTGTTTTCACTTGTTTTATAAGTGAAAGTGAAGTCACTCAGTCGTGTCTGACTCTTTGCGACCCCATGGACTGTAGCCTACCAGGCTTCTCAGCCCATGGGATTCTCCAGGAAAGAATACTGGAATGGGTTGCCATTTTCTTCTCCAGGAAGGAGTTTTATAAGTTTTATATGTGAGTTAGTCTCAAATATTAATATTTTAAGGAACCAATTACTTGTCACACACATCACAGTGGATCAGGACATACCAGGAGAAATGAGTACAGCTACAAAGAGTCTCTTCCCTGTTTTCATTCCTACTTTCATTCCTAGATTTTTTTTTTTTGGGGGGGGGATTGAGCCACCTTAGATTTGAAGGTTAGGTTAGGCCCTGGGAAAGAACCTGGGAAAGCTCCAAAGAGCTTAAATTTCCCTAATCTCTTGGAGAGGCAACATAGCATGCTGGCTAAGCATGCTGGCTAAGAATGCAGGCTCGGGCCAGCCTGCCAGGCTTCCAGGTCTAGCTTGGCTATTTACTCACTAGGCAAGGGATCTGAGACAGGGTGGGATCGCGGGCCCTTTGCTGCACCTGGACGAACTCTCCCTGAGCAACAGAATACAGGAAGCTATAAAGGACTAAGGAAACTGTGTGTATTTGCAATTGGGACAAATTATGAACAATAAGACACAAAAAGGCCAAAGCCCAACTGCCACTTGTGAGGTACTGGGAGCAAAACAGGGCCCCACACATGGTCCCTGCACACAGCACCATCAAGGGGGTGGGAAGACCACCTAAGCCACCCCTCCGGCTTGACCCACCTCTGAACCACCATCCCCAACCCCACCCCATCTAAGAGACCAGCCAGCCACTGGGAGCGAGGGAAACCGTTACTTATTTCTGCTGCCTTGTGCCGCAGCAGGAGTCCCAGTAACGCCTTGCTGAAATTCTTGTCTAGCCTCTTATCGAAGTCTACTGATGGTAACAAAGGTAACAGGAGCAGAAACAGCAGCCTGCAAACCCTTTTGGAAGCTTCTGCTTAAATCACAACCTGGGCCAAACTCAGAATTTAGGGGTGGGGAAATTCACACCATCTTCTAAGAGGAGGATTCAGAAAGGATTTGTAAGGGTGTGAATGCAGTGAGCGGGTGACGATTTGGGGAGCTGAATGCAAGCAATTTATCAAAATACTTCTCAGCTCAGTACAGTCGCTACCAATCAGCTGAGCTCATACAGGTCATCCAGCCTGCCTGCTGGCACAAGTGTAAGCATGTTTCCTGGAAGGACATGCTTCAGGGAACCCTGCAGAGCCAGGGGCAGGACGAAAGGACGAGGTTCTGGACCTCTTCTCTCAGAGCTGCTCCACTTTTACTTGTTTTGTATATTGAGCTTCTCCATGAGGTTTTGTTTGAAAAAAGTCTGCCATCAAAAAACCTTTAACAGATTTTCTCTTTGGATGTATTCAGACCAACAGGAAGAGCACACTTAAACCATGTTTCCTTGGTGCCTCTGTAAGTGCTTTTGCTCATCTGTTTCAGTCTATACCTTGGGTGATACTCAAAGGCCTCCATAAGGAAGAACTTAAGGGAATCAATGATTATATGTTCTTTACAACTATGAATCACCAATAGGTAAGAAATTTATTTATAGACAAGTGCCAGGGAAAGTTTCAATGTATTTTCTCTTTGGTCAATGAGAACTATTTTATGTATCATGTAACATGTTTCCCTTTTACCTTTGGCCACATGGAAGCTTGGTGCCAAATTTAGATCCCACATTTCATAACTCTTAAAACTAGAATGGCCCACTGAAATTCTAAAATACAGATTGCAAGGCTTTAGCCAGAGAGATTCTGTTTCAGTGTGGACCACTGGGCTGCCCCTGCTGGCTTGATTCTTTCTCTTCTCCTTCTGTCCTGGACTTGCCTTCTGATTCTAATACATGTTTCCTTTGGCCCTGATTGTTCTTTCATGTAGTAAGTCAGTTATTCCTCAGTCCAGACCAGCAGTGAGGAGGGGACTGCTCCCAGGGCCAGTGAAGGCCCTGGGCTGCTGCTGGCGCGTCTAGGGGCCTAGCCTGGGAAGGAGGAAGGTACTCAGCTGAGGAGGGTAGGAGGCACCAGACCCTCTAAGTCTGTGGGTTTGAGAATCCAGGTGTCTTCCCCAGTGAGCAACCCTGGGGGAGGCCTAATCTGGGGGTCGAGGGCAGGGCTGGGCCTGAGGGTTAGCAGACAACACCCTGGGCTCAGGGAAGCAGGACTCCGGCCCAGAAAGGGCACAGCCCACCAAGTCTCCTGTAACTTCTGAACATCTGATCACACAGGGTCACCGTGGGGATCTTCACTCCTGTGGGCACCTCCAAATTTAGGTGGAGTAACCAAGGCTCCCAGAGTTGAATCCAACATTCAGGCTTGGCCCAAAGTTGTTGGAAAGAACATGATTGTCCTCTAGGATGATTCTGAATTTAGAATTGAATGTAAATGTTGAAATGAATCCATGGTCCTAATCTTTTGGGGTTATTTGTATTTTTAAGATAATTTGCATATTAAGTTGGCTAATAAGTTAGCCCTGGGTTCATTTTAAAACGTATCATTGAAGAATTGATTTAGATTTATGATCTTAAGCTAAAACTTTATTAAGCTTATAAATAATATTGGAATATTTAAGATACCAAGATAGATATTGTTTTATCAGTTAGATTTATCAACCTTGGTTAAATAATGAATTAAGCACTTGGGAGCTTTTAGAGTTATGTGAATCATGAAATGCTTTTGTTTGTGAAAGTCACTCAGCTGTGTCCAACTTTTTATGACCCCATGGACTGTACAGTCCATGGAATTCTCCAGGCCAGAATACTGGAGTGGGTAGCCTTTCCCTTCTCCAGGGGATCTTCTCAATCCAGGAATCAAACCCAGGTCTCCTACATTGCAGGCAGATTCTTTACCAGTTAAGTCACAAGGGAAGCCCAATGAAATGCTTATCTAGGAAATCAAATGTAATACATTTATTAATATAGTAATTTCAAACAAAGGGAGTTTAATGAAGTTACAAAAACTTCCTGAAAATGATTGCTTGAAATTTGGTAGGTTCATAATTAACGAAACCAAAGCTGAACTTAAGGTTCTATATTTGTGATGTTCATAATTCCAATATTAATTTTTTTAAACTGAAGTAGTCTTCTAATGAAAACTTTCTCTTAAATCTCTTTGAAAATGCTAATTAGAATTACATTTCCCCCCTCCTTTATGCTACAGCTCTTATTTTCTCTGTAGATAGTTGTTCTGTGAACTTTTTTTCCTGTTGTTGGGGTTCCCAGTGGCCGGCAGCCCCCAGTGACTGTCACAGGACTCGGTGGGTCACCCTCATGGCCTGAATGAGTTTCCCTTTGTGTTTTAAATCTGTTTGCTCGACAGCTGTGTCCCTGAATGAAAGGGCCACCTCTGCACCCTGCAGAAGTGGGCAGGGCTGCTGTCTTACCTTTGGAGTCTTTCTCTCTGCTTTGTTCTCTCCTCCTCTCCCTCCTTCTACTCTTACAAGACTATTTTCCTTCTGCTCTTTTACACACGCTAGAATTAGATTCACTCCAGGGCAGCCACAGAGCTCCCTGTTCCTGTTTAAGTGGGAAGACAGAGGAGGAGGAAGGAGCGTTCATGGAGTATCTTCTCCTCCTCACAGCATTCAAGCCGTCCTAGAGGGTATAGGCATTGCTGTCCCATTTGACTCATTAGGATTCCCCTTTAGTGGTTTTTCCCGTAGTCACATATGGATACAAGAATTGGACCATAAAGAAAGCTGAGTGCCAAAGAATTGATGCATTTGAACTGTGGGGTTGGAGAAGACTCTTGAGAAAGTCTCTTGGACTGCAAGGAGATAAACCAGTCAATCCTAAAAGAAGTCACTCCTGAATGTTCTTTGAAAGAACTGATGCTGAGGCTGAAGCTCTAATACTTTGGCCACCGGATGCAAAAAGCTGACTTATTAGAAAAGACCCTGATGCTGGGAAGGATTGAACGCAGGAGGAGAAGGGGATGATACAGGATGAGACGGTTGGATGGCATCACCGACTGTATGGACATGAGTTTGAGCAAGCTCTGGGGGTTAGTGATGGACAGGCTAGCCTGGTGTGCTGCAGTCCATGGGGTCACAAAGAGTCAGACATGACTGAGCGACTGAACTGAATGACTTATTTGTTCAACAGACTGGTTCCAAATAGGAGAAGGAGTACGTCAAGGTTGTATATTGTCACCCTGCTTATTTAACTTATATGCAGAGTACATCATGAGGAACGCTGGGCTGGAGGAAGCACAAGCTGGAATCAAGATTGCTGGGAGAAATATCAATAACCTCAGATATGCTGATGACACCACCCTTATGGCAGAAAGTGAAGAGGAACTCAAAAGCCTCTTGATGAAAGTGAAAGAGGAGAGTGAAAAAGTTGGCTTGAAGCTCAACATTCAGAAAACTAAGATCATGGCATCTGGTCCTATCTCTTCATGGGAAATAGATGGGGAAACAGTGGAAACAGTGTCAGACTTTATTTTTCTGGGCTCCAAAATCACTGTGGATGCTGATTGCAGCCATGAAATTAAAAGACGCTTACTCCTTGGAAGGAAAGTTATGACCTAGCTAGACAGCATATTAAAAAGCAGAGACATTACTTTGCCAACCAAGGTCTGTCTAGTCAAGGCTATGGTTTTTCCAGTGGTCTTGTGTGGATATGAGAGTTGGACTGTGAAGAAAGCTGATTGCCGAAGAATGGATGCGTTTGAACTGTGGTGTTGGAGAAGATTCTTGAGAGTCCCTTGGATTGCAAGGAGATCCAACCAGTCCATCCTAAAGGAGATCAGTCCTGGGTGTTCATTGGAAGGACTGATGCTAAAGCTGAAACTCCAATACTTTGGCCACCTCATGCGAAGAGTTGACTCACTGGAAAAGACTCTGATGCTGGGAGGGATTGGGGGCGGGAGGAGAAGGGGATGACGGAGAATGAGATGGCTGGATGGCATCACTGACTCGATGGACATGGGTTTGAGTGAACTCCGGGAGTTGGTGATGGACAGTGTGATTCATGGGGTCGCAAAGAGTCGGACATGACTGAGCAACTGAACTGAGCTTCATTGAGCTGTGACAAGGATAGAAGCTTAAACAAGAAAATGCACAAGGATCAGAAAATGTCAGATGCCTGCCTCATGGTCTTGTGATGGCTGATATACAGTTGGGTTCTTTCCTTGGGAGTGATGGAATATGCTAGAATTGCATAACTGGAGATGGGGTGGGGAGGGCATGGAGAGAGAGCACCCTCAGCAGACAGAGCAGATACGATGGTCGTTGAAACATGTTTGCTCTTCAGAAGTGGTGGTTGAGAGTTCAGGTTTCAGAACAGTAGGACGGAGATGAATTGGCCCTGGCTGACTCACTGTACATATATGCATGCCTTATTTTCTTTAACTTTCATAACAGCCAAAAGTGAGGAAACTGGGTCACTGTGGATGTCAAAAGCTGCAGGCCAGTAATCTAGAAGGCAGGATTTGAACCCTGGACTCAATGATTTCAAACCTTCCAAACCTGGGCCTTTTCAAATTCACGCTAAATCGTTAGCACACTCCTCAGTTTCCTCCATCTCAGGTCTGACGTCTCATTTTGCCTTCTTTTTCTCCCCCCAGTACTTGCGTATGTCTGCACTGGGTCTTCATTGCTTCTCTCGGGCTTTCTCTAGTTGCAGCGAACAGGCAGTTGTGGTGCTCAGGCTTTAGAATGTGAAGGCTCAGTAGCTGTGGTTGGAAGGCTCCAGAGAGCTGTCACAGGAGTCGTGGTGCTGGGACTTAGTTGTCCCAAGGCATGTGGGATCTTCCCCGACCAAGGATTGAACCAGTGTCCCTTGTATTGCAAAGTGTATTCTTAACCACTGGGCAACCAAGGAAGCCCTCCTTTTGCCTTCTTGATTTAAGTGAAACCCTTGTTCTCCTCTGTGATTCTCCTGCAGCTTTTTTCAGCTTGTGTTGGCAGCAGGCTGCCCCTTGGATGACTGGCTTGAAGGTCTACCTTGGTCCTCCTCAGAGCGTCTACACTGCAGGAGAGTACTGGCCAGACTGTGGTGGACAGGGACCTATGACCTCTCGAGGAGAGGTGATCTGGGGTTGTACTGGTCATGTGAGCTCCAGGAATCTACCTCCTTGAGGTCTGTATGTGTCAGGCTGGTGGGCAGAGGTGTAGGGTTGCAGGCCTGATCTTGGGCTGCCCAGCTGTGCCATCCTTTGCTGTGAACTTTTGGGGTCCACCCTACCCATGCCGGTCCTTTCCTCAGGCTTTTGCCTTCCGTTCCCACGCCTCGCCTCAGCCCACACTCTGCTGTGCCCAGAGGTTTAAAGTCTCATTGAATAATTCTTCACCAAAGATGTGCTGTAAACAACAGTGACTGAATTTTCCTTGGTCACTAGTGGACATCAGTTGGATGCGTCAATTGATGTTTGTGGATTGGCCCTTTGGGCTGTATTTGGTGGACATTCTTTCCATCTCCGCGGGGCTCACGCGTGCACCTGGAGTTTGCTCCGTGTCTGCTGAGACATGCTGGTCCAGGGGCCAGGCTGTCTGGTCTCTGCTGCGTGGTCCCCCGAGTCCAGCAGGGAGCACGTGCTTGTTCATGGGCAGCCAGTGGGGCGCTGGGGGCAGTGGGAGCCTGCAGACCTCCATAAGGCCCAGCTCCCTTCCTGCATGCTGTTGCTTCCAGTACCATCTGTTGGTCCAAGCAAGTCACCGGGTCAGGCCAGCGTGCAGACGGCACAGCTGTGAAAGAGCGAGAGACGCTTCTTCATCCCGGGCCGTCCCATCTCTGGTTTTGTCTGGGTCCTGGGTGCGGTGCTGTGGCTGCCAGCGGCGATGGCTTCTGTGGGGTCCCCTGTTCTCTGACTCTGGACGGCTGTGTGTGAGCGATGTGACTGCTTGCAGAGAGGCTTGGCGGAAGCTCTCAGAGTCACCCAGGGGCTCAAGAGCCTCCTAGATCTTCCCAGGAAGCTCTGAGAGCTGGAGCGGTTGGCGAGGCTTCCGCCGTTCATATCTAATCCGGGCGCTGATTGATGGAGGCGGTTTCACTTTGATTGTCCCTGGGAGACAGGAGCGACTCACAGGTCTGTGGCCCTTTATGGGCAGAGCCAGAGGCTGGTCCTCCTGTGGAGCACGTCCCTCCTGGTAGAGGTTATATTATTACACCCTCCCTCTGGCCATCGTGTTGTCCCCTCACTGCTGAGCCCTCCCCAGCAGCTCCCAAATAGGCTCTCCTGCTCCTGCCTCAAAAGGCAAAGCTCTGGGATTCCACATCTTCCCCCCTCCCCCACCCATCACCCCATTGCTTCCTGCCTCTTCAGAGAAAAGACTTTAAAAAGAGAGACCTACACTCACCGTCCCTGACATGTTTGCTTCCATTCCCGTTAAGCTCCTCCCTGGAAACTGCCCTGGCCAGGACCCTTGCTCAGGCAGGTGGTCTCACTGGGTCTCATCTGATTCGAACACATGGCCCCTTTCTCTTCCAGGAAACCCTCCCCTCACTTGGAATCCACTCCGCCTCCCGATTTGCTGGCCGGGACATCCTCATCTTCCCTGACCACTGACAACCTAGGGCCCTGGGGTTCAGGCTCCAGGCCTTTCCTCTCTCTTATCTGCATCCCCTCAGTGACCTCATCCTGTCTTCTGGCTTTAAACACCCGCTGCGTGCCAATGGCACTCACTTTGTATCTCCTCCCTGGTCTCCAGTCTCTCACAACTGCGCGCGCAACGTCTCTGCTTGGTTGTGTAATTGCAGCTCAACCTCAGCCTGTCCCAGACTGAATCCTGATCCCCCAGGCCTGCTCCTGCTACGTCACCCCCATATCAGTTAAAGGCTTCCGTGTCTCCTCACCAATTCCTAACGGTCACTGGATCCTTAGATCTCTCCCTTCGGTGTGGGGGTTTGTATTTTTTTCCTTTCTGATGTAACTTTATTTTTGAATATGTTAAACGTTTATGCAGTTCAAAGTCAAAACAGTATTAAGAGGTATCCTTAGAGAAATCTCATTTCCCTTCCGACACTTGACCCCATTTTTCAGTGTTTCTTCTGGCAAAAATAGGCACATATATGTATTTCCCCCTTACACCAAAGTTGGCATATTACATGCATTGTTCTATATCTTGTATATTTTTTTTCCCTCTAAACAATATGTTGTGGAGATCACTCCGCTGCACAGAAAACTTCCTCATTCTTTTTACAGCTACATCAGAATTTCATTGCATGGATGTAATTTATTCAGCCAGACCCCTACCAACAAACATTTGAGTTCTTTCCAGTTGAGTTGCTATTGCAAATAGGGCTGCAGTGAATGACCTTATGTATATGCTTTGTGTTTTGATCTTGTGTTTTGTGATTTGGAAGGATGTTTTCAGGGTGGATTCCTAGAACTGTGGGTGAAGGACGTCATCAAGAGAGTCTCGGAGGTGGTGCAGGGTTTGTGACCTGCTGCAGCCCCAGGGAGGGCAGAGCCTCCAGTGCCCAACCTAGATATGGCCAAGGAACCTCCCCCAGAGTGTGGCACCATGGGCCCAGGAAACAGTGTTGAGGCAGCCTCTCCCAAGGGGCAGACCCGGGGCCCACTCATGGAACATTCTCCCTGCTCCGGGTCTCCCTTTTGGAATTGACTCTTGGTGCTATGGAGTTCAGCCATGTCCTTACTGGTTATCTGCTGAGTCTGTCCTTTTCTGGTGGAGGGGTGCTGAGGGCTCCAACTCTGACAGTGGACTCATCTATTTCTTTGAGTTTTCTGCAGTTTGAATACAATACCTCTGGATATTGGGAGGGCTTCCCAGGTGGCGCTAGTGGTAAAGAACCTGCCTGACAATGCAGGAGACACAAAGAGACACCGGTTAGATCCCTGGGATGGGAAGATCCCCTGGAGGAGGGCCTGGCAACCCACTCCAGTATTCTTGCCTGGAGAATCCCACGGACAGAGGAGCCTGGTAGACTCTGGTCCATAGGGTCGCCGAGAGTCAGACACGACCGAAGCGACTGAGCAGGCACAGATGTGTCGGGTTTCTCTTTTTTCTTTCTTTTCTTTCTTCTTTAAGGTGTACACTTTATTGAACTGATCTCAAGTCAGTGTGTAGGTAAGCCCTGGCTGTCTCTGCACCTCAGCCTGCTCCCAGGGCCTTCTTTCTCTTTCTCCTTCCTTCTCCCCTCCCTCCCTACTGCCTTCTCTCCCTTTCTTTCTCTCTTTTGGCATTTTTCCTTCTTGGTGTTCTCTGATCTTCCTGGATCTGTGGTTTGCTGTCTGCCATTAATTTGGGGGCAACTTCATTATTACTTTAAATTTGTCTTCTGTTCCTCTCTCTCTCCTTCTCCTTTCGATACTTCCATTCTATGTATGTGACACATTTTATAGTTGTCTCACAGTTTCCTGTTCCCTTTTATCCTCCAGTTTTTTTTTTCCCCTTTTGAATTTTCAATTTGAGAAGTTTCTGTTGACATATCCTCCAACTCAGAGGATCTTTCCTCAGTCATGTCCAGTCTAGTAACTGCTCTCATCAGAGGGATTCTTCATTTCTGTCACAGGATTTTTGATCTCTCATTTTGCCATCTTGGGAAATCCTGGAATTTCTGGGTTGACTGCACGAATTCCAAAGAGAAAGCCAATAAGAAAAGGCAGGGAGGAAAAGGAGACATCTGAGGCCTTGGGGATATCCTTTGCAGTTGCTGAATCAAGTCTCACTTGATGCCAGAACTAAATCAGGATTTTTAACTGACATCCCCAGTAAATATCCCTTTATATTATGAGTCAGCTTGAGGTGAATTTTCTGTCACTTGTGCCTCAGAGTCCTCACAAATTCTGTGCCTAACTCATAGGCTTATTGTGAGGTTTATATAGCACTTAGTGAGTGACGCGTGGCACACAAATAATGCTCAGAGGATGGTCCTCAGTGTTGTTACTGTGTTATACATATTTTTCCATAGTTACGTGTGCTTTGTTATTCCATATCCTAACATTGCCATGTCTCTGTTTCTCTTTTTGATCTTACTCAGTTTCTACCCCCAAAGGAGAGAGGCTGAGGGAGGGGGCTGATCAGCCGTAGACTTCTGACCACGAGCTTCAGCCCCGGGTCTTCCTTGCAAGGCCACTGCTGAGGAACAAGACCACGTGGTGTGGTCATAACTCCTCTGACATCTCCTGTTCATTCTTCGATGAGATCTGTCTGCATCCAGCTTACACAGAAGGATTTCCAGTGAAGTGTTCCAAGCGCCTATTTTCAGAAACCCAAATCCACATGAAAACAATGGCAACAAGAAAAGGTGTAAACTTTCCAGGACAGGCCCAGAGTTTGAAAATGTGATAAAGAGGTTATTGTGTGTCCGAACTTTTCACACAAGAATTGGAGGAGATTTAACACCAGGAATAATAAACATAGGAAAACCAGCTAATGCAGAGCAGATGGGCCTGCAGGGCAGTCAGTGCTAAGCACTTCAATGTCTCTCCTCTTGGACCTTTGGGCTCCAGATGACTGAATGCTAGTTTCTCTAATTCCAAATAAAGTCAGTGCATTTGGGGAAACTATCAGTATGATTGGTTTGATTTCTGGGATGATTAATGGATTAAAGTTTATTTGGGGAGTGGGGTGTTTCCCTGGTGGCTCAGATGGTAAAGAATCTGCCTGCAATGCAGGAGACGTGGGTTCAATCTCTGGGTTGGGAAAGTTTTTTAAGACTGTATAATGTGGTGGGTGTTTGACACTTGCTACTTTAGTCCTGACCCCAGCTCCATTTTGCAGATGAGTAAATTGAGGTTTTAAAAGTGCAAATCACTTTTCCAGAGGGCACACAGCTAGTATGAGAGCTGAGCTAGGATGGGTCCTAGGTCGGTCTCATTGCATATGCTGTGGTTCTGCAAGCTGGGTTATAGGTGAGGAGTCACGGTCACATAAATTTGAGAAACACTCTGTGTGTGTGTGTGTGTGTTTGTACATACAGTGATTACGTTTGTGGTCAAGTCTTTGTATGACATAAAGACTTTATTTTCTCTTGGATAAATACCTCAGAGTGGAAGGGCTAGGTCATAGGGTAGGTATAGGTTTAACTTCTAAAGAAACTGTTAAACTGTTTCTCAGGTTGGTTGCACCATTTTGCATTTCCAGCAGCAGTGTATGAGAGTTCTGGTTCTTCCTCGTCAGCACTTGGTATACTCAGTCTTTTAAATGTTTGCCATCTTACTAGGCATGTCATGATAACAGATTTTCTTGTGGTTTTAATGTGCCTTTCCCTGTTGACTGACAATATTGAGTATGTTTTCATGCACTTGTTTACAATCTGTATATCTTTTTTAGTTAAGTCTTCAAATGATTTGCATATTTTTGATTTGTTTCGTATCACTGAGTCTTGAGAGGTCTTTAATACTTATTGATACAAGTCTTTTACTAGTTATCTGCTTTGCAAAGATTTTCTTCAAGTCTGGGCTTGTATTTTCATTCTCCTAATAATGGAATCAAGATTGCCAGGAGAAATATCAATAACCTCAGATATGCAGATGACACCACCCTTATGGCAGAAAGTGAAGAGGAATTAAAAAGCCTCTTGATGAAAGTGAAGGAGGAGAGTGAAAAAGTTGGCTTGAAGTTCAACATTCAGAAAACAAAGATCATGGCATCTGGTCCCATCACTTCATGGGAAATAGATGGGGAAACAGTGGAAACACTGTCAGACTTTTTTGGGGCTCCAAAATCACTGTGGATGCTGATTGCAGCCAGGAAATTAAAAGACACTTACTCCTTGGAAGGAAAGTTATGACCAAGCTAGACAGCATATTAAAAAGCAGAAACATTACTTTGCCAACAAAGGTCCGTCTAGTCAAGGCTGTGGTTTTTCCCGTGGTCATGTGTGGATGTGAGAGTTGGACTGGGAAGAGAGCTGATCACTGAAGAATTGATGCGTTTGAACTGTGGTGTTGGAGAAGATTCTTGAGAGTCCCTTGGACTGCAAGGAGATCTACTCAGTCCATTCTAAAGGAGATCAATCCTGGGTGTTCATTGGAAGGACTGATGCTAAAGCTGAAACTCCACTACTTTGGCCACCTCATGTGATGAGTTGACTCACTGGAAAAGACTCTGATGCTGGGAGGGATTGGGGGCAGGAGGAGAAGGGGACGACAGAGGATGAGATGGCTGGATGGCATCACCGACTCGATGGACATGAGTTTGAGTGAACTATGGGAGTTGGTGATGGACAGGGAGGCCTTGTGTGCTGTGATTCATGGGGTCACAAAGAGTCAGACACGACTGAGCGACTGAACTGAACTGAACTGAATAATGTCTTTTGAAGAACAGAATTTTTTAACTCTGATGAAGTTCAATTTATTTTTTTTAAATTTATTATATTGAAGTTGATATACAATATTGATATATAGTATATGAAGTTGATATACAATGTGTTAATTTCTGCTCTATATACAGAAAAGTGACTTAGTTACACATTCTTTTTCGTATTCTTTTACATCATGGTTTATTACAGGATTTTGGATGTTCCCTGTGCTCTACAATAGGACCTTGTTTATCCATTGATGTCCAATTTATATTCCACATTTCTTAACTTCTGTTTCATATTTTAAAACCTTAGGTACCTTCTAGAAGAATTCTTGGTTTGATTTTACAACTCACAGATTTACTCTTTGGCAGCCTATTCTACTATTCAGCCTATATGTTGAATTTTTTTTCAATGATCAAATATTTAAAATAAAAATCAAATCAGTCATCATTTTTGCAACATGGTAATCTTGCATCTCCTTGAGAAGAGCAATTATTCAGTTCAGCTCAGTCTATGGGCTTTGTTTCCTCAGCATAATTGTTACAGTGGGAGGGTGACATCTTTCTTGCTTTTGATGCTTAGCTGAGAAGTCATATTTGAGGACCCCTGTTGATTGGTCTTTTGCCTGTTGAGCCCCCCTCCAGGATGAGGAGTGAGAGTCAACACAGTGCCACCAGAGGGCGCTCTCTTGGAGGGGCGGGAACTCCTCCCTTGTCCCTGGTATATCCAGTCCCCTGGGACACTGTCTAAAGGCTCATCCTTCCTGGTCCCACGTGGAAGCAGATAGCTCTACTGCTTCTGCCTAGTCCCAGGGGCAGTGAGGACAGGATAGGGCATGCTGACCTGACAGCTGCTACTCTGGTGTCCCTGCTCATGCCCCGTTAGGAGCTCCAAGCTGGTATTTTCCTGCTCTCTGGTACCTTCAGATTTTGAACATCACTGGAACCACTGCCCAATCTCCTGTTCTAAACAAGAGTCCTCTCCCATGTGTGCCTAAGCATAGGATTCCTTTCAAATATGACTTCCATGTTTCAGGGATTTTCAAGATTTCTTATCTAAAAGGAAACCCCTTCTGATTTTCCAACTTTATTATGGATCAAAACCATGTTTGTCTCCTTCCTGGAGAGCTGTGTTGAGAGACTGTAACTGATGCTTTGTGGTCCAACTTGAATGGAGCCTGTGGGCAACATTCATGTCTGTAGAAGAATCTCAGTATTTGAAAGGCCACCAGTGCAGACCACATATGCCAGTTGTCAGGACAATTTGGTTTGCATCTTTGCTGCTTGCATGTTGGGGAAAGTTCACCAGGTCCCATCATCAGAGGCGAACACGTGACCATTTTTTAGAAATGAAACTTTGGACAGTTCTGTCCATGTTGGAGAGGCCATGTGTCTGTGTCACTGTTGACAGTCCCAGCCAAGCTCAGACTTTCAGTCATTCCCAGCAAAGCACCAGCCATGTGAGTGAAGGTGTGCTGGATCCTTCAGACAAGCTCTGCCACCAGGTGAGTACCACTGAGACCCTCAGGGGACGCCACCTGATACAGAACAGAGGAAGTACCCCTCGAAGCTCAAATTCCTTAGCAGGCTGCTAAGTGTCTGAGCTGAACCAGTGAAGCCAGCCCTTCCAGAGAGCACTCCAGTGAGGGAAGCAGTTAATAACAACATAAAAGGGATTGAAATGGGGGGATCTCCTGCATTGCAGACAGATTTTTTTTTTTTTACCAACTGAGCTGTCAGGGAAGCCTTTTAGGAGCACAGAGGAAAGGTATCTGTGTGCGTGCGTGTGCACACACACACATGCATTGCACACTCTGCATTTAAACCCTCAGAACAGTGGGTAGCAGCTGCAGGAAATCACTAAGGAGGATATTTCAGGAGCGTCCACTAGTGGCTCACATCTGGAAAGCTGATTTGACAATTTGTCAAATCTGGAGGCAGATTTGACAATTTACAAAGGAAGCCCAGCTGGGGTGGGCCACTGACAGGAGGATGAGGTTATAGCTGCCAGGCCATGGGAAGCCGAGATCTTGAACTTTTAAGCCAAAGAAGGCTCTAAAATTGCCCACTTAACCATGAAGCTGCTTTAAGAACAGTGTTTTGAATTTTTTTCTCTTTTACTCCAGATACAGACAGCTATTTCTAATAGCAAAATAAATTGCATCATCATCATCATCATAATATCAAATTGCTAACATTTATCACTTGCTTCCCATGTGCCAAACACACTACAGTGTGCTTTCCAAGGCATATGTCACTGAAGCCCCACAACAACCTCGGTGATCCTCTCTTTACAAATAGGGAAACAGGCTTGGAGAGTTTAGTAACTTCTCTAGGTGACCTGTATGATGTTACAGCTGAAGGTATGTGTCCCCCCAGAATTTGTGTGTCCTAACCCCCAAGTGTGACTGTATTCCAAGTAAGGAAGTAACTGAAGTTAAATGAGGTCATAAGACTGGAGCCCCTCCCGATAGGATTAGTGCCTTTATGAGAAGACCCATCAGAGAGCTGGCTTTCTCTCCATGCATTTACATAAGGAAGAGGTTGTATGACCCATAGCAAGAAGGTGACTGGCTGCAACCCAAGGGGAGAGCTCCCACCAATCACCAACCCTGATGGCAACTTGATGTTGGTTTGACTTTCAGCCTTCAGAACTGTTAGAAAATTAATTGCTGTTGTTTAAGCCACCCAGTCTGTGGGGTTTTGTCCTGGCAACCCCCCACAGGCTAAACACCCAACAACCCACCACATTGGGATTATAAGCACCAGAGCTCCTTACTCATTGCCCCAAACCACAACCTAGACATACCATTCAAAAATACCAAGTGCCATGATAGTCTTAATATTTAAATTGAGGTGCTGATTGCAGCCATGAAATTAAAAGACGCTTACTCCTTGGAAGGAAAGTTATGACCAAGCTAGACAGCATATTAAAAAGCAGAGACATTACTTTGCCAACAAAGGTCCGTCTAGTCAAGGCTATGGTTTTTCCAGTGGTCATGTGTGGATATGAGAGTTGGACTGTGAAGAAAGCTGATCGCCGAAGAATTGATGCTTTTGAACTGTGGTGCTGGAGAAGACTCTTGAGAGTCCCTTGGACTACAAGGAGATCCAACCAGTCCATTCTAAAGGAGATCAATCCTGGGTGTTCATTGGAAGGTCTGATGCTAAAACTGAACTCCAATACTTTGGCCACCTCATGCGACGAGTTGACTCACTGGAAAAGACTCTGATGCTGGGAGGGGTGGGGGCAGGAGGAGACGGGGACGACAGAGAATGAGATGGCTGGATGGCATCACCGACTCGACGGACACGAGTTTGAGTGAACTCCGGGAGTTGGTGATGGACAGGGAGGCCTGGCGTGCTGTGATTCATGGGGTCGCAAAGAGTCGGACACGACTGAGCGACTGAACTGAAGACATGTTTAAAGAAAACTGAGTGCCAAAGAATTGATGCTTTTGAACTGTGGTGTCGGAGAAGCCTCTTGAGAGTCCCTTGGACTGCAAGAAGATTTAACCAGTCCATCCTAAAGGAGATCAGTTCTGGGTGTTCATTGGAAGGACTGATGCTAAAGCTGAAACTCCAATACTTTGGCCACCTCATGTGAAGAGTTGACTCATTGGAAAAAACCCTGATGCTGGGAGGGATTGGGGGCAGGAAGAGAAGGGGACGACAGAGGATGAGATGGTTGGATGGCATCACCGACTCAATGGACATGAGTTTGAGTAAACTCCGGGAGTTGGTGATAGACAGGGAGGCCTAGCGTGCTGCGGTTCATGGGGTCGCAAAGAGTCGGACACTACTGAACGACTGAACTGAACTGAAGGCATGTTTTAAAAACGTGGCATTATCTATTCTAACACTGATGGTTGTTACTTAAAGCAGTTTCACTAAATTTGGATCTCTGGAAAAAAACATTTGTTTTGAGCATGGAAGCATGTTGGAAATATTGCACCCTATAATAACTGGGAGTTTTGGCATATGAAATAATTCAATGGGAAAGTATTTGCTTAAATCTCTGCCTGCTATTATAGTTGAAGGTTTGGTGATAATACTTGCCCTTCCTATGAACTTTCCGGATTTCAAAACCATGTGGAAATGTAGTTTGTCTTACATAAAAAAATAAGGTCAGGCAACTTTTGAAGAATTAACATCAAGAAGCATATTAAGCCAAGTATCAATCATTTAGCGAATGATTATCAGGTTGTGAATGATCTTGGCCCTTTTGCCTTCTCTCCCTTCTTTGAAAATATGGTGAGGTAACTTTCTTCCATAGGTTGGCTGGTCTCCTTAACCTATGCTGGGAGTGCAAATGAGTTTCGGCCCCTCAACAGAGGCCAGGCTATTCTAACAGGATTTCACTTTGATGAATGCTTTGGCTTTACAGATAGAGCATCTTCTACATCCCAATGCTGGCTCTCTGTAGACAACTTAGGCAGTACAAAAGGATAGATAGATGGTGGATATGTAAGTAGGAAGGTAGATGGACAGATGACGTGTAAGTCAGCAAGAATAGTCCGCAATCTCAACTGTAACCATATAACGTTTCAGGTAAACATCCAGACCTCTTTTTGGGGGGGACATTATTAATTTTATTTATTGCTTACTTGTTTTATATTTTATCAAATTTTTTGATTATGTCCATCCTTTTAAAAAATTCTAAAAATTAATATAAAGGTTACACTCCTTTTATATAATATTTTATACAATATTAGAAAATATTGACTGTATTCCCCATGTTGCAAAATACATCCTTAAGCATATTTTACATCTAATAGTTTGTATCTCCCACTCCTCCACGCCCATACTATCCCTGCCCCCTCCCCACTCAGACCTCTTTTTGAATCCTTGCTGTTCATCCTGGGACACTCAGATAAATCACTTATCCTCAGTGCCTTAGCTTCTTTATTTCTATTATTATTTTGTCAGGGGGACATGATCTGTGGCTTACTGGATCTCAGTTCCCTGACCAGGGACTGAACCTGGGTAATAGTAGTGGAAGTGCAGAATCCTAACCATTAGGCTACCAGGGAACTCCCTCATACCTTCTTTTATGAGCGTGTGGACAGAGGAGCCTGGCAGGCTACAGTCCATGGGATGACAAAGAGTCATACAGTACTTAGTGACTGAACAACAACAAAAGCCTACATCTGTCATATTTTCAGCATGTTAGAACTTGTGGAATTACAGCTCAAACAGTGCTCACAGGGAAATTTAGCGTGTGTGTATACACATGTATCATCAGTTCAGTTCATTCACTCAGCCGTGTCTGACTCTTTGTGACCCCATGGACTGTAGCACGCCAGGCTTCCCTGTCCATCACCAACTCCCAGGGCTCACTCAAACTCATGTCCATCAAGTCAGTGATGCCATCCAACCATCTCATCCTCTGTCACCCCCTTCTCCTCCCGCCTTCAGTCTTTCTCAGCATCAGGGTCAGTTCTTCGTATCAGGTGGCCAAAGTATTGGAGTTTCAGCTTTAGCATCAGTCCTTCCAACGAACACCCAGGACTGATCTCTTTTAGGATGGACTGGTTGGATCTCCTTGCAGTCCAGGGGATTCTCAGGAGTCTTCTCCAACACCACAGTTCTAAAGCATCAATTCTTTGGCACTCAGTTTTCTTTATGGTCCAACTCTCATATCCATACATGACTACTGGAAAAACCATAGCTTTAACTGGACAGACCTTTATTGGCAAGGTTAAGTTTTCTGCATTTTGATATGCTGTCTAGGTTGGTCATAGCTTTTCTTTCAAGGAGCAAGCATCTTTTAATTTCATGGCTGCAGTCACCATCTGCAGTGATTTTGGAGCCCCCCAAAATTAAGTCTGTCACAGTTTCCACTGTTTCCCCATCTATTAGCCATAAACTGATGGGACTGGATGCCATGATCTTAGTTTTCTGAATGTTGAATTTTAAGCCAACTTTTTCACTCTCTTTCACTTTCATCAAGAGGTTTTTTCCTCGCTTTCTGCCATGAGGGTGGTGTCATCTATGTATCTGAGGTTATTGATATTTCTCCCAGCAATGTTGATTCCAGCTTGTGCTTCATCCAGCCCAGCATTTTGCATGATATACTCTGTATATAAGTTAAATAAGCAGGGTGACAATGTACAGCCTTGTACTCCTTTTCTGATTTGGAAACAGTCTATTTTTCCATGTTCAGGTCTAACTGTTGCTTCTTGACCTGCATAAAGATTTCTCAGGAGGCAGGTCAGGTGATCTGGTATTCCCATCTCTTAAAGAATTTTCCACAGTTTGTTGTGATCCACACAGTCAAAGGCTTTGGCATAGACAATAAAGCAGAAGTAGATGTTTTTCTGGAACTCTTTCGCTTTTTTGATGATCCAATGGATGTTGGCAATTTGATCTCTGGTTCCTCTCCCTTGTCTAAAACCTGCTTGAACATCTGGAATTTCACGGTTCACGTATTGCTTAAGCCTGGCTTAGAGAATTTTGAGCATTAGTTTACTAGCGTGTGAGATGAGTGCAACTGTGCGATAGTTTGAGCATTCTTTGGCATTGCCTTTCTTTGGGATTGGAATGGAAACTGACCTTTTCCAGTCCTGTGGCCACTGCTGAGTTTTCCAAATTTGCTGGCATATTGAGGGCAGCACTTTCACAGCATCATCTTTTAGGATTTGAAATAACTCAACTGGAATTCGATCACCTCCACTAGCTTTGTTCGTAGTGATGCTGTCTAAGGCCCACTTGACTTCACATTCCAGGATGTCTGGCTCTAGGTGAGTGATCACAGCATCGTGATTATCTGGGTCATGAAGATCTTTTTTGTACAGTTCTCCTATGTATTCTTGCCACCTCTTCTTAATATCTTCTGCTTCAGTTAGGTCCATACCATTTCTGTCCTTTATTGAGCCCATCTTTGCATGAATTGTTCCCTTGGTGTCTCTAAGTTTCTTGAAGAGATCTCTAGTCTCTACCTCCGCAGGAGACACTCAGACACAGTTCTGGCTCAGCCTCTGTGGGTCTCTGGATCCTGGTGACATGTATCATGTGTAATGTTTTATATATAATGCATATTACAAATAATATATATATTAGAAAAAGAAAAATAGTAAGGCTAAAAATCTAAGCGTTCGTCTCATGATACTAGAGAAAAATGTTGCAAAGCTGTATAAAGTAGAAGAAAAGAAATAAAAACAAATTGATAAATAAAATTTTAGTTGGAAATGTAAAATGCATTACAGAAATCATTAAAGTTAAAAGTGGGTTCTTTAAAAAATTTAATAAAATTAATGATTCCTACAAAGACATATCAAGAAATAAAGAGTAAAAACACAAAATACAAGTAGGGTGGCCGTGGGCCCCAGGGCAAGGGCGCGCCGGGGCCACCGCGCGCCGGGGCGGGTCCCCGGGCTCCTGCGCGGCCGCGGGAGGCGGTGGCGGGCTCGGGCCCGCAGGGGGCGCTACTGCGCCGTTCCGCCGCCGGCCACGCAGGCCGCCCACCCCGCGGGCGCGCCTCTCCGCAGCCCAGCGCCGCCCGGCCAGGACCCGCTTGCTCCGAGCGCGCACACTTCTCGGCCGGACAGAGGACGCCGGCAGCTCCTGGCCGCCCGGTGCTCTCCCAGGGCGCCCGCTCGGCCCGCCGCCCCCAGCCCGGCACCGCGGCCCGCCGCAGCCCGAGCGCGGAGGTCCGGCCCCCGGGAGCCTCGGCCGTCGGCGCACCCCTCGGCCCTCCGCCGGCGCGCTGGGCGCCCTGCTCGCCGGGCTCGGGGAGGGCGGCGGCCCGCTGGGGATGGGCGGCCCGGCGGCGCGGAGGGGCGCCGGGGGGCTCCGCGCGCTGCTCCTGGCGCTGCTGGCCGCAGGGACCCCTGCGGGCGCCTACAACCTGGACCCGCAGCGCCCAGTGCGCTTCCAGGGTCCTGCCGGCTCCTTCTTCGGGTACGCGGTGCTGGAGCACTTCCACGACAACACGCGCTGGTGAGTGCCCGCCCGGCCGGCCGGCCCCGCTGCAGCCCCCGCGCCGCGCCTCTCCGGCCTCTCCACGCCGCCGTCCCGAGGTCTCCGTTGCGCGCAGCCCGGCCGCCCAGGAAAAGCAGGGACGAGGGAAGAGACGGCCTCCGGTCCCGGACCCGGTGGGCCCCCCAGGCGGCGGGGGCCGGGCGCCTCTCCGGGTGGGAGAGCCCCTGGGATTGCCCCTCGGCCTCCCAGGCAGCCTCGGCTTAACTCAGGGTCGCGAAGTGACTTGGTTCCTCTGCCTCCACGGGGCTCCGGAGGCCGGGCCAGCATCTAGAACGTCCCTCTCCGGGGCGACCGGCAGACTTCTCACTTTCGAGAACTTTTGGTGACAAGCCCCCCACCCCTACCCCTCCCCGTCGCTCCCCCGATTTAAGCCTCTCCTGCCGGCTTTGCCGCTGGAAGCAGTGTAACCCCGAAATGCGAGGGGGAGTGGGCTCGGTGTGCCTGGGGAGATGCCAGCTGAGGGGTCCCCTTCGCGCTCATCAGGCCCTCTGGGGAAGCGAGCCGGGAGGGTCGGGAAGGCAGGGAAGGGGGACAATCCAGGACACTCAGTGACAAGGCCGGTAGGGCTGGCTAGTGAGTGATTTCTGGGGCAGCCGGGGTCTCACCACACATGGAGGCGGCTGCCCTGGAGACGAGCACTGTGTAGCAGTCGAGGACAGCTGCCCCCGAATGTCCGCCTGAGAGCCCCTAGGGGTGAGAGCTCTCCTCATGAGGCACCGTCTGCAGAGGGGCACAGCTCTTGAGTGGCCAACCCCAGGGGAGAAGCACCAGGGAGGCTGGTCTCTCCTTGGCCCTTTCCTCCTGTCTTAAGAGCAAATGAAACCGCCACAGGAGGGGTGAAGCACTCCTCAAAGAGTTAGACAGTGGATAGTTCCCCAGTGGGGGCCTAGGCGAAGGCTAGTCCGGGACTGGTTTTATTTTGAGCATCCTTAGAGATTGTAGGCTGGAAGGGCAAAGTCAGACCTCGTCTGTGTTCAGCTTGCAATTCCACCTGGAACTGGACAGAGACTGATGGAACTGGGAGGGTTGGTAGATTTGAGTCCTGAGCATTCCTGGAAAATCTGGAACTTTGTGACCTGCCAGCCCTTTAACAATCATGATGTTTAGGAGAGCTGCCGCCAGGAGAACCAGCTTTGAAGGTCCTTGTGTAGCTCCTGCCCAGTTCCATGTCTCCCTCCCTACTGTTTACCCCAGTTCCTGAGTTAAAGGCCAACTGTCATTTCCTGCAATTGCCAAATTCCCCCTTGACAGCAGAGCAGGCAGACACCTTTTCTGTGTCCCTTGTGGACTTTGAATTTGGTAGAGAAGGTGGCCTGGGCAGGAGCAGGTAGGGAACACATCCCAGGATCTGAGGTTAGGCTCTGGGACTGTGTGACCTTGGCACAAAGCGTGTGGGGAGGGCTGTCAAAAATAGGACTAGACAGTCAGTGCAGGGGGCTGCTGAGGAGGGGCTGGCGGGGAAGCTGAAGCATCCCTGATGCCAGAGGTCCTTTAACGTACAGACAGCTGCCAGGACCCTACCTCCCGGACTTGGACGGGCCACAGGTGGATGCTGCCCCAGCTCAGAGCAAGTAGGGGGAGTCAAGACCTGGAAAAACAGTTCAGTCTGCTTTTTTTTTTAAAAATCTTTTGGCCAAGCTGCACTGCATGTGGGGTCTTTAGGTCCCCAACCAGGGATCAAATCTGGGCCCCCTGCAGTGGACGCACGGAGTCTTAACTACTGGACCACCGGGGATGTTCCCAGCCTGCTTTGTTTTAAAAAAAGGGGATGAGGAAAGTCTGTGTGAAGTGAATAAATTTGGCCAGTGTAGGAAAAGACCCAGGGTATGTGGCAGAGGGGGTGAGGCTGGAGAGTCGGCTGGTTGGTGGCTGTGGTGTTAGTGGGGATGTGGGCCAGGTGTTTCAGGGATTCAGAGGAGCCCCTCATCACAGCCAGGCTGCTGGTCTCAAAAGCTTTCCCTCTGCTGCTTATACCGAGTGTGCTGCTCTTTTTTTCTTATTCTTTTTTTATATTATTGTTGAGATATAATTCACACATACCATTAATTCCAGGTGTAAACATAATGACTTGGTATACATCTATATTATGACATGGTCACCACAGTAAGTTCATCCTAACATCTGTCACCAGCCACAAGTTGGGGTGCCATGAGAACTTTGAAGATGTACTTTCTTCACAGCTTTTAAATAGGCAATACAGTGTTGTTAACTATAGTCAACCATGCTGCATATTACATCTCCATGACTTATGTTTATTAAATTCTCTTGGAGTATAGTTGCTTTACAGTGTTGTGTTACTTTCCACTGTACGCAAGGTGAATCAGTTATACGTGTAGGTATATCCCCTCTTACTTGGATTTCCTTCCGCTTTCTGTCACCACAGAGTGTTATGCAGGGTTCCCTGTGCTGTTCAGTAGGTTCTCATTAATTTCCTATTTTACACATAGTAGCGTATATGTATGTCAATCCCAATCTCCCAACAGCCTGCTCTTTTTATCTGACTTCTTGTCCCTATAATTTTTCAAGTACCCACTAATCCCTCCTGTGATCTATTTAAAGCAACTTTTCTTTTGCCTCTCCCCCACTCCACACTGGCTTAATTTTGTATTAGTTCTTGCTTATCTCCTTGACTTGTGTCCTTATGCTGTTTCTTGCAAGCATCTTGGGCTTCTGTCATAGTCAGTAAAGAATCTGCCTGCCATGCAGGAGACCCGGGTTTGATTCCTGGGTCAGGAAGATCCTCTGGAGAAGGAATGGCAACCCATTCCAGTATTCTGGCCTGGAGAATCCCATGGACAGAGGAGCCTGGTGGGCTGCAGTCCATGGGGTCGCAAGAGTCAGCCATGACTCAGCGACTCAGCCACCGCCAAGCATCTTGTCTCCCTTCTCCCACTTCTTGGTCTTAGACCTTGAACATTATTCTCTGCTGACTGGGCTGCCCAGTCTTGGTATACCATGGCCTTTGAAGGAAGAGACTTCCAGCATCTCCTATTTTCTTCTTTGTTTTCCTTCTATCTTTAGAGGCTAGACTTACTGCAATACTCATGAAACTTCCTCCAAACGCCTCTCACTTGCATAGGCCTCTACCCATGCCCTGTGTGTAATTCTGTACTCATAATGTTGTATTCATTTTCTTAAAGGTAGTTGCCCTATATTTGTAGGATTCAGGCCCTGTGGAATCTGGAACTGTGTGCGGTCTCTACCTTAACTTTAAGCTCTGGGGTTTGTTGATTGACTTAGTGACTGATGGTTGGTTTCTACCTACCAGGCAGTCCTTGGATCCTGGATCTTTTAGCTTTGCTTGAGGGACAGGCAAGTTGTTTCCAATGATTCGCGATTATAAACAGCAGCAGGGTAAACATCCTTCTAACAAAAGCCTTGGCGGACATCCTTAATTATTTCCTTTGCAAAAGTTCCTGGGCTTAGAATCACTCGGTCAGAGAGGGAGGGAGGCTTTCAGGCGTTTTCTCTGAGTTTCCATAGTGCCGATGAAGCTGAAATGTGAGCTTTAGGGAGATGTATTAACTGTGGAGTAACGTACCGAAGGGCTGCTCCAGTCCAATGGGAGAGCAGAGCCACCTACATGAAGGAGAGTTAAAAGGAGATGACAGAGAGTCGGGTTGGGTGTGGGCGGTAAGTGATAGACTGGACGAGGAAAAGTCACGTACTGAAGCTCTGAACGGAACAGAAGGCAGTGTTCACTAAACCTTGTCTTTCTTCTGGAGCAGAGGTGATTCTTGAGCTGCTTCGTTCAGTCTTTCACGGTCTCCTAGTTTTGCTTCTTGCTGATTAGACACCTTTTTACAAGTGGGAGGGTTTGTCTCGTGTAAGGAGGGAGGGGAGTGCTGCGTGGCGGGGAGAGCACCCCGTCACTCCAGTCAGTGGGGGCTCTGCAGGGGCCAGAGAGGAGGGGTCCCCGGACTGAGGGCCCCCCAGGCACACATCACAGCACCCGCACGTGCTCTGTCAGCAGAACTCGCGCGTCTTCTCTGACCCCAAAGCTGAGCGTCCGGAGCGTTTCGTTTTTAAACCACAACTGTCACTGGCCGGAGGTCCTCGCTCTCCGTGTGTGGGGTGGGGGCTTGCCTGCTGAGCCCCGGACCCTGCATCCTGCACGTGCAGTCGTGCTCACTGAGAGCAGAGCACGGCCCGCCTCTCCCCGCGGGTGTGGCTCGAGTGGCCTCTGCCCTCATGCTCTGGGCAGTGAGCGCTGTCCCCGTGGCCAGGTGGACCGCGGTTCCCCAGGGGGTGTGAAGGATGTCACTGGTAGCAGTTTGGATGCAAACGTGCAAGGGACTCGGTTTCAATTTTTTCCCAGTGATCCCTGTCTGCCTGGCCTGAGCCAGCATCCTCTCCCAAACCTGCCACCCCCCGGCTCTTCTCGCCCCCTTTGAACAACAAGCAAGAGGGAACCTGGACAAAGCAGATTTCTGTCCCCTTCCTGTAGACACGATCGGTCCCTCAGCTGCGGGGCAGACAACTGTGGCCCCCTGTGAGATAAATACATGCAGCCCGGCTGGCGTCCAGGCCCCGGAACGGGGCTCTTTCACACCCTCCCCTCCCTCCTTCCCCTTGGCCCCAGACGCCCCGGAGTCTGAGGCGGGTGGGTGCCCTGGCTTCCTTTCTGGAGACGTGCTTCCTGCCCCATCTCCCGGGACACATCGAGACTGCCGTGCCCCGGCCCAGAGCAAGTGCTCGGGAATGTGAGCGGCGCCGGTGGCGCGCTTTGTTAGGGCTGTCTGAGCACTCAGTGAGGAACAGCAGGCGATTCAGAGCCAGGGGAACGCGGCATCCTCTCATTTGCATGAAGCTTGAGAATTAAGAGAACAAGCTAGCTGGTTCCGCACTGCCAGTGCAGTGGCCACGAGCCAGGTGTATTGCCATTTAAATTAATTACTACCAGGGATTTCCCAGGTGGTCTAGTGGTTAAGACTCGGTGCTTTCACTGCTGAGGGCATGGGTTTGATCCCTGGTTGGGGGGCTAAGATCTTGCATCCCGCGCTGTGTAGGCAAAAAAAAAAAAAAATTGCAACCAAATAAAATGAAGAATTCTGATCTGCAGTCACACAACCACATTTCAGCTTGTTAATAGCCACATGTGCCTTGCGGATGCTGTTTTCAACAGCACACAGGACATTTTCACCATTGCAGAGAGTTCCAGTGCTTGTTTGGAGCAATGACTTGTGTCTTTTTTTTTTTTTTTTTAAGTTTTTATTGAACTTGTTACAATATCATTTCTGTTTTGCATTTTGATTTTTTAGCCAGGAGGCATGTGGTATCTTAGTTCCCTGACTAGGTATTGAACTGGCACCCTCTGCGTTGGAAGGTGAAGTCTTAACCACCAGACTCCTCGGGAAGTCCCTGACTTGTGTCTTAAACAGCTCGATAGAGATCCAAAGGCGATGTAACCAAAAAAAAAAAAAAAGTCAGCCTCTGCATATCTGAGTATTAAAACTGAAATGAGGGAGCTTAAATTTAATTAAAACCTAATAGCTGGCAGGCTCTTTTCATCCATCAAACATTGGAGTGCCTGCTCTAGGCTGAGGGCTGGGAATTCAAGAATGAAAAATGCACTCAGCCTGATGGGTGAGAAGACTGTGGGCTTCTCGCCTTGTACGTCAGGCAGAAATAAGATGTGGGATCCGATGTGGGAGGGCAGGTCCTCAGGCAGGCATGGGGAGTTCTGATGGGCAGCAAAGAGCCCCATGAGGACAGAAGCTTCGGAAGGGGGATGCTGGGACCATGGGCCCTGTTCCCTGCCCCGACCTGGCTTTGTGCAGAGGCACCCAGAAGTGCTGGTGGCAGCCAGGCCGTCTCATAACCTCTGTGGCGAGGTCTTTGTGCCATCCATGCCCGGCTCTCAGGCCAGCTGTAACCCCGCTTCCCCATCTGGGTTTTCTGGAAGTAGCTTTTTCAGACCTTGTTCCAGGTTCTTACTAGTTCTGCAGTGCCTGCTTTTTCAAAGTGCTCGAGAAGAGATGACACGCGTATGAGGCCCCAGTTCTAAGGGGCCCCGGACAGCATCCCTTGAGGGTTTCCGTGACATTTCCCTGAAGATCTCACGAAGCTGGCGAGGGTGCTGTTTCCTGAGCTAGTGCTGAACGCTGGCCGGGGCAGAGGCAGCTGTCACACTCCGGAGAGAACCTTCCAGGGCAAGAAGACAGACTCTCCCCAGCCAGTTTCTAACAGCCTAGAGTGTGAGAGTGTGAAGGGCCGGGCCCCGGCCAGCTCTGAGTCCCCAGCGAGCTGCTGCTGGTCAGGAAATGGTCTCCTTCTGATAACTCCCATTGTGATTTGTCTGCGGAGGATGCTGTTGTCGCGTTTATTAAAAGCAGCCATGGTGTTCTCAGAAACCACTTGCTTTCAGGGGAGTAGCATGTAACTTTAAGAAATCAAACGACCCCATCAGATAGGATTTGCTGGGCATCTGCAAGAGGTCCAATCTTTCACACGTGTAATAGTCTCTAGGGGAATCTTCAGGACCATGTGGTGACTGGTGTCCAGTTTGCCAGATGGAGCAGTAAGGCTCACGGAGTTACCTGCCTTGACCGGGGTCCATTCCAGCCTTGGGTGGTCAGTGTGCCCTGGGGCCCTTGGTCAGTGTGTGTCCTCTGGGAAGCAGATGCTTAGACAGAGGTAGGAGTTGAATTATGGGGGTGGGGAGTAAGGTGGATGAAAGAACGGGGAGATGAAACAGAACTGGGCAGGGAAAGCCTCGGATGGTGATGCGGGCCTGGTGAAAGCCTCAGCCAACTCAGAGGGAAGCTGCTGTATAGAATAGGGAACTCAGCCTGGTGCTCTGCGGTGACCTAGATGGGGGCGATGAGGAGGTGGGGGGAGGGTCAAGAGGAAGAAGATAAAAGTTTACTTAACAGCTGATTCACGTTGCTGTAGAGCAGAAACTAACACAACATTGTAAAATAACTATCCTCCAATTTAAAAAATACCCTGTGATAAGCCATAGTGGAAAAGAATATTTTTAAAAAAGAATGTCTATATATACATGTACAACTGAATCACTTTGCTGATTAATAGGAATTAACGACATTGTAAATCAACTATACTTCAATAAAAATCCGTAAGAAAAAGTCTCAGCCAACTCAACAGGGGCACCCCCTATCCCCAGCACCCCATATGATCATAGTCAGTCCCCGTGGTTGCCTGGGGAAGGCCTGGCCTCAGCTTGATTGCCTGGAAGGGGCGGCAGCTGGCGTCTGTCAGCTAACTGTTCCCTTGTAGCCGGATGGCATGAGGTGTTGGATGCCTCAGTGGCGGACAGGGAGCCCATCGTGTGTGAAGGGCTGCGTGAGGTGTGTCCCTTGGCCTGCAGTGTGGCTGGGATAATCTGTGCTCCTGCTCATCCTGCTGTATCAGCCTGGGCAGTGCTGGGATTCTGGGCTGTTAGAATGAGCCCCGAAGCAGACTTGCAGGGTGCCTCTTCCTGACCTTAGGTGAGGGGCGGAGGAGGAAGAGAGCTCCCACCTTACCCTGAGCTGCTGACCAGAGCTGCAACCCTGGTATCTTGTGACCCACAAAGCCTTAAGCCGTGTGGATTTTGGTGACCAACCAAAGCAAAGCAAAGTGTTTGATCATCACCTTTTTTTTTGCTAGAGGGAGCCTTAGGAAGTGAAAGCAAATCCAAGATTGGTGAGAATCCAGTCTTTGAAACCACAGGGTCACTTGGTCCCCAGTTTCTGCTTTTCTGGGACTTTTGTTACAAGTGTGAATTTATAACAGCGGCAGCCACAGCACTGCTGATCGCTTAGCCCGTGTTGAGTACCATTCTGCGTGCTTCATGTGTGTTAACACACTTAATGTTCCCTACATTGCTTCAGCTAGTCGTCATTGTAGCCTCATTCACAAGGGGGAAACTGAGGCATGGAGGGACAGAGTAGTTGAACTGAGGCCTGCACCTTTGCCTCTCAAGAAGGCAAGAGTTAAGAGTTTAGGGCCTCAAGGCACCCAGACATCTGTGTTGTGAGACTCTGTCCTGCTTTGCTGAGAGGGTTCTGGAAGCTTACCGATGACACCCTTTGCAGATGTTTATTTAGGACCCAGTGGCTACCTGTGTGGAGATACTGGAGTTTTGCTTTCCAGAGATGCTCAATCCCTCAGGAAAGAGGGACCAGTCATTCTGCCAGGGATGTCTGTAGGGTCTGCTCTCACCTTAGGTCACTGTTAAGACAGATATGTCCTAGGAAATATGGAGCGTTCTGGAATATTCCCTGTATCCATCCTGACCTCTCTGGGTTTCCCTCCCTCCATCTGCTCCCTGGAGTGCTCCTGGCTCCTATGGCTTACTGAAAAAGTTCCCTTTGGAGAGTAGATGGGGAAGGATGCCACATTAGCTGGTGTTCAGGATTCACCCCTGGGTTCGTAACATTGTTAAAGAAACCCACTCAGACTCAGAATTTCTGTATAAATGGCCAGCAGTATGAGAGCAAAGATGATTTAGGTCTGCCCCCCACCCCCTGCAAAGCTCAGCATCAAAAAGGCATGGAATGAATTTCTTCCATCTCAGATCATCTGTTGGTGTGCTGAAGCTCTCCCAGCCCTTCTGGACTGTCTAGCCTGGAAATGCTGCATTATGCACACACCCCAGGGCAAAGCTGGCTGTGTGCAGGCCACCCTAAGGGCAGCAGTGCACAGGGTCCTGGCACCACTTCTGCACCAGCCCGGGTCCTGAAGTGGACATTCTACACTCAGGGGAGGGGGTCCTTCCTAACTCTGCCTTCCTTATGGCCCCTGGTTCCCTAGCAACAACCAAATCCGTGGTCTGAGCCATAGAAGGGGGCCTGACTTCACCCCCATTTACAAGCTTGTGTTCTTAGCAAGTTACTTCAGGTGTCTGAGCCTCAGTGTCTCCTCTATGAAAGAGGAACAAGGAGAGTTTGTGCCGCATGACATTGTGGGGGGAATTAAATGAGATTATGTCTGCAAAGCCTGAAACCTAACATGCCCCACATAGTAGACCCTGGATGAATCTGAGTAGCCGTTTCTTACTGTTTCTTTGATCCAACATTCTAAGCTAATGATCTTCATCCTGAGTTCAGATGCTAGAATTTTGCTTTCAGAGCATTTGCTGATTCATTCATTTATCAAAATTTGAGTGTCAGCGCTCCATACAGAA
Source organism: Moschus berezovskii (assembly GCF_049115385.1). Classification (NCBI taxonomy): domain Eukaryota; kingdom Metazoa; phylum Chordata; class Mammalia; order Artiodactyla; family Moschidae; genus Moschus; species Moschus berezovskii. The sequence continues at coordinate 50,597,859 of NC_142483.1, read as the reverse complement.
ATGAATGAGACAATCTTTATTGTGTTTCGTCTCTAAAGTTTTGGTCATGCTCAGCATCAATCTGCATTGTTGTTTATTTATTCATATGTCTGTTTCCAGAGATCTGAGTTGGCTACTCCAATAGGAGACTTGTGGGATTGTAAAGCCTGGAGTTTTTAAAAATCTTTTTAAAATCCAAGTATAATTGGTTTACAATATTACATGTTTCAAGTATACAACATAGTGATTCAATATTTTTATAGACTATACTTCTTATAAAGTAATTATAAAATATTGACTATATTCCCTGTGCTGTTCAATATATGCTTGTAACTTATTTATTTTACGTACAGTAATTTGTACCTCTTTTGGGCTTCCCTGGTAGCTCAGGCAGTAAAGAATCTGCCTGCAAAGCAGGAGACCTGGGTTTGATTCCTGGGTCAGGAAGATCCTCTGGAGAAGGGAATGGCCACCCACTCCAGTATTCTTGCTTGGAGAATTCCATGGACAGAGGAGCCTGGCGGGCTACAGTCCATGGGGTCTCAAGAGTCAGACACGACTGAGCGACTAACACACGCACAATTTCCTCCCGCTGTCTTGCTCCTCCCCAGTTCCCGCTCCCCTTTGGCAACCACTGGTTCTCTGTATCTGAGTCTGTTTCTGTTTTGTTTTATTCATGTTTGTTTTATGTTTTAGGTTTCACACATGAGTGACAGCATATAGTATATGTCTTTCTCTGACTGATTTCACTGAGCGTAACACCATCCACGGAGAAGGCAATGGCAAGCCACTCCAGTACTCTTGCCTGGAAAATCCCATGGATAGAGGAGCCTGGTAGGCTGCAGTCCTTGGGGTCGCTAAGGGTCGGACACGACTGAGCGACTTCACTTTCACTTTTCACTTTCACTTTTCACTTTCACACATTGGAGAAGGAAATGGCAACCCACTCCAGTGTTCTTGCCTGGAGAATCCCAGGGATGGGGGAGCCTGGTGGGCTTCCGTCTATGGGGTCACACAGAGTCGGACACGACTGAAGTGACTTAGCAGCAGCAGCAACACCATCCAAGTCCATCCATGTTGTTGAAATTTTGCCATTTGCTTTCTTTCTTGTGGCTGAGTAATATTCCATTGTATATATACCACATCTTTATCCATTCATCTGTCTGTGGACACTTAGGTTGCTTCCATGTCTTGGCTATTGTAAATAATACTGCTGTGAATATTGGGTTGCATGTATCTTTTCGAATTAGTGTTTTTGTTTTCTAGGAATAGAATTGTGGATCATATGATGGTTCTATTTTCAGGTTTTTAAGAAACCTCCATGGTGGCTGCACCAGTTTACATTCCCACCAACAGTGTAGGAGGGTTCCCTTTTCTCTACTTTTGTTATCTGTGGTCTTTTTTGATGATGGCCGTTTTGACAAGTGTGTGATAAAACCTATCATTTTGCACGGCTCTTCCTTCTCTCAGAGAGCAGATCGGAAGCCATTCCTATTCTGGGGAGCCCTGTCCTTCATGCCAGCACCCAGATAAGCCTGGGAGGTAGATCCACACTTCCAAGGAGCTGGTGAGGATTTTAGCCAAAAAAAAAAGTAAATGTAAAAGTATTGACCTGTTTTTCTTAGAGAAGAAAAATTTTCACAAGAAACCAACAGGAAGACCTGAAGACCCAGGTCTCTGGAGTTCTGTAGCTTGCTCTGCCTCTCAGATTTTAATGTCTACCTGATGCTCTCAGTTGTTTCCTTCCCTGGGTGTGTCTACCAGGGCCTGAGCCCCTGGCTGGGGCAGCAGCCTCTGAGGGCCCTTTATTCCCATCCAGGGCGGCCAGGGGTGTTTAATTCCTCTCCGAGGCAGGCCCCTCCCTGTGACTCTGTTCTTTCCCAGTTGGTCATGGAATTCTACTGGTTTCCTTCTCAGGGAGTGCAGGATTTGGCGTGGTCAGGTGGCTTTCCTGGCTCCGGCTCATCCACTGCTCAAGTCCTGGCTGTGTTTTGCCTAGGAATGGATGTGGAGTGATTCCTGGGGTTTCCCTGAGGTGCGGTGGACACGCAGCGATTGAATTCCACTCCTGTAACTAAAACATGGGTCCCTGGGGAAGTTTTGGTTTGGGGATCAAATGCCTGAGAGCAAAGCTAATGGGTTTAAGGTTTTTAATGCCCACTTGCTGTCCTTGCTCTGGCTGTAATTTTGCCCTGTGGAATCTCTGCTGCGGTCTTTGTGGGAGAGAGGGAACCTTGGGGACAATGTCAGTTCCAAGCCTTCCCTAGGAGGCGGCTGTGGTTCAGCCCTTTCCTGCCACCTGTGTCCCTGGGGAATTGACCCGTGGTTTGCTCTCAGAGGGTGAGGGGTAGGTTCAGAGCTGGATGGGTGGCTGGATGGGAGCCCTGGTAAGCAGCTTCCCTCAAAACGGGTCAACCAAGGAAGTGGCTGTGTTGGAAAAATGGAGTGCACTTAAACTGCTGCATAGGAGGGAGTTCAGAGGGGCCGGGAAGAGCATGCTCTTGGACGTGGACCCCTGGGTTCAAACCCCAGCCCTGCCACTTACGAGCGTGTGCCCAGCATCTCAGTAAAACACACGAGACACTGCCTGGCAGGATTGCCTCAGACAGGAAATCAGACAACCCATGAGCGTGGCTGGGGTGGCAGATGAACAGAGGGCCCACATTTCCAGATAGGTGCGTGAACTGCTTATTTAGAGAGGCGGCACTTTAGTGTCGGTTTGATTTACATTTCTGTAGTCATTATCGATGTTGAGCATCTTTTCATGTGCCTATTGGCCCTCTGTACGTCTTCTTTGGAGAAATGTCTATTTAGGTCTTCTGCCCGTTTTTTGTTTGGGTTGCTTGTTTTTTGTTGTTGTTGAGTTGTATAAGCTGTTTGTATATTTTGGAAATTAATCCCTTGTCAGTCGCATTGTTTGCAAATATTTTCTCCCATTCTGTAGGTTGTTTTTTCATTTTGTTTAGGTTTCCTTGTTGCAAAAGCTTGTAATTTTGATTAGGTCCCATTTGTTTGTTTTTGCTTTTGCTTTTAATGCCTTGGGAGACTGACCTAAGAATACATTGGTACAATTTATACCAGAGAATGTTTTGCTTTTATTCTCTCCTAAACATCAAGGTTCTATTGTATAGCACAGGGAACTGTATATTCAATATCCTGTGACAAACCATAATGGAAAAGAATATGAAAAAGATTATATATGGATATCTGAGTTGCTTTGCTGTAGAGTAGAAATTAACAAAACATTTTAAATCAGCTGTCAATCATGGCTTCTCTGGTGGGTCAGCTGGTGAAGAACTTGCCTGCCAATGCAGGAAACACAGGATGAGGGTTCGATCCCTGGGTGGGGAGGATCCCCTGGAGAAGGAAATGGCACCCGACTCCACTATTCTGGCCTGGAGAACCCAGGGCTATAGATTGTGGGGGTTACAGTCCATGGGGCTACAGCCCATGGGGGTTGCAAAGAGTCGGACACGACTGAGCACACTTGCACACATTACTTAAATAAAATTTCAGAGCGGCGGGTGGGGCGGGGTGGGATGAGGGGATGGCTAACCTCTGGGCAGCACTTTTGCACCAGCAAAGTGAATATTCTAGGAAAGCGGGAAGGTAATTGAAGTTCAGCCTCAAGGGGAGGAGAAAGGCCTCCTTTCATCCTTTGGGGATGGAGCCTCCAATCCAGATTCTAAGCTCAGGGCCACCTGCAGAGCATCAGGTGCCTTTTCCAGACAAGGTCACATTTGTGAGTGGCTGGCACCTGTTGGCTCCCTTTTCCTCCTTTCTGGCTGATGTGGGGAGGGCAGAGTAGGGGAGTGGGCACTGCACCCGACTTCCAGGGTGCGTGCCGCACTTGGCATCTCTGTGGGCTCAGGTGAGTGCCATGACCTCGTGTGGCCACCTGCTTCTCCACCTGTAAAGGAGGAATAATATCAGTGCCTCCCGCAGCTTGTGGTGAAAATGAAATGCAGCTCAGCCCAGGGGAGCCTCGCCCAACATCTGCACACTCCCCGTGCCCGATACAGGCTGGTGGTCCTTGTAATCAGGAACCCGAGTTCTGTTAAGGAGGAGACTCTGGGAAGCGTCTGGGAAGTTTCTCTGCATCTTTAACTGGGAGTGGGATAGAGGAGAGCTTGATTCTCAGGGGTCGTCTGTTCATACTGGCCCCAGATGAAAGTGATTGTTTGTAATCAGTGTAGGTGGTTCTAGAACCCTTCTTAGAAGTCACCTGGAGAGTTTGTAAAAAATGCATGTTCTTTTTAAAAAAGATTTATTTTATATTTATTTATCTGTCTGGCTGCGCCGGGTCTTTGTTGTTACGTGCAGGATCTTCGATCTTCGTGGCAGCATGAGGGATCTTTAGTTGTGGCATTGGAACTCTCAGTTGCGACCTGTGGGGATGTGGTTCCCTGACCAGGGATCGAATCTTGCCCTCTTGGCTTCGGGACCTCGGAGTCTTAGCCGCTGGGCCACCAGGGGAGACCCAGAAAACACGTTCTGATTTGGTGGAAAGGGGATGGAGCCTGAGGTTCTGCCTTCCTCTTATTCTCCCAGTTGTTTTCCATGCTGCTGCTCTGAGGACCGCAACTTGAAGTAACAAGCAAAGGCCCGAAGCAGCCAGATGATTTTTCATGGGGAGCCTGTTGGTGGGGACGCTCAGCTCCTTGAGATGGTAACTGTACAGAAGAAAGAAGCATCTTATTGTCTTACCAAGAGTGCCAGGAAAGATTTGGTGGGGGGGGTATGTCTATGTAACTCAGAGTGAGAGAAAAAGCCAATGTCATCTTTTCAGTGGCATGCCCTGAACTCTGTCCTCTCTCTCAGGATCAGCCTGGCCGATAGCCAGCTGAATTAACTTCAGAAGAGGCAAGATCATTAGCAGCCTTACTGGCCTGCAGCCTAGGTAAAGAGCACCGCCAGGCTGTGGAGGAAGCCACGATGTTCTGTAAACACAGAGATACAGACTCGTCCTCCCTCGAGCCACCCTGTGAATGTCAGGCACACGTGTGCACACATGCCCCCTTATCTCTTGCTTCATTTCCTGTTACACAGGATTTGGGGGGAAGAAACCTCCTCCTCCAAGCAGCTGATTAAGAGTTTGAACCAGACGGTAGTTATCGGGTGCTTCATCAGCCATTGTTGTTGGAACCATCGAGTACCTTGGGCTTTGAAGGAAAGTGTGATTCAGCAGGTCCTTTCTCCAACATTTTTTTTTCTTTTTCTATTTTTGGGCTGTGCCACATGGCATGTGAGATCCCAGTATGCTGACCAGGGATCAAACCTGTGCCCCCTGCAGTGGAAGTGTGGTGACCCAACCCCTGGACCACCAGGGAAGTCCCGCTTCTCCAACTTTAGATTTTGAAAAAAATTTTTGCTTCTGTGTCTCAGCTGTGGGCTGGGAGAATCTATCCTGGGATTTAAGCTTTCCAGGTTGGATCCCCAATAGAGAAAATAGACCACTGTTTCTTTTTTATTTTAAATGTAGGTCTATTTTTTGGCTATGCCGTATGGAATGTGGGATCTTAGTGCCCTGACCAGGGATCGAACCTGTGACCCTTGCATTGGGAATGCTGAGTCTTAACCACTAGACCGCCAGGAAAGTCCCCTGCCATTGTTTCTTGCAGCCATTTCCGTTCCTTTGTACACGTGGAATTCTCCCTCTTATTTAGTTCTTGTGATTTTTTTTTTTTTAGCAGCATCTATTGCAGTTGGCATTTATTCGCTGTGCTAATATAAATTTGGAGTTGGTGGGAATTTCTGGACCCAGCCCTGTCCCAAGGGGCTTTTGGAGTGAAGGAGGAATTTGATGTTCCCCAGCTCCTGCAGTCTGCCTTGTGGAAAGGTGGTGGGTGTTTCAGCGTAGAGATGGCAAACTGTTAATTTCTTTCACCTATGCAAACACAACCAGCATTGGAGAGGGCCACCCTTGGCTGGCTCCGGTGACTCCAAAGGTCAGCCCCCAAAGCCAGGGGGGAAACTGATCCCTTAATGTGGCTTTCTTCTCACTGGAGTTTCCTTCGGATGGTCATTCTGCGTTTGAGTGAGGGCAGCCACGAATCGGCCCAACTCCCCTCGTGTGGGTGACGGAGGTGGCGTGGCGTGCTCGGGAAAGTGCTTGCTAAGATTTCCGGAGGCGGTGGGTTCCAGCCCTGCTTCTGCTTGGGATTCTGCAGCTGTGGCCCGTCGTGGTGAGACTGAGGCTGGGAGTTGCCCTGGGAGCACTGGGTGCGGGGGCGGTGGGGCGCAGATCCTGCGGTGTTACTGAGCAGCAGCAGGCAGCTTATAGGAACCCCCACTGCTGGGGGCCCGGCTCCTCTCACACCCAGTGTGGTGTGATTCGATTCCTCACAGGATCAGATATACAGACTCTCTAAGACTGAGCTGGAAAGAAAGGCTCCAGTAAGGAGACTCTTCCTGTTCCCGGCTATGAACCTGACACCATGTCTCTGAGCAGATTAGGGTGGTATCCCTTGTGGGCTCTGCCAGCCTTTGCTGAATGACCGTCTGAGGATTTCAGTCCTCCGTGGTCTGATCTGAGGATCTGCACCCCTTTGCTCAGCCGGAGTGTCAGAGGGGAGCAGTGTCATTCTGAGACCAGGGTTGGGGTGAACGTTTGAGATCCCAAGATGAAGGTGGCTTTCAGAAACACGTGAGAGGAGCCTGCTGCTCCAGGGAGGCTGTGTAAGGTCCTTCTAACCTGTGCTATTTATCACCTTTTCCAGAGATGCGTAAAGGAGAATGCATTCCATTCCCAAGCCAGTGGGACATGAGCTGTTTCATAACATGCCTGATACTCTTGGGAGGGGAATTGCATCTCCTTTCTGGGCTGTGTAAGATATGGGGCGACTCACAGAATCAGATATAGGCTCTCGTTCCGCTGAGCAAGTGGCTTGGCACCATCTGCTCTTTAAGCATGAGCATGGATTCTGTTTTAAGTTTCATTGTACAGGTCCTTGCAGCTCAGCGCCAGCCGTGCCTGACCAAGGGTGCCTGGTATTCTCTGCTACAGCTCTTCCGTTGACTACTTTCCAGAAACTAGGCACAAAACTCTAGGTCAGAATTGTTTTTGTAACATGTTCTGTACCCAAATGTGTCTCTCTGACATCTTGGCACGTCTTGCTCTTCTCCTCTGGGGAGCAGGGTCGTGCTGGGGATGATGGTTCATCTCTAGGGCAGGCTTGCCTTGTGGCTCAGTGGTAAAGAACCTGCCTGCCAATGTAGGAGATGCAGGTTCAGTCCCTGGATTGGGAAGATCACCCAGAGAAGGAAATGATATTTCTAAACTCATTTTTTATTTATTCATAAAATTTTTAATAAATTTTCACAATTTTAGATTATTCACAAATTTGTATAAACACCACTCAGGTCGATTTTCAAGCACCTCCCTCCAGAAACCCTTCTTCCTGGTTGCACCCCCACTTCTCCCGAGAGATCAGTGTGTTCCTGGCCTCTAACCCCACCCTCAAATTTCACCTGCTTTTGAGTGAATGGACTCAGGCACTGAGTATACATACTACTGTCCCCTGTATTTTTTGCTCAGTGTTTGTGAGATTTGTCCATGAGGTCGCAGTTGCCTGTTCATTGATTTTTCATTGCTGTGTAGAATTCTGTTTCTGCACCACAGTTTGGTTATGTATTCTAGCATTGATGGCTCTTAGGATTTCTTCTAGTTTGGGGCCATTACAGACCCAATGTTTTGTGCGTGTCTCCTGCAGACGTACGTGTGCATTTCTGCTGGGTATGTTCCTAGGAAGCGGATTCCTGGGTCTGAGGCCAGACACCTGTATAGCTTTCTTAGCAACTGTTGGTTTGTTTTGCAAAGTGGTTGTGATCGTTCACACTCTGACCGGGAAGGGTGAGGGTCCCAGGTGCTCCGTATCCTTGCCAGCACTCGGTGTTTTCAGTCTTTCTGGTTTTAGTCTTCTAGAGGATGTGAAGTGGTGTCTCATTTGGATTTCTCTGGTGACCGATAGAGTTGAGCATCTTTTCATATGTTTATTGGCCACTTTTCTTTCGTCAAGCCACCTGTTCAAGTCTTTGGTCTATTATTCGTTGTCGATTTTGGGGAATTCTTTATACATTCTGGATAGGAGCCCTTTGGTGGTATGTGTTCCCAAGCAAACTCAGATTTTCTCTAGGCATGTTAAAATCATGCCGGGTTCACAGTAGGAGGCCCTTCCTTCTGCCTCTCCCTCCACCACCACCCTCAGCACCGTATAATGCTGGGGAACCTCTCCCAGAGAGCATTCAGACAACACACTCATGGCTGGGTGAGGATTTAGCATTGGCTGCACTTGCCTGGTACTGGATTGTGACTGAATGCCCTCTATTCTTGATGTGCAGGGTCCTTGTGGGTGCACCAAAGGCGGATTCCAAGTACAGCACTTCAGTGAAGTCCCCTGGGGCTGTGTTTAAGTGCCGAGTCCACACCAACCCTGACCGGAGATGCACCGAACTGGACATGGCGCGAGGTGGGTAGATTTTCACTGCCAAGATGGGAATGGGTTCTGCACCCTCTTACGTTCCTCTTTTTCTTCCTGACCATCCACTCACTTTTCCTTCTGTTATTCGTTCCCTCCTTCCCTCCCTTCCTTCCTTCCATCCATCCACGCATTCATTCATCATGTGCTGAGTATCTATTACTTCCTAAGCACTGGGATATACCAAACAAAGATCTTACTATCCTGGGCCTTACCAGTTAGTAGGTAAAAGAGACATTAAAACCAAGATCAGAGAAGAGGGGAGGTGAATATTTGATCTAATCTAGATTGGAGGGTCTGGGGAAGTGACTTTGACATTGGAGAGATGCACAGTGTTTAGCTGGGCAGGTGCTGGAGACAGAATCTCCAATGGGAGGAAAGTTTGTGGCATTTTAAAATCCAGAGCAAGCCCAGCATCCCTGGAGTGGTAAGCAGGGGACCATGGAAGCAGGGGAGGATGGCATGGTGAACTGAGGTAAGGTGTTAGGATTCTGTTCTACGTACAAGATGGGAGGCCAGTAAAAGCAATACTAGGTTTTATGATTTAAGTAGGCAAAGATATGATTGATAGGTGTTTTTAAAAGCCCCCTTGGTCTGGTGGAAAGTTCATCATCTTAGGACAGCAGATCTGCCTGGGTTCGGAGCCTAGCTCTGCCTGTTACTTGTTGGGACTTACTGGATGTCTCAGAGCTGCTTTGGCCTCAGTTTCCTCACCTGTAAAATCAGAAGGATGGTAGCTGCCTCCCAGGGATTACTGTGAGAGGGACTGACAGGATAATAGAGGTGAATGCACAGAACTGTGCTTGGCACAGAGTCGATTCTCAAAGTAGCAGTTACTTTATGGTAGTCATCACTTCAAGTCCTCGATTTCGCCAAAGTCCTTTCTCCTCAAGATCTTCTATTATTTTTCTTAAATGAGGAATTGTCATGCTTTTCTTTCGCAGAATAGGAGAGGTGTCCATGGCATTCTCCATGACTGGTTTGTGGGCTGTAACTGGTCCATAACAAATTAAGGAGCTTACTTTGTAATATACATCAGCACCTTGCTTCCTTGGTGAAGAGTCCTGCTATGAAAAAAGTCGGACGAATTAAACAGCATACATGGTGGTGGAGTCAATTTACATCTTGTTGCAAGTCCCTCATTTACGGGCTGGTGATGAGGTAGGGGCGGGCGTGCAGCTGTTCCCGAGACCCTTAGCGCGAAGGTCAGAGGTCGCGCTCCGCCAACGGTCGGCTGGGCGGTGTTCTTCTCCGTGGAGAGTGTGGTGAGAGGCGGGCGTCGGCCTTCTCCCCGGCCCTCCAGGCCCTCAGCCTCAGGCAGCAGGGGAGGCGGGGCCCCGGGGACAGGCCGAGGGCTGTGTACTGCAGGCTCCTGAGCCGTTACACGGCGGCCCACTGGCCCTGGCCAGGCCTGGAGGAGGGGAGCCTCCCCCGACCTCCGCAGCGCAGTGGCAGCAGGCGGCTCCCGGGGTTGAAGTCTGAGGAACCCGGCCCTCACTTGGGCCTCCTAAGGGCCGCTGGGTGCTGGGTGCCTGGCTCCTTCAGCAATGATGGACCCCGACCCTGAGGGTGCCTGGGGCTGAGAGCCATCTCCTTAGCTGGGCTGGACCCTGGCAGGAGGACCCGGGCTGGGGCTGGACCAGCGCTGGGGCAGGGGGGCGGGCCTGCTCGGGGACCCCTCCTCAGAGCCAGGTCTGGCCCTCGGAGGATGAGAGTTGAGTTTTGGGACCTTGTCCTTTCTTGTCAGAACAGAGAATAACATTGGTTTGGGTGGAGGTTTATGGGAACATCGTGACCTGACCTCAGGAACAAAGGTTCTGACACCAAGAAGTTTGTCACAGCCCCTCCCTTACCTTTGCTAGGAAAGGCCTTTGCTGAGAGCTTTCTGGGGGTTTGGGGTTTTAAGGCATGAGCCACCTGTCTCCTTGCAGGGCCCTGCACTGAGCCTTTCTCTTCTCCACTCCTGACTTGTATTGTCTGGCCTCACGGTGCACTGCGCACAGGGCTTCGCTTTCACTGACAGTAATAAACATGTGGGTTTTAGACTGCCCTTTGGAAAGTAGACAGCAGCATTCCTACCAGGTCTGACTTTTCCGTCTTTCCTCCAGGGAAGAATCGGGGTGTGCCCTGTGGAAAGACCTGCCGGGAAGACCGAGATGATGAATGGATGGGGGTCAGCCTGGCGCGGCAGCCCAAGGCTGATGGCCGTGTGCTGGTAAGGCTTCCTGGGGGAGCTGTGGGGAGGGGGTGGCAGCCTGGAAATGCATGACTTTGACCCCTTAGGAAAGCTGGATGGCATGGCCATAAGGGCATGGCTTTGAGATTGCCTCTTCTGGAAAACTGCTTGGACAAATGATTCGTCTTTTTATTTTCTTTATCTGGCAGATGTTAATAATGTCTATCCCAGGGTACTGAGATGTGGCTATTGAAAAAGGGCAAATGAAATGTATGTGGAAAGTGCTTTGTAGTAACAAATTTCCATCATTACGTAAGCATTTTCCTGTGAGTATCCTTTTAAATTGAGGTTTCAGTTCAGTTCAGTCGCTCAGTCGTGTCCGACTCTCCGCGACCCCATGAATCACAGCATGCCAGGCCTCCCTGTCCATCACCAACTCCCGGAGTTCACTCAAACTCATGTCCACAGAGTCGGTGATGCCATCCAGCCATCTCATTCTCTGTCGTCCCCTTCTCCTCCCGCCCCCAACCTTTCCCAGCATCAGAGTCTTTTCCAGTGAGTCAACTCGTCGCATGAGGTGGCCAAAGTATTGGAGTTTCAGCTTTAGCATCAGTCCTTCCAGTGAACACCCAGGATTGATCTCCTTTAGAATGGACTGGTTGGATCTCCTTGCAGTACAAGGAACTCTCAAGAGTCTTCTCCAACACCACAGTTCAAAAGCATCAATTCTTCGGCGATCAGCTTTCTTCACAGTCCAACTCTCACATCCATACAATTTACATAAAATTGTTGTTTAGTTGCTGAGCCGTGTCTGACACTTTTGTGACCCCATGAACTATAGCCCCCACCGCCACCCCCAACCTCCTCTGTCCATGGGGTTTGGGCAAGAATACTGGAGTGGGTTGCCGTTTCCTTCTCTTGGGAATCTTGCTGACCTAGGTATCCAACCTGAGTCTCCTGCATTGGCAGGCGAATTCTTTCCTACTGTGCCACCAAGGAAGCCCTTACATAAAATGCACAGGTCTTAAGATTACAGTTTGGGTTTTGACCTTTATACATACTTGTGTGACCACCCACCCATCAAGATATAGAATATTTGTCATCCCAAGAGTTTTCTTGTGTTCCTTACTGGCCAAAAAATCAAAACGTAAAACAGAAGCAATATTGTATCACATTCAATAAAGACTTTTAAAAGTGGTCCACATGAAAAAAAAACAAACTTCAATCACCCTGGCCACACTGCAAGTGCTCAGTAGTCACAGATGTCCGCTGGTTGCTGCGTCGGCTGGCAGAGCCTCAACAGAATCTATAACTGACCCAGAGGTCTTGTTTTGTCCACTTTTGTCCTTTGCACTTTTCTCTTAAGGTATAACACTCAAGTTCTCAACATGCCCAGTTTCATTGGAGAGCCTGGTACATGTTTTCATGTATACATGTACTTATGTATCTGACTTCATAGGCCTTTTCTTGGAAGCTGTATAAATGTTTTTGTCATAAAAGCTTGAGATCAAGAAGGGAAAATAACATTCGTTGCCATTTCTGGAGGGCTTCCTTTGGGCCACAGGCTGTAAAGCTGATGGTTTCATATATATTTAGTCCGCCGGGAAAACCAGATTTTCCTTAAGGATCTAGGCAGAGTGTTTCTGACCCCTTTGAGGAGCCTGTTTTGCGTTTAACTTCTCAGTGGTAAGGGCTGTTGGTCTGAGTTCTGCCTGCCTCTCAGCACAAATCAGGCGTTTTCCTGTCGGGCCCCTCTGGGGAGAGAGGAAGCAGCTGGATGCTGTCGCCAGCATCACAGGGCCTCCCTGCTAGACACCGTGGGTCATGCTGAGCCCCCCAGCCCAGCATTTGCCTTGGTTTCCAGCCCTTTAATCACTGTCACCCACTGCCCTGGACCCTCTCCAACATCTGCCTTCCCCCAGACATGGTGGCCTGACCCTGACTGCTTGACCAGGCCCAGGAGGCTTGTCTGTCATCCTGTCGGAAGGAAGACAAGAAGCTGATCCGTCCATAAATCAGAGTGGCCTGAGGTCAGTATTCAGAACAAAGGAGATGGTGGTCCAGTGGCAGCACAGTACACGGTTCCCGAGAGCTCCGAACCTAGATCCAGAGGCTGCTCCCATGAAAACACTTCCCCTCCCCATGGAAGGATGACCTCCATGTGGCTGAGAGCTTGTTCCTGGAGTGTTCTGCTTTATTGCGAAAGAGTACTGGGAGGGGCTGTCTCTGTGGACGTGAAGAGCAGTGAGGATCAGGGGGACCATTGAGCCAAGGAAGCTGGAAAGGACTAGCTGAAGTGTGATGCTCCTGTTCTAATTCATTGTATGCAGAATTAATTTTCTCATGTTTTATGCAATTACTGTAGCGTCTATTCTGGAAGCTACTCTGTGGGGGTTGGGGAAGGAGAGGCATCCAGCGGCATCTGCTTTCCTCGTGACTTTTTTGTATTGTGGTCAAAAACAACTCGATGGCTTCCCTGGTGGTCCAGTGGTTAAAAATCTGCCTTGCAGTGCAAGGGACACAGGTTCGATCCTTGGTCTGGGAAGATGCCACATGCGGCGGCGCAGCTGCGTCTATGCGGCAGGACCTCTGTGCTACAGTTACTGACGCCCGTGCGCCTGGAGCCCATGCTTTGCAACCGGAGAAGCCACTGCAATGAGAAGCCCATGCACGTCAATGAAGAATAGCTCCTGCTCTCTGCAGCTAGAGAAGGCCTTCTAGAAGCAACGAAGACCCAGCACAGCCAAAAAATAAAGTACATCTTTAAAAGGAAAAATCCCTATGAAGTTGGAACTTCCCTGCCAGTTCAGTGGTTAAGACTTTTCCTTCCAATATAGGGGGTACAGGTTCGGTCTCTGGTTGGGGAACTAAGATCCCACATGCCTCAGGGTCAAAAAACCGAAACATAAAGCAAAAGCAGTGTTGTAACAAATTCAGTAGAGACTTTCAAAATGATCCACATCAAAAAAGATCTGAAAAACCAACAAGGAATTTACCATGGTATCCATTGTTATGTGTATAGTATCGTAAACTATAGGTACATTGTTGTACAGCAGACTTCTAGAACTTTACATCTTGCAAAGTAAACTCTAAGCTTATTGAAGAATAATTCAGCCTCACTCCTCCCCCCAGTCCCAGGCAACTTTCTTTCCTAAGAGTTCGGCTGCTGTACATACTGCATGATCCCATTTACATGAAACATTTGTCTTTTTTTGTGACTGACTTATTTCACTTGGCATAGTGTCCTCAAGTTTCATCTGTATTGAAGAATAGGACAAGATTTCCTCATTTTTTAAGGCCGAATAATATTCACTGTGTGTATATACCACATTTGTTTTATCCATTCATCTATTGATATTTGGGTTGCTTCCACATCATTTTTTTTTGCCATGCTGTGTGGCATATCGGATCTTATTTTCCGGACCAGGGATCGAACCTGTGCCCCCTGCAGTGTAAGTGTGGAGTCCTAAGCCATTCATTGGACAGCCAGGGAAGTCCTATTTCCATGTCTTGGTTATTGTGAATAATGCTGCTGTGAATATTGGTGTGCAGCTGTCTCTTAGAGATCCTGTTTTCAGTTGTTTTGAATATAAACCCAGAAGTGGGGTTGCTCGATCTTACTGTGATTTTCTTTTGGATTTTTTGAGGAACCCCTCTACTGTTTTCCACAGTGGTTGTACCATTTTGCGTGCTTACCAGCAGTGCATAAGGGGAGGGTTCCAGTTTCTCCATGTCTTTGCCAGCACTTTATTTTTTGTGTGGGAACTGCCCTAATGGGTATGAGGTGGTATCTCACTGTGATTTGTATTGCCCTAATGCTCAAACTACTGCACAATTGCACTCATCTCACACGCTGGTAAAGTCATGCTCAAAATTCTCCAAGCCAGGCTTCAGCAATATGTGAACCGTGAACTCCCAGATGTTCAAGCAGGTTTTAGAAAAGGCAGAGGCACCAGAGATCAAATTGCCAACATCTGCTGGATCATGGAGAAAGCAAGAGAGTTCCAGAAAAACATCTATTTCTGCTTCACTGACTATGCCAAAGCCTTTGACTGTGTGGATCACAATAAACTGTGGAACATTCTGAAAGAGATGGGAATCCCAGACCACCTGACCGGCCTCCTGAGAAACCTGTATGCAGGTCAGGAAGCAACAGTCAGAACTGTACATGGAACAACAGACTGGTTCCAAATAGGAAAAGGAGTATGTCAAGGTTGTATCTTGTCACCCTGCTTATTTAACTTATATGCAGAGTACATCATGAGGAATGCTGGGCTGGAAGAAGCACAAGCTGGAATCAAGATTGCCAGGAGAAATATCAATAACCTCAGATATGCTGATGACACCACCCTTATGGCAGAAAGTGAAGAGGAACTCAAAAGCCTCTTGATGAAAGTGAAAGAGGAGAGTGAAAAGGTTGGCTTGAAGCTCAACATTCAGAAAACAAAGATCATGGCATCTGGTCCCATCACTTCATGGGAAATAGATGGGGAAACAGTGGAAGCAGTGTCAGACTTTATTTTTTTGGGCTCTAAAATCACTGCGGATGCTGATTGCAGCCATGAAATTAAAAGATGCTTACTCCTTGGAAGGAAAGTTATGACCAACCTAGATAGCAATGGCAAGCCACTCCAGTACTATTGCCTAGAAAATCCCATGGATGGAGGAGCCTGGTAGGCTGCAGTCCGTGGGGTCGCTAAGGGTCGGACACGACTGAGTGACTTCACTTTCACTTTTCACTTTCACACATTGGAGAAGGAAATGGCAACGCACTCCAGTGTTCTTGCCTGGAGAATCCCAGGGACGGGAGACCCAGGTGGGCTTCTGTCTGTGGGGTCACACAGAGTCGGACACGACTGAAGTGACGCAGCAGCAGCAGCAGATAGCATATTAAAAAGCAGAGACATTACTTTGCCAACCAAGGTCCATCTAGTCAAGGCTATGGTTTTTCCCGTGATCATGTATGGATGTGAGAGTTGGACTGTGAAGAAAGCTGATCACCGAAGAATTGATGCTTTTGAACTGTGGTGCTGGAGAAGACTCTTGAGAGTCCCTTGGACTGCAAGGAAATCCAACCAGTCCATTCTAGAGGAGATCAATCCTGGGTGTTCATTGGAAGGACTGTTGCTAAAGCTGAACTCCAATACTTTGGCCACCTCATGCAGAGAGTTGACTCACTGGAAAATACTCTGATGCTGGGAGGGATTGAGGACGGGAGGAGATGGGGACTACAGAGAATGAGATGGCTGGATGGCATCACCAACTCAATGGACATGAGTTTGAGTGAACTCCGGGAGTTGGTGATGGACAGGGAGGCCTGGCGTGCTGTGATTCATGGGGTCGCAAAAGAGTCAGACACGACTGAGCGACTGAACTGAACTGAACTGAACTGAATGATTAGTGATGTTGAGCTCTTCTCATGGGTTTGTTGGCCATTTGTCTTCTATGAAGAAATGTCTGTTCAGGTCCTTTGCTTATTGTTTAAATTGGGTTGTTTTTTGTTGAGTTCTTCTCATGGCTTTTTGCACATATGCCATCTTGTTAGGAAAGGCCTATCCCAGGTCCAGTCTGTCCTCCCTGGTCTAGACTCTGCCACCTCTGTGAAGCCTGTTACCATGATGGTGTTGTCAAGAACAAGCTGAGCATCTTTGTGTCATCAGAAGTTCAGTGTTATGTTGTTATCCTACATGCATGACTTGTTTTGTGCATATGTGTCCTTTTTATAGGGACCACTTGGGGATAGAGACCAAATTTTCAACCCCTTTCGCTCTCAGCTCTAGGAGAAGGTCTCTCTAAGGAGTGACTTCTGAAAGTGTGTTTGAATAATGTAAAGAAAGTGAAAGTGTTAGTCTCTCAGTCATGTCTGACTCTTTGCGACTACATGGACTGTAGCATGCCAGGCTCTACTGACCATGGAATTCTCCAGGTAGGAATACTGGAGTGAGTAGCCATTCCCTTCTCCAGGGGATATTCTGGACCCAGGGATTAAACTCAGGTCTCTTGCATTGCAGGCCGATTCTTTACCATCTCAGCCACCAGGGAAGCCCTAATGTAGGGACTGAGTGTCAATACTAAAGCAATTAGAAACTGAATCAATTGCCATCTCTTTTTGGTGGCTGACTCTAAGCAGTTGATGGATGCGTGAGACACAGGCTGTAAACTGCTCCTTGGAAATGACAGGTGGCAACGGGAGACGAGGAAGGTGACCCAGTCCATATTTTTGTTTTGGAGGTTTCATATCCATTTGCTTTTTCTTTCATGTCTCATTTCTGCCTGTCAAAACTTTCTGGGAGGCAAGTGTTTATTTTAAAATTGAGAACAGGAAGATATGTTTTATTCAGTCACATTTGGAGAGCTCTGTAGTTGTCTGGGGGTGTCGGCCTCACACCTGTATCTCCAAGAAGCATAATACTGGAATTCAAGGTTGGGTTTGAAGTGGGAGAGGTGGGATGGCTCTTTTTGAAAGTAGCATCTGATGCTGATTTCAAAGTAGAGAACGGATAGAGAGTTTGAAAGCTGCTATGGAGAGTTAAATATCTTGATAATGAATGGCACTTTCTGGTCCACAGACCCACCAGCCAGCTCTGGCAAGTTCCAGGATGTTGGGCTTGTCTGGCAGGCTGCCCTTCGCTCAGTACCTGCCAGTCTCGCATCCACCACCTCATGGTTCCTTCCATCACCCCGGGGAACAAGTGATAACACACGTGAACACAGCATCAGGATTAGAGGCAAGCCCCTTCCCTTGTACGTTCACCCTACACTCCCAGTGTGCAGATGACAGTTTAAGAAATAGGTGGAAAAGTCACTTCTGGTAATAACTACCCAACAAACCCAGCATGGGCACTGAGCTGTCTCTTCGACCTGGGAGCGCAGCTCACAGTGTTCAAGTCTGACATTTCTGTTTTTCAGCAGTCTGCAAGGCTCAGGCAACAACTAAAGACAGCAACTAGCTGACTTCTGGGAGGAAGCGGTGTTCTCCAGTTGTCTCTTGGCTGTTTCCTTTCCAAGGATCAGGGCTGTTGCTGTCTTTCTATTCACCACTTCTCATCTTGGCCATTTTTTCAAAGCCACAGTATATACTTTGCATTTACTTCTGTTGTTTTGTTTCCTGATTTTTTTTTTAAGTAAACTTTTTGTTGAGATGTAACATCCATGCAGAAAAATGCCCCAAATATCTGTACACATCTTTTTTTTTATAATTAAAAAAAAAGTTTATTCTTAAATGAACAATGGTTTCCAAGACAACACTTCATTCTAGCTATAGGTGTCAACAGATATGGCAGGGGATCCAGGTGTTTAAATAGGAATGAAACTAAGAGTCATCATTGCCTCAGGCATAAGGAGCAACTTGCTTTTTGCCAGATTTCTTAATTCCATCTGTGGCCAGAAGGCCTTTCCCCACAGCCTTCCCTTTTAGCTTCTCGAGTTTCTTCTGCTCCTTCTGCTTCTGCTTGAATGCCTTATCTTCCTCTTCCATCTCCTTGGCTTGCTTCTTAGGCTGCTTCAGGGGCTTCTTCTTGCCACCTTCACGGCCCGACATGGCTCCTGCCGCCCCTTCCCCAGCTGTATATATTTTGATGAATTTTCAGGAGGTGAACATGCTCAGAATGACTTTCCTAGAACCACAGAAGTCACCTTCCCTGGGCCTCCCAGGCCACCCCGTCCTCCGTTTGAAGGGCAGCTGCTTTGCGGGGTGGAATCTGTGGTATCAGGGCGCTGATCTCCTGCACCCCGTGTTCTCAGTGGCTGAGGGCCTGTCTGCTCCTGACTGTGCTGGGTAGACCTGAGGCGTGGGAAAAGCTCTGGTTGTCTGTGTGTGGTGAGGGTGGGTGGGGTGGGGGGAGAGCCATCTAGAGGGGCCCAGAACCTGCCCCCCTAATCCAGGAAGGACATTTCCGTACCACAAAAAGGCCTTCAAAATAAACTGCTTCTTTACTTCCTTCTTATTCTTTTGGTAGCAAAAACAACCCTTGTAACTTGAAATATGTCAGATGCTAAGATGTGGGGTGGTCCTAGACCTTTCCCCCTTTTGTTATAATTTTCTGGAATCTGAGTTGGAGTAAGTCTTGCTGTTTTCAGGGGGTGTTCTCTTTTTCTGTTGGTAGTCCCTGTCTCCTTCCCGCCCCCCACCCTTCCTCTCTCACAGCAGAACTCATTTGGAAAGATTGATAGAGATTTTAATGCTTTGGAGACAGTCCCTAGGAATTTTTCTTAATGTTGGAGTCAGATTGACATGTGTGTATGTAGAAGGATAATCAGGGCTAAACAGTCTTTTCTTTCTGTAATTTATGTTCAGAGACACTTTTCCTTGTTTTCTTACATGCAAACTGCCTTTGACACTTTGATCTCTGACCTCACAGAATGCCTTAATTTTAGTTTAGTTTGCTGTGAATGCAATCTTTGGCTCTTCTAGGAATTCCCCAAGGTCACTCCTTAAATAGTTTATGACACTTAAAAAAAAAAAAAGCAATAAGCTGGACATTAAATACAGAATCCATCCTCAAGAGTCAGTGTGCGCCATGACAAGCACCCGCTCCCTTTACAGTCCCTCTAACCCACAAATACAGTAAAAACATGGTAAGCCCTAGGGCTTTGCCAAATCCGTAAACTAAAAGATAACTGATTTACCAGCTAATTGGATGGTAAGTGATTCAAGTTTGGAAGCTATCAGAATGTAGTTGGAAATAAAAATAACAACTTAGTGGAATGGAATGATTATCCACTGAATGATAGCTTTGTTTAGCTTCTTGCTTGACATGATTTTAGTCTATCGAGATGTGCTAGAAGCACAGAACAGCACCACATGGGGAAGAATGGAGGTGGTTTGCAGTGTAAGGAATAACAAGAGGTTGTTTTTCACGTTCATTGTTGTAGGGCAAGAGGCAGAGTGTGGGCACGCTGAGATTTCCTGCCGCTTTGACTTCCCTTGCTTTCTCATGGATAGGAAGTGGCCTTGTCAGTGGCCCTTGGGTGGTTTGCTTGGAGGGATGAAGATCAGAGAGGTTGGCAGGCAGTGATTTTTTTCATCAAGTGACTTCGGGGATACCCAGGCCCTGGAGAGCCCCACTCCCTTCATCTGGTGACCATGGCATCCTGTTCAACCTCCGAGAGGTTGTTTCTGGGGTCCTAAGACCTTTGGGACGGCTGTAAGGACAATAGCTACCTGACCTGCCCCAAAGGGTGGGTTTTGATGGTTCTTAGGTGGGAATTGGGAGTTATAAGTTGGAGATGTTTTCGAGTGAGATAAGGATTCTGAAATCTGGGTTTCCATGTTGTTTGCAGCCCTTGCCAGCTCTGGAACTTAAGCAAAACACTGTCTAAAACCCAGGATTCCCATATAGAAATTTGGAATTCTAAGACATCTCCCCGCCTTCCAGGGTTGCAGAAGAGGTCAGATGTGGACCATGTAAATTCTGAATGTCGCTTGCATGTGTGCTCAGTCGTGGCTGACTCTTTGCTATCCTGTGGGCTGTAGCCTGCCAGGCAACTCTGTCCATGGGAATTTCTAGGCAAGAATACTGGAGTAGGTCGCCATTTCCTACTCCAGGGGAGTGGGTTGCCATTTACTTCCCCACCCAAGGATCAAACCCGGGTCTCCTGAATCTCCTACATTGGCAGGTGGATTCTCTACCACTGTGCCACCTGGGAAAATCAAATGCTGAATGTTACAGCCCAGAGAAACAGTGTGTTTGATATGAACAAATAAGTTAAAAACTGATTACTTTAAAATGCAGTATTTTAAGAAAATGAATCTGTTGGCTAGAGTGAAGCAACCTGATAACTGTACTGAGTGTGAATGTCCACGAGCAATGGGGAGGGCTGGGCAGAGGAAACAACTTTGCGGGAAGCAGTCTGGCTTCTCACCAGCCTTGCGGGTGCATCTGAACGTGAGGCTGGGTGTGTCCAGGGCTGGTGGGAATGGATGTGCATCTGTATTCTCGTTTCTGGCTCCCAGAACTGTCTTCCCTTCTGGCGTCTCCTGGCATGTGCGACCCCAGTGCTGGGAGACTGCCCTCCAGAGATGACCAGAGGGTTGGTCTCAGCTCCTCACCCATGTCAAGCTCTTACCCATCTCAAGACCCCTCCCAGCTGCTCCCTCACTTTCTTCAGGTCTCTCCTCAGATGTCACCTCTTTGGGGGGGCTCAGGCCACTTCTTGGCCCGAGGGACCATCCTGGTGAGATGGAAGTGCTCTCTGTCTTGCTAAGGGATTGGTTACAGGAATGTAGGTGTTTGTCAAAATTCATTAGATGGCTGTGACAAACACATACTCGAGATTTTTGCATTTTTCTGTATGTAAATTTACTTCAAAAGACCATCAACAAACATTTACTTCTGATTAATGATATAAAACAGTCACACATTAGTTGTTTCTTATGGTTCAACCAAATTCTTTGGCCTGAACCTAACAAAGGAACTTGTGAAGGTGCTCCAGAGATCAGTGGCCTCGGCTCACTCGGGAACTTATAAAATGCAGATTCTCAGGGCCCTGCAGATTGGCCAGGCTAGCTCTCGGGGGTGGGGCCTAGTGCTGTGTGATTTAGTGAGACTTCCAGGTGACTCTGAAGGGGCTCAAGTTTGATGGAGGCCAGTGACTGCTCCAGCGGGCAGGCAGGTAGTGCCGTGAAGGTCAGGGTCTGTTGTGGGCTGAGCAGCACCCCTTGTCTCTAGCTTTTTCTCGGCATGTCCTTTGGTCCTCAGGCCCATTAGCTCCACCTCTGCATCCTGAGGTCAGCCCCTGCTCCCCTCTCTACTGCCCCCATCCTGGTCCAGGCAGCAGCGTCTCTCACCTGGATGTTCCCCTCCACCCTCGCCTACCTACAATCTCCACTCGGCAGCCCAGTTATCTTTCCAAGCTGTGAGTTAGACCACGCCACTCACCTGTGTAAGACCCTCCACTGGCACATCCACTAAAGTTACAGTCATCCTTGAGGTCTGCAAGATTCCTGGGGCCTGCCCCTGTCCTCTCTCTGACCTTAGCTTCCCCCAGAGCAGCCCCATAGGCCGCCTTTCTTTCTTTTGACCCTCCAAGCCTTCTTCTCCATTGCCTCTGATGTTCCCTCTGTGCCCAGGGTGTTTGGCTCTTTCTCATGCTTTCGGCTGCCCCTGGCCTACAGGTGAAAACCGTCCTCCCCACTCCTAGGCCATCATCCTGTGTCCTTTGTCCCCAGTACTTGTTATGCCCCTCATTTGTTTAAATGTTCGTTGATTGTCTGCCGCCTCCTAGGGGCACCCCCGACCAAGCTCCCACAGTCTGCTAGCACAGCGCTGGGGCTGGGTGGGAGAGAACGTGGCTTCCCAGCCCCTCTGAGCCACTCTCCTCCCACAGAACTGCCTGGTACTGCTGGGCTCTGCTTGGTGACCTCCTGGCCTGACTGTCCTGCTCTAAACCTCTCTCTGTCCCATAGGCCTGTGCCCACCGCTGGAAGAACATCTACTATGAAACAGACCACATCCTGCCCCACGGCTTCTGTTACATCATCCCGTCCAACCTCCAGGCCAAAGGCAGGACGCTGATCCCTTGCTATGAAGGTGAGTGATTGATCCTCCCTTGCCCCCAACCCATGTCACACCTCAGACAACCCCCACCCATTTCCATACCATCATCCAAACACTCCCTGCTGCTTTCCACACTCCAACAGGAGGGCTGCACTGTGTCCCCGGGTAGCCCTTTGGTGACTGAGGATCAGGTAATGAGGAAGATGGGAAGGGACAGCATTTCCAGGCCTTGCCCAGCCTTGCCCATTTGTGCCACAGAGCCCATGGTACTCCCCAAGCTTTATGAAGTCTCAGACTGAAATTCACTAGCCTGTTGGTTTCCTGACACTGCCAGATGCTGTGCAGCCTTGGGAAACTTGCTTTCCCACTCTGGGCCTGTTTCCTTCCCCTTAAAATTCAGAGGTTGGCTCAGATGGTCTCCGTAGTCCCGGGCAGCTCCCAGATGGTCATAAGACTCCCGAGACAGCTCCTGGCCACACCCATGGACAGATGTCCTGAGACAGAGGGAAGAGAAGGCCCAGTGTTCAGTCACTCTGTGACATCTCAAGTCTGTTTTTCCTTCTCACCCAGTCCATGCACCCTGGCAGATGCCAGAGAGTTGGGTGCACCCTCAGCGTGGTCTTGAGAGCTCCTCTCCAAGGGGCACTTGGAGTCTGGGAAGGAAAATGTTTTCTCAGCCTCCCTGCTTAGAAGCTTCTAATGCCTGGGCTTGGGACCATTGAACATCATGACTTAGCTCAGTTGAATTTGAGCTTTAAGGATTCAGTGTCGCTTACTGCAGTTTTATAACTTGTGCTCTCAGGGTTTTCTTAGCCTAATTTTAAGTGAGCTAAGTGCTTGGCTGTTTATGTTTTAATTCTCTCCCTAATTTATTTGTTTGGACAGAAATCTCCACTAGCCCGTGGCCACCTTTCCCTTGGGCCTCCCTGGTTTTTCCCATGTTTCCAATTTTGTGACCATTGAGGAGGGACCCTGGGAAAGGCCGGGTCCCTGCAGGAGGTACGGATGCTCTGCTCCATGAGGGGGACCCTTTCTTTGATCCCACATCAGCATCTGATCAGCTCTGGCAGGAACATGCCAGGCAGCTGAACTCTGTCCCTGTTTATCTCAGAACTGCCACAGTCATAAGGGAAACCTCATCTGAAAAATGGATGATGATGTGATCAGTCAAGAGGGGGAGGAGTAGGTCACATTTGGATAAGGGGCCAAGACTATGTCCTGACCGCCCCAGCTTGTTGCTGATTGGGTACCTCTTCAGGTTGGGGAAGAGTGAGAGAGTTGGTAGGACTGACGGAGGTGGTGGGGATTGAACTCAGCTAGTTATGCAATAGAACCAGGACTCTGGTTTTCCCAGAAGGTATGTTGTGAAATAGGGCCACGTTGCCACCCCTGGTGACTCCTCTGTACACCCCCACGGGTGTCAGAAAGCAGGAGGACAGCCCTTAGGCGAGGGAGCTGGGGCTGGATGCCCATGTATACATATAGCTGCCATGGCTCACTCTTTCAAAGCATCTGTTATCTGGCAGCTGGGGTGGGTGAGTCAATGGTAGAATGTGGTTGGTCTGGGCACTTTTATATATTCTCTCATTTCATGCAGACTTGGTATCTTTCTTCACTTTGGGTTAGTTGCTTTTGAAAGTTATTCCAGAACCCCAGTGGGGAGCAGGAAAGAGAGAAAGGGAAAGGCAGCACATGTGTGGATGTTCCCCATGAGTTACCAGCCTGGGCCACTGGGATGCAATCTCAGGGCCAGCGTAGGACACATGCTTCCTAATTCTCCTGCCTGAGGGAGGAGGAGCTGGGTCTGTATGCACTGGGCATCCTGCCCTGCCCTGCCCTGCCCTGCAGGGAAAGTCCCCAGGCAGAGAGATGCAGGTGTTGGCTGGCAGGTGGAAGTCAGGCCGTGTCACAGATGTATTGAGGGGACATGGGGGGCTCCTGTGTGTGGGCTTCTGTGTTGCCTTTCTCCTGGTACAGGTGAGGATGAGTTTAATTGCCAAAGGTCACTCAGACAGCAAGTGGTGCATAGAGCTGGGTTTTGAGTTTTGCATCTGTCTGACCTCAGCAAATCATTTTGTCCCCCGGAGGTTGGAGGGGGGTGGATTTCTATTTGTATTTTGGTGTTTCTGGTTTAAATGGGCTTTAAATAGGAGCCAGTCATTAACCCTCTCAAAAGAAGAGAAGGTGACTGAACTGTCCCAAGGGTCCAGTCACCAGGGGAGAGGAACGTGAATGTTTTGGGTGTCAGTGATCTCAAGAGCACCTGCCTGTCTCCTTTGCTGGAGGCTCTGGCCTGACCTTGGCAGGAGCATGAAAGCCTGTGTGAGCCAAGGAGTGCGGGGCAGAGCCAGGAGACAGGGTGTCATGTCTGCTCCACGTGTCCATCATTCACAGAAGAGTGTGAGCTCCAAGCCCAGGCCTAAAGCGGCCTCATATATTTCCACTCACCCCTCTGGGTACTTCAGACCATCACCTTGCACGTGTTCGCCATCGCTCACTGGTCCCAGAAGGGAGACAAGTGTACCAGCCTGAACCCCAGACCTGCGGCCAGAGGCCAGCCAGGTCATCCAAACCCTAGCAGACCTGTAGATGTGCTTGTCATTGTTTGTAAAGAGATTTCCTGGTTTTTACGCAACAATAGTGGACTGGCACAGGCTCATCCCAGGAACCCACATTCCCTGTGCAGCAGTGGCTGGAGTGATGGGCTCCAGCCTCCAGAGTCACTCTTTTCTGTGGCTGATCCTTGACTTAATGATGACTAGCTGTAACCAGCAAGGGAAGTAGCAAAGTGGTCATGCCCTCTGCCTGAACTTTCTTCCCCCTGGGTACACACACACCTCGGGATCCTGAGTCTTTCGGTGCCCAGAGAGGGGAGTATGGGGTGGGACCTGGTGGGGACCACTGGGGTATAAGCAGCCCCTTAGAACAGTGGGGGACTGAACAGAATGTCTCTGTAGTTCTTGGTCCTGTAAGAGGTGAGGGGTGGCAGATGCTCAGATTTCTCTTGAAGAGGGACCGGCAGGTGGGGGGTTGGAGGCCACACTTAGGGCCCTTGCCTGTGCTCCAGCTTTGGGATCTCCATCTCCCTGTTTTGTGGTCTAAAGGCAACCTTCATTTTCTCTGAATGTGGAAAGACTCAAGTAACGCGAGCCTTCTATTCTGGGTAGGGGATCATGTGGTGGTGAAGTGCAAGGGAAGTATTTTGGAGTTTGACAGAACCTTTCGGATACCACCTAGCCTGGCCTCTTTGTCTTTACTGATGCCCAGAGATGTGGGGTGGCTTGCTCAGGCCCAGTTTTAATTACACGCTGCACAATGAGGAGGCCGAGTCTTGTAGTGGCTAAGAGCACAAAACTCTGGGCCCAGAGCCCCAGTCCTGGCTCTGCCACTCGTGAATGCCATGACTGCAGATGAGTGATGCCTCTTGTGCTTAGCCTACCTCATGAGGCTGTGGAGAGGATTAAGTTAAAGCTTACAAGTTCTTCGAGCAATGCCTGGCATACGCAGGTTGGACAGACATACTGGAGGGCAGGTAGATAGTAAGCAGTATAGTTGACCCTCTGCACCCAGGGCCATGAGGGACCAGCTCTTCTGTGTCATTTTATAGAAGGGACTCATGCACCCACTGATTGTGGTGTCTGCATCGGTTCTGGAACCAGTCCCTCACGGATACTGAGGGAAGATTATGTGTGCTAAGCGTGTATATGCTAATATAACATGTGCTAATGGGAAGACCGATAACTGAAGCTGAAGCTCCAGTACTTTGGCCACCTGATGTGAAGGGTCAACTCATTGGAAAAGACCCTGCTGCTGGGAAAAATAGAGGGCAGAAGGAGAAGGGGGAAACAGGATGAGATGGTTGGATGGCATTACTGACTCATGGACATGAGTTTGAGCAAACTCTGGGAGGTACTGACGGACAGGAAAGCCTGGCCCGCTGCAGGGTTGCAAAGAGTCGGACACAACTGAATGACTGAAAAACTGCTAGGACAGTTTGCTAATATACTGTCTGCCAAGCAGGTGTTTGTTAATTACTGTAGGATGACTAATTTTTCTACCAGGGATAGAGTCCACTCAGTTTTATTAAGTACTGAATACCTTTTATGCCCCATGCTAAGTACCTGATGGATAAAACCCAAGAAGTTCCCCATCTATAGGGGAAAACAGAGTTGGAACATGATGTCTCCAAAGTGGCAAAGCTGAGTGAGGAGAGAATTCTGTGCCCGTTTAGATGGCTGGGCACCTCTCCAAGGGCCCAGGCTGCATCCATGTTTGAGGTTGCGTTCAGTTCAGTCGCTCAGTCGTGTCCAACTCTTTGCGACCCCATGAATCACAGCACGCCAGGCCTCCCTGTCCATCACCAACTCCCGGAGTTCACTCAAACTCATGTCCACAGAGTCGGTGATGCCATCCAGCCATCTCATTCTCTGTCGTCCCCTTCTCCTCCCGCCCCCAACCTTTCCCAGCATCAGAGTCTTTTCCAGTGAGTCAACTCGTCGCATGAGGTGGCCAAAGTATTGGAGTTTCAGCTTTAGCATCAGTCCTTCCAGTGAACACCCAGGATTGATCTCCTTTAGAATGGACTGGTTGGATCTCCTTGCAGTACAAGGAACTCTCAAGAGTCTTCTCCAACACCACAGTTCAAAAGCATCAATTCTTCGGCGATCAGCTTTCTTCACAGTCCAACTCTCACATCCATACATGACCACGGGAAAAACCATAGCCTTGAGTAGACGGACCTTGGTTGGCAAAGTAATGTCTCTGCTTTTTAATATACTATCTAGGTTGGTCCAAGAAGTAAGCGTCTTTTAATTTCATGGCTGCAATCAGCATCCACAGTGATTTTGGAGCCTAAAAAAATAAAGTCTGACACTGTTTCCACTGTTTCCCCATCTATTTCCCATGAAGTGATGGGACCAGATGCCGTGATCTTTGTTTTCTGAATGTTGAGCTTCAAGCCAACCTTTTCACTCTCCTCTTTCACTTTCATCAAGAGGCTGTTTAGTTCCTCTTCACTCTCTGCATTAAGGCAGGATTATTTCATTTTGCAGCTAAAATGACAGAGACCTGCCCGGAGTTGGCAGCCTGTTGGGGCCCATGGAAAAGAGGAATGGTGGGTGCTGGGCACGGGAGGAAGAGTGGAAAGACCCAAGGGTGGGGCTGAGTGTGGCCCCATCTTCCAGGCTTCTGCCTCTGTGGCCTCACACTCTAGCTGGACCCTTGATGGGAATGGACGTGGTAATGCCTCCATTGCATTTATCTCTGAGGGTTATTGTGGGAAGCCCCTGCAAAAATGCAGGTGGAAGTGTTCAGAAAGACTGCACACTATTCTCTAATCATGGCCCAACTGTGGGTCTCAGTGAGGGTCAGCTGTGTTCTCTCCAGAAGGTCAGAAGGTTGATTTAATTTGGAGAGCCTCTAAGTATGTGGGCATCTGTCTGCTGCTGCTGCTGCTGCTAAGTCACTTCAGTCGTGTCCGACTCTGTGCGACCCCATAGACGGCAGCCCACCAGGCTCCCCCATCCCTGGAATTCTCCAGGCAAGAACACTGGAGTGGGTTGCCTTTGCCTTCTCCAGGGCACCTGTCTACAATGTCTCAAACATTTTAATTCTTAAAAAGTCGGTCTTTGGTTTGGCACAGATTTGTTTTTCTCCTGACTCTTCAGATGCTTCCTGTTTCTCATTGGGTGGGAAATGCTATCAGAATATTCTGTTTGGAACCAGGAAATGTAGAGAGAATTGGAAACAAAAATGAATTTAGGACGCAAAATAAGCGGATGGAGTGTACCCCTAAGTCATACTGTTCATTTGGTATGAGAACATCGTCACTACCATATGGGGCTTGGTTTCATCAACACGTGTGAGAAAATGAGCAGTTTAGTGGGATGACAGATGGGGACAACTCTTTGTAAATTAAAGGGCACACACTAAAACATTAGTGTTAACTGAGTCATGGGATTTTAGTCCTCCCCAGAGTGAAGTCAGTGCGTTGATAAAATCAAGTGCAGGGATTTCTTTCATCCTTTGCCCTCGAGTCCACGGAGGCAAGAAGCCAGAGCTTGGCAGGAGAGGTCTGTAAACAAGTCATCATTTTATTGTCACTAATATGAAATAATCTGGAACCAGCTCCCCTAAATTAACAAAACATATTCCAAATCAAACACTGATGAATGCAGTTGGGTACCACTGTATATTAGATCTCATTTCAGAATCTGACTTTACCACTCACTCATTCCTATGATTGAACCCATAGCTCCTACTTTCTGATTGGGTGACTGGGTAGACTGTCCCCCTTCTCCTGAACCTCAGTATCCTCCTCTGTAGAATGGAGAGATTAATCCCTATATAAGAGATATTTGGGATTTCCCTGGCAGTCCAGTGGTTAGAACTCTGTGCTTTCTCTGTGGTTATCTGGTTGGGGAACTAAGACCCCACAAGCTGCACGGTGTGGCCAAAAAAATAAAAAAGAGATGTTTGAAGTATATAATGTGCCTAACACAGTTTTTAGCTCACAGTGAGCTTTCAGTAAAAGGGAATTTTCTAATTAACTTTATAAGTACTATTTTTGTGTCCTTTAGTCTTCACTCCAGTGTTCTTGCCTGGAGAATCCCAGGGACGGGGGAGCCTGGTGGGCTGCCGTCTCTGGGGTCGCACAGAGTCAGACACGACTGAAGCGACTTAGCAGCAGCAGCAGCAGCAGTCTTCACAGAAGATGTCCAGTGATCCTGCTTTAATGGATAATGGAGGATAGAAAGCTGGGTATTGCTAAAAAGATTTTACAATCCCTTGAAAAGATTATATTTTAAAAAATATCTTTGAAAATCCTATTTGCACAATTTATTTGCTTGGTAAGCGCTCCTCTTTATGTAGAGGATCTAATGTTTAAATTACGCCATATTTAAATGTTCTCAAGTTTGGAATGGTTGGGGTCTTAATTGGTCCAGTTTTACTGTCCCTTAAAATTGTCCCATGGATTCCCAAGATTTCTGTACCATTTTCTTTGTTATCAGGGGGTGGCCAGGCCTTTAATTCCTAATTTCTTTTGCATCTCTCACGACAGAAATCATTTCTAGAGAAGGGAATAG
Source organism: Moschus berezovskii (assembly GCF_049115385.1). Classification (NCBI taxonomy): domain Eukaryota; kingdom Metazoa; phylum Chordata; class Mammalia; order Artiodactyla; family Moschidae; genus Moschus; species Moschus berezovskii. Next base: position 50,568,644 of record NC_142483.1, on the reverse strand, counting down.
ATCTCCTATTTAGATGTGAAGATTCTTCTGCTTCTAATGTTGTGGCCTGTGGCTCCACAGGGGATACAAATCAATCAAGGTCCATTTACAAATGAAAAGCATTTGAGGTTTTGTTTTGTTGTGTTTTTGTTTTGAGGAGAACCATAAAAGGCTAAGTTAATCCATTTAAAAATTCAAGAACAAGACCCATAAATTTTTATTAAATAAAGAGCTCTACATTTACATAGGATTTTATGGTTTCCAAAGAGCTTTCATAAACATTATCTCATTTAAGTAAATACAGCAAATTTTAAAAAAAGCACTTGCAGTCCCATATTATGGGCCTTTAATGCAGAGAAGGACCCTGCGAGGAGAAGCTGGAGGGTGACTGGAGGGGACAGCTCAAGCCAGACGAGGAGACCAGATCTCTTGCAGTGACTCTTAGGCTCAAGGAGCCTCATCAAGCTTTTCCTTTGGTGTGAACAATTCTTACGTTGGTCATAAAATTATTCTACACTTCAAACATGTTTCCATACATTGTGTGGAATTGTTGACCACTTAAACTCTGTCATCTAACAGTTTCCTTATAGATATTCAAATGTTATGAATGTCCTCTTCTAAAATTGCTTATCTATGTGATGGATATCTTAAGCTTTATTCCTTTTAGAGACCTGACAGATTGAGAGTTACCAAATATTTTTCAGGCAGGTACTTTTTGGGTTCCAGGTATCGTGCTTGGTACTTAACATTTATGATCTTACTGGATAATCACATCATAGGGGAGTAACCATTCTTATATCCATTGTACAGATGAGAAAACTGAGGCTTTTCAGTTTCTTCCCTTAAAAATTACTGAAAAATACTGAGTCTCGTTCCTTGTGTTGTATAGTAGGTTCTTGTTCCTTCTTATCTATTTTATGTATAGTAAGTAGTGTGTTTATGTTAATCCTAAACTCCTGATTTATGCTTCCCCCCTTCCCCTTTAGTAGCTATAGTTCATTTTCTTTGTCTGTAAGGCTATTTCTGTATTTCTGTTTTGTGCATGCTTAGTTGCTTCAGTTCAGTTCAGTTGCTCAGTCATGTCCAACTCTCTACGACCCCATGGACTGTGGGATGACAGGATTCCCTGTCCATCACCAACTCCCGGAATTTACCCAAACTCATGTACATTGAGTCGGTGATGCTGTCCAACTGTCTCATCCTCTGTCATCGCCTTCTCCTCCTGCCTTCAATCTTTCCCAGCATCAGGGTCTTTTCAAATGAGTCAGCTCCTCGCACCAGGTGGCCAAAGTATTGGAGCTTCAGCTTCAGCATCAGTCCTTCCAATGAACACTGAGGACTGATCTCCTTTAGGATGGACTGATTGGATCTCCTTGCAGTCCAAGGGACTCTCAAGAGTCTTCCCCAACCCCACAGTTCAAATGCATCAGTTTTTTGGTGTTCAGCTTTCTTTATAGTCCAACTCTCATATCCATACATGACCACTGGAGAAACCATAGCTTTGACTAGATGGACCTTTGTTGGCAAAGTAATGCCTCTGCTTCTGAATATGCTCTCTAGGTTGGTCATAACTTTTCTTCCAAGGAGCAAGCATCTTTCAATTTCATGGCTGTAGTCACCATCTGCAGTGATTTTGGAGCACAAAAAAATAAAGTCTTCCACTGTTTCCACTGTTTCCCCATCTATTTCCCATGAAGTGATGGGACCAGATGCCATGATCTTAGTTTTCTGAATGTTGAGTTTTAAGACAACTTTTTCACTCTCCTTTTTCACTTTCATCAAGAGGCTCTTCAGTTCTTCTTTGCTTTCTGCCATAAGGGTGGTGTCATCTGCATATCTGAGGTTATTGATATTTATCCTGGCAATCTTGATTCCAGCTTGTGCTTCTTCCAGCCCAGCATTTCTTGTGATGTACTCTGCGTTTAAGTTAAATAAGCAGATGACAATATACAAACTTAACATACTCCTTTTCCTATTTGGAACCAGTCTGTTGTTCCATGTCCAGTTCTAATCATTGCTTCTTGACCTGAATACAGATTTCTCAGGAAACAGGTCAGGTGGTCTGGTATTCCCATCACTTTAAGAATTTTCCACAGTTTATTGTGATCCACATAGTCAAAGGCTTTGGCATAGTCAATAAAGCAGAAATAGATGTTTTTCTGGAACTCTCTTGCTTTTTCGATGATTCATTGGATGTTGACAATTTGATTTCTGGTTCCTCTCCCTTTTCTAAATCCAGCTTGAACATTTGGAAGTTCACAGTTTACGTACTGTTTGAAGCCTGGCTTGGAGAATTTTGAGCATTACTTTGCTAGCGTGTGAGATGAGTGCAATTATGCAGTAGTTTGAGCATTCTTTGGCATTGCCTTTCTTTGGGATTGGAATGAAAACCGACCTTTTCCAGTCCTGTGGCCACTGCTGAGTTTCCCAAATGTGCTGGCATATTGATTGCAGCACTTTCACAGCATCATCTTTTAGGATTTGAAATAACTCAGCTGGAATTCCATCACCTTCACTAGCTTTGTTTGTAGTGATTCTTCCTAAGGCCCACTTGACTTCACATTCCACGATGTCTGGTTCTAGGTGAGTGATCACACCATCGTGGTTATCTGGGTCGTGAAGATCTTTTTTGTACAGTTCTTCTGTGTATTCTTGCCACCTCTTCTTAATATCTTCTGCTTCTGTTAGGTCCATACCATTTCTGTCCTTTATTGTGCCCATGAATATTTGCATGAAATGCCCCCTTGGTATCTCTAATTTTCTTGAAGAGATCTCCAGTCTTTCCCATTCTACTGTTTTCCTCTGTTTCTTTGCATTGATCACTGAGGAAGGCTTTCTTATCTCTCCTTGCTCTTCTTTGGAACTCTGCATTCAAATGAGTCTATCTTTCCTTTTCTCCTTTGCCTCTTGCTTCTCTTCTTCTCACAGCTATTTGTAAGGCCTCCTCAGACAACCATTTTGCCTTTATGCATTTCTTTTTCTTGGGGATGGTCTTGATCACTGCCTCCTACAATGTCATGAACCTCTGTCCATAGTTTTTCAGGCACTCTGTCTGTCAGATCTAATCCCTTGAATCTATGTGTCACTGTCAGTGTATAATCGTAAGGGATTTGATTTAGCTCATAGCTGAATGGTCCAGTGGTTTTCCCTACTTTCTTCAATTTAAGTCAGAATTTGTCAATAAGGAGTTCATGATCTGAGCCACAGTCAGCTCCTGGTCTTGTTTTTGCTGATTGTATAGAGCTTCTCCATCTTTGGCTGCAAAGAATATAATCAACCTGATTTTGATATGACCATATGGTGATATCTTAGTCGTGCCCAACTCTCTGTGACCCTATGGACTGTATGTAGCCTGCTAGGCTTCTCAGACCATGGCATTTTTCAGGCAAGAATACTGGAGTGGGTCGCCATTTTTGTCTTCCAGGAAATCTTCCCCACCCAGGGATCAAACCTCCGTCTCCTGCATCTCCTTCATTGCTGGTAGATTCTTTACCCACTGAGCCGTTGGGAAGCCCCAATTCTGTTTTGTATATAAGTTCATTTGTATAATCAAATTGTTCAATTATCATTTGGTTAGTATTCACTCAGAAATTGAGCAAAAATTTAGACATGAAGAGTGGAAAGCATTTTTTTCCGTCTGGTATTTTATTTCATGGCTAAGCTAAGAAACTATGGAAAGATAGCTTTTAAATTGATGTGCTAAAAAGACTTGCTTTCAAAGATGAGACTTTCTCGAATGGATAAAAGGAAGAGTTTAGTAGGAAGAATATATGTTACAATGTATAGTAAGTCTTGATCTTTCTATGGATTGGTTTTATCCCACCAGTGTTTTGGAAAGAGTGCAGGAAGCAACCCCACCCAGGCTAATTCTTGAATGAATTAAATTCATTAGCGTAAGCTCCATGTATCGAGTTGTGGGTTGTGAACATTTGGAAACCAGTATTTTTTCCCTCTCTGAATTGCCTGCTGTTTAGACAGGGTTTAATGAAACCAGCAGCTCAACCAAGGGAAAATACTACCATTTTTAGGCTGGAGGAGCCATACATCTTAATGAATCAAAGTGTATGAAGCAGCGCATGTAATTCAGACCCACCCACATCAGAAAGAGCTTTCCAGCCTCTTCCCAGCTCCTCCTAGGGATGTCTAGGCCACCATATCGTGCTTCCCTGATTGAGTTCCCCCACGTCTAACAGAGTCAGGTTTGTTACAGCAGCTGTGAGCTGCTGTCCCGCCAAGCCCGGTTCTCTTTTCCTGCTTCGAGGTGGATACACATTTTGTTCTACAGCGGAGAGGAAGGAAGCTGGCAGGTTGTGGTCCTCTCTGCCCGGCCACGTACTGAGGGCATTTGGAGATTGACTGGGTGGAGACTGAGTGGCCCACTGCCTTTGTGTGTGCAGGGTCAGTTCTTCCTGGGAACGCAGGAGGTCCTGTCCCAGCCCTCCACCCTGTGCTTCCTGGACCTGTCCACGGAGCAAGGGTGTGTGACCTGGCTATGTTGTGGTGGGGCAGCCCCTTGTGTCCACACCCACCCCTTCTCATAGAGGCTCTCCTGCTTCTCAGGTGTCGACAAGCAAAAGCAAGCTTTCTAGCATATAGGTATGATAGATTGCCCTACACATATATATATATATATATTTTTTTTTAAGAAAGGCGTATGTTTTAGAACTGGTTTAGAGAGAAACTTCAACCTGCCCTTTATATATACATATAAATGTATATAATATTTTAATGTATTATATAATATAAACAAGATATACAAAATATTAAAATATATATCCATGTATTATATATATGTTTTTATGTATTGTATATTTGTATATATTTATATATATTACCAGTTCAGTTCAGTCGCTCAGTCGTGTCCAACTCTTTGCGACCCCATGGACTTCAGCACGCCAGGCCTCCCTGTCCATCACCAACTCCCAGAGTGTGCTTAAACTAATGTCCATTGAGTCGGATGCGATCCAACCATCTCATCCCAGATCTGTTGTCTCCTTCTCTTCCTGCCTTCAGTCTTTTCCAGCATCAGGGTCTTTTCTAATGAGTCAGCTCTTCATATCAGGCAGCCAAAGTATTGGAGCTTCAGCTTCAGCATCAGTCCTTCCAGTGAGTATTCAGGACTGATTTTCCTTTAAGATTGACTGTTTTGATCTCCTTGCAGTCCAAGGGACTCTCAAGAGTCTTCTCCAACACCACAGTTCAAAAGCATCAATTCTTTGGTGCTCAGCTTTCTTCATGGTCCAACTCTCACATCCATACATGACTACTGGAAAAACCATAGCTTTGACTGTATGGACCTTTGTCAGTAAAGTAGTGTCTCTGCTTTTTAATATGCTCTCTAGGTTGGTTATAGCTTTTCTTCCAAGGAGCAAGCATCTTTTAATCATGGCTGCAGTCACTATGTGCAGTGGTTTTGGAGCCGAAAAAAATAAAGTCTGTCACTGTTTCTATTGTTTCCCCATCTATTTGCCATGAAGTGATGGGACTGGTTGCCATATCTTATTTTATATATATATATATGTGTGTGTGTGTGTGTGTGTGTATGTGTTCTTTTTTTCTTGCAGAAGGAATCAGTTTAAAGTAACAGTGGTATCCTTAACTCATGGAACTAACACTCAAAAGAGTGAAAACAACTGGAGCATCCTGTGGTCCAGGACTCAGTGCCTCCTGGGAAGGCCCCCATAGCCCAAGCCCAGGCCCTAAAGGCCACCGCTGCACCCTGAGGTGCTAGTTTATCTGTTGTGTGGCCTTGCTCACTTTATGGATACCTTCTTAGATCACTTCTCGCTAAATCAGGACTTTTGAATATCTGGTAGGCCAGCACAATGTGGGTGTTTGATTTTTACTGAAAAGGGGCAGGCCAGGCACAGAACTTGACGTGGGGTTTGGGTGGCTGTGCTTGCATGGTGGTACCTAGTCTTAAGATGTAGTTGGTCAGGAATAACTTTGAAGTGTTGTGTAAAGGCTGCTCACGTCACTTCTTCACAGCAGTTTGTCTTTTAGAAGAAGAGCAGTTTGTCACAGGAGTGCTGGGCGTGGCCATCCCTTCTGTGTTCTCAGATCTTTGAGGACTGTCCATGGAGGATCATGCCAAGGGGGTAGGCAGGGATTGAAGACCTGGTTCTGAGTATTCTTTCCGGTTTCTCCTGCAGCCTGAGAGGGAGATGGTATTGCCCAAGGTAGAATCAACCAACCTAGGTTTGAAAAGCCCAGAAAAATCCATGATGTGCATTCTTGACCTGCTTCAGTCATCCCCACCATCATCCTCAGGGCTCTGGGTCAGTGATGGCACCAATTGGAGAAGCAGGGTTCCTGGCATGCAGGACACAACTCCTTTTCAAGCAAGGCTGGGGTGGAGGTCATGAAGTCTGACAGACAGGAGGACAGAGGGCAGGGCTGGGAGGTCAGAGGGCACAGAGGTCCAGGGTGAGCAGATTGGAGAGTCTAGTTGCTCAGCGTCTGGAGGAATGTGCTGGGCCCTTCTGCTTCTCTGCTCAGGGCCTTGTGTCAGCACAGGCAACGGCCTCCACCCCTTTCCTTGGCAAAGCCTCACCTGCACACACCATACCTTGTACAGGGCTGGTATTGGAGGCACTGAGATTAGTGAACTTGTCTTGGTGTTGAATAAACTATGTGGTGAACACATTTTGAAATGGAGAGAGGGGATCACTTTACCTGCAAGGTCGCCTGGGCAGTGAAGCTTAAGGAGGGGTTCTGGAGGGTTCGGGAAAGCTGTGGAATGTGAAATGTCAGATACACATCCCAGTGGAGCCTTGCTAGACTGGAGTTGCCACAATTGCCCGCTGAAGAGTGTGGTGCAGTAGGGTGGGGGCTGGGAGTGTGGAAGCATAGGATTGGATCCTGTTCCAGGTTGAAGGGGTTAACCAGAGTAGAGACATTTCTGGACAGTCAGAACATGGCCTGTCCTCTCATCAGGAGACTTGGGTACCAGTCAGGAGCCCCATGTGGTTGATTTCTTGCCTTAGAGCATCCCGAGAAGGCAGGTATAGACCCTGGGGTTTTAGGACCATCAGAGCCTGTGTGATGGTGCCTGCTTCCTGTGTGTCTCTGGTTCACAGACCTTGGAAGAGGCTGTCCCAGCTCAGGGAGCCGGGCTGGCCTCTGAATGATGGATGCCAGGATACTGGCTGAGGCAAGAGTGCTGGTCAAAGGGCTTCCCCTGCTGGCCTTTGATCTGGAGTCGGGTTGGGACCCTCCCAGATCCCAGAATGGCTGTGGTCCACTTCAGGAACCCTGGGGTCTGCTCCTGGCTCAGAGCTCACCAGCGGAGTTAGGGGATGTAGAGAAAGACGTTTTTCTGTTTTTGGAGCCCCTGTCACAAAAGAGACCTTGAGACTGCTTTCTTTAAACATGAATGATTCCCACATAATTCCTACTCATGTCCTAAATTTATAACGCCGAACTCCTGTGTCCTGCACTGGAGTTTCCTTCAGCTCATGTGAATTTCCTTTGTACGTTTCATTTGTCCAAGACTTACCATTGGGTGTTTAACCCTAGAGTTGGTGGGTGGATGTGCTTTTTGCCAGACCTTCCACATTTAATGTGACTGTTTGTTCCGGTTGGGGCATTTTGATCCTTCTTGCCATTGTGCTATTTGGTATAAGGTTTATTATTAATTTCTGTGATTTCTTGCCATCATACAGTTTGATGCAGGATCTGTTTATGACTCTGCATTAAGCCTTGCTCCCAGCCATGGGTGCAAGATGTTGCTGAGTGCGTTCCATCGTCACTGGGTTGCTTTCTGTCAGGGCTGTGAGTTCTCTTTGTAATAACAGGACAAGGCAGAAGGAACTGATTTAGCCCCCGCCTGGAAGAGGAGTAACTCCATTGACATTCCGTTGTAATTTAGCAGTTAGTTAATGGCCACTTACTGGAAAATGTTACCAGGCCCTGCGGTGAGTGTTGTTAGAAACTGAATTACTCTGTGTATTTCCCCTGAGCCCTTCCCCCGCTTCTCTTCCAGGACACACTCTGGGCCGCAGGAAGTGGCACTGTGTTGCAATCACAGCCTCATTGTTCCTTTGTATTATTTACTTTGTGTTTCAGAATGAACTATATTGCTTTTAATGGAAGCAGAGACTTGTCAGGAGCCTCGGGAGGCGGGGAGTGACATGAGAGGGTCACTGGGTTGTTTTACTGGGTAGCTTAGACCTGAAGGTGCCCAGGGGCTGCCTTGAGTCTGTATCCAGCCAAGTCACTTTCACAGGTAATTAATCACTTAAGCTGGACATCATGCCATTTCCATGCCTTTACCCCTGTCATTATTTCAAATGGCTATTCACCTTCTGTGTTTTATGTAACCACTTTGCAAAACCTTTGATCAGTCACAGAGGTGAAAGAATGTGAATTTTTAAGTCTGCCGAACTTGGGTAGAATCTGGCTTTGCCATTTACTAGCTGTGTGACCTCGGAGGAGTCACTTAACCTCTCTGAGCCTCTGGGGCTTTCACTTGTTTACAAATGGCCCTACGAGTTCCCAGGGATTAGGGATTGATGAAATGATATGTGAACATAGCTGATACAGTGCCCAGAACCTGCTGAACTTAAAATGCCAAGGGGAATATGAAACAGTAGCAACAGAGTTCCCATTTGTTGGGTTGGAGTATCGAGAGTTGAGGAAATGGCAGAGGAAGAGAACCCATTCATGTGTCTTCTGGCCTGGAGAGAGCTCCCCTTTTCCTTCCACGCAAGGAATTCAGAGCGATGGTGTCACCGTGCGCTGGGGCTGATTCAGCAGAATGCCCTCTTCCTGCAACGCTTGGGCTCTGAGGGCGGTGGCAGGCATGTTGCCTCCAGCTGGAAGTAGTGTCTTTTTGGGAGGCTTCATTGTCTCCCAGGGGACTCCACACTGGGATGGCCACATCATTCCTTTTCTGGGTCATGTTTTCAGCTCTTCCTTCCTCCTGGGGCTCCCCATCCTTTCAGGGCTGAATGAAGTAATTGTCACCAGCCTCCCACTTAATTACGGTGGCCGCCGCTCCTCCTTTCCCACATGCAAAGAAGTCCATCGGGGCACTTGGCAGCCTCGCTACCTGATGGCCCCAGAGCCTGGATTTTTGAGGTCTGGTGGATTCCTGAGACTTTCCTTCCGCGCCCCAGTCTGGACAGCGTCCCTAGGCCCTGCCCACGGCTGCACACGGAGACGTGGCCAGCGCGCCGGGCTGCTCCACACACGCCTGGCACACACTGATGAGGCTGTGGTCTGCTTCTCTCCCTCCCCACCCCCTCTAGAGTACAAGAAGAAGTACGGAGAGGAACACGGCTCCTGCCAGGCTGGGATAGCGGGCTTCTTCACCGAGGTGGGTATCACTGTTTGGGCCACTCTTCTCTCGTGGGTGTTCATTTCCTGGCTAATGGGGGCTTGGGGGGCCCTTTGAGGTGGGTCTTCTGATCCCCCCGTGTCCCCGGTCCCATCCTTGATCTCTGTGTGAATTCTGGTCTTCACATCCAGGGAAAGATGTTGACACTGGTGGGGGCATCTGCTGGCCAGAGACCACTGGGCAGAGGGTGTGAGCTGGCCCATTTGGATCCCCGTTTGGACGGTTTCTCCAGGAGTCAGTTTGACTCTGAGACCTGTGGAAGGAATTGATTCAAGGGCGGGGGAGAGAGACAACGCCCAGTTCAGTTTCTGTCTTCTTGCCAGCAGGTGTAAAGCTACATTAAGCAAACAGGCATCACCTCCTAACAATCCTTCTCCTTAGCGGAGAGACTCAGTTTTTCTGCACAGCCCCAACCATCCCCTTTCCCAGTTTCTGAAGGACCATGAATTCGAATTCTTATGATCTGTGCTGTCGGGTCATGACCTTTGGCTGGTGGCCCCTGTTTAGGGACTATTTTCTCATGTGATTCTCGCCCACTGTCTGTTTACTCTTCATGTCAGCTCCTCATTTCTCGTTTTTATGGGGGTCTGCCACGGGGAAAGCTCCATGCCAGGTTCTGTAAGTGGCCCCATCATCCAGCTAGCTCCTCAGGCCAAAAAAAAAAAAATGTACTTTTTACTTTACTTCTAATCATACACAGTCTTGTTTTAACCTCCAGAGTACATCCCAGATATGACAGCTTTAATCACCACTGTCATCACCCTTCAGAAGAGCCATGGTCATTGACTGGAGATACACTGGCCCTGAATTTGTCTCCTTGTATCCGTGCTTTTTTTTTGTAGTAAAATACACACCACAGCTTTCCGGGTAGCGCTAGTGGTAAAGAACCTGCCTGCCAGCACAGGAGATGTTAGAGATGTGGGTTTGATCCCTGGGTTGGGAAGATCCCCTTGAGGAGGGCAAGGCAACCCACTCCAGTATTCTTGCCTGGAGAATCCCTCGGACAGAGGAGCCTGGTGGACTACAGTCCATGGGGTGGCAAAGAATCAGACCCAGCTGAAGAGACTTAGCACACACATGGTGTCTTTCCAGACAGTGAACATTCATCTTTGGTCAGATCTAACAATCTCTTTCTTTCTGGATTCTAGACTTTTCTTTTAGGAAAGTCATCCCCATCTTAAGAGTGTGGAATGGTCACCTGTATTTTGTTAGGCCACTTTTATAGATTAAAAAATATATCTTTAGTCCATCTTGGATTTATGTTTGCAAATATTATATGAGGGAAATGAACATTGTTTTCCTAAGTGTGTGGTTGGTTGCTCTGATACTGATTTCTTAAACAGTTTCTTTATCCTCTTTGGTTTGAAATAGCATCCTGCTGTAGGCCAAGGTCACCCGTCTTCCATCTCAATGAACATTTAGATGGTGCAGTTTCTATGGCTGTTTTTCCTCCAGTGAGATCTAGTGAGAATGACTCAAGCCAGTCCGCAACAGGGAACCACTGTAAGTTTGCAAGCAGGTGACAGATGCAGTAGTGGCCGTGCTGTAAGAAAGGCTCTTTGGGCTGGTCTTGTGCCCAGGAGTCTGGAAGTGGGGGAGCCTGGAGGGAGGCCAGGTTGAAGGCTGTGATGTGGTCCTGCCACAAAATGACAGTACAGCTTGGGGAGGGGGGTGCTTCAGGAATCAAAAGGATGAGGGAAGTCAGAGAATGTGAAGGCAGTGCCAGTGGGCTGGGCAAGCAGAGGACTGTGGGGTGCAGGAAGGCAGTTTTATGGCAGGATTCTGGGGAATGGTGGTACCAGTGGAAATGGGGCTGCCCAAGAAAGAATCCACTGGAAGAGGCAAACCATGGGGTCTGCCTTAGACATGTGCCATGTGCGGTAATGGGATTGGATGGTCACATGAATGTTTTTTGAACGTAGCCTCAATTTCGCCAATTCTAGTATGTTTCTGTGGAGAAGGCAATGGCAACCCACTCGAATACTCTCGCCTGGAAAATCCCATGGGCGGAGGAGCCTGGTAGTCTGCAGTTCGTGGGGTCTCTAAGAGTCGGACAGGACTGAGCGACTTCACTTTCACTTCACTTTGATGCATTGGAGAAGGAAATGGCAACCCACTCCAGTGTTTTTGCCTGGAGAATCCCAGGGACGGAGGAGCCTGGTGGGCTGCGGTCTATGGGGTCGCACAGAATCGGACACGACTGAAGCGACTTAGCAGCAGCAACAGCAGCAGTATGTTTCCGAGGGGACTAGATGCACTTCCCTGGTGGCTCAGATGGTAAAGAATCTTCCTGCAGTGCGGGCAACCTGAGTTTGATCCCTGGATTGGGATGACCCCCTGGAGGAGGGCATGGCAACCCACTCCAGTATTCTTGCCTGGAGAATTTCACAGACAGAGGAACCTGGTGGGCTACAGTTCATGGAGTGACAAAGAGTCAGACACAATTGAGTGACTAAGCAAAGCACACAGGTGGGCTTAGCATGGGACTGGGGTTGGGGGGCTATGGGTGTGTGTGTGTAGGTGTATAGAATACCTCCTTTAGACAGTGGGAGGAGAAAGTCAAGTCATTGCAGAAATGAGAATTCATCAGAAATGGTGGTGGGGGGCTAGGGGAGAGGAGGAGTCCTGGGGAGGGGGTTATCTCCAGCTGGAGAGTCAAGAAGGGCAAAGACACTGGGGCTGGGGGGTGAAGAGGAGGAAGTTCAGGGGTGCAGAGGGTAAGCAGGGGGCCGTGCCAGCTCTGGGTTCCCAGAGGAACCAGAGGACCTGTTGGGACCCCAGGCCCTGGGTTCCAGAGCCCAAGGGAAGCGTGGTGTGGGCAGCGGGGGGCTGGTACGTGGAGCGCTGCAGGGGGCAGGGCACCAACGGTCTGGAGGGCTCAGTCCTGACCTGGCCACGCCATCTCCAGCCACAGGGGCCCTTGGCCTTTGGTTCAGTTCCCAGGCTTTTGCACTCCCTAAACAGGAGGTCTTTGAACTCGCAGATTCTCTTGTTTCTGGAACTTCAGCTGTTGGATGCTGAGCAGGAAATGCGGTTGAAGGGGTCAGGCAGCCCTGCACGCCTCCCCTGCCCTCCCGCTGACCTTGTCACTTGGTTTTGCCTTCTCTGGGAGCTGGGTCTTCCCTGCTCAGGGTGGGTAGCTGCCTCCCAAGCTGGATGTGCTTCTGTGGCCTTCTGGTCATGGCCCTGTTGTCCCAAACTTCTTGGGCCCAAGGCGACTGCTTGTCTTAAAGATCAGTGACCCTGGTTATCAAATCTGTTTGAGCTGTGGACACCACATGATTTTTTAGCCCAGCGTTGAGGACAAGAAGAGAACTTTCCGGGAACATGTTTATTTTTGCAGCCTAGGATAAGAGAGATGGATACTTCTAAGCAGTGTGAGAAGACTTAGCTCAGCCCCGCCAGCGTTGGGACAGTACCATGAGAACCTGGGGACATTTGGGTGGAAATTAGTTCAGAGTAGATTTTTGTCACAGATCCTGAGGACTCTTTTGCCTCCCTGCCTGTGCCAGTCTGCAGGGCACCAAGAAATGCCCACAGCTTAAATCTTCAGTAGCTCCAGGTACTTGGGAGGTTCTGCCCTTTGTGGAAAGGCCCACGCTGATTATTGATGGGATTTCGGCAGGGGTGACCTTGGACTTTTGGAGGAGCTCATACTTCTGTGTGTTAACATTTGTGTTGGCTATTTCCTGGGTGGTGAGGAGCCAAGCATTGATCACATTTTCCTGGCACTTGTGGACGGTGGCAAAAGGGCCCAGGCTGCACCCACAGCGGATGGAAAAAGCAAAACAGGAGGGAGTCCCAGGGAGACACTGTTTTCCTACCTCCAGCCCCAAGGGTCTCAGGCTGAGCCTCAGTTTATATATTAATAATTTGAACTGAAGGGAGAAGGGGGGCATGAACACTAAGAGGAAAGGGGAAAAAAACACAAATGCTTTTCATTTTAAATGTTTTTGAGGAGAGAGATGGCTTTGCTCTTTATAATGTTTGAGAGAGGGGATGCCGTGATACGTTCAACGTACATTTCTCAACTTTTACGCTGGATTGATCTGAATTATCAGAAAGCAGCACCTCCACTGCCTGGTGTTCTGAAGAGCCTTTCAGATCTCTGGTGATGCTCAGAGCTTTGGTCCAGGAAAGGCTGCTGGTGGAGAAAGCTCTACCCTGTGTGTACAGCTGGCACCGGGGATACTGCTCGTTACGACCTTCTGTGCTCCCGGTGTTTGGGCACTGATTACGGATGTCTTCCTGAGCTCAAGGCCAAGGAGAAAGGCTCTCTGCTCTGACGATCGTTTGTCTTTCTCGTGCCCCTGCTAGTACTCGGGCAGTCCCTTGCAGAGAACAGATGAGTGAAAGGAGAATGAATGAATGGATGAGTGCACTGCTTGTGTTTTCCTGGGTGTGCATCCTAAGTGCAGAAAGTGATATATTTTTATAAAACAGTGAGATCCCCCCGAAAGTGAAAGTGTGAAAGTGTTAGTCACTCAGCTGTGTCCGACTCTTTGTGACCCCATGGACAATAGCTTCTCTGTCCATGGGATTTCCCAGGCAAAAAATACTGGAATGGGTTGCCATTCCCTTCTCCAGGGGATCTTCCTGACCCAGGGATCAAACCCAGGTCTCTCGGATTGCAGGCAGATTCTTTACCATCTGAGCCACCAGGGAAGCCCGGATGGGATCTTAGAAGCTTAAAATGAAGTGCTTCTCAATGGTCATTCTTAGTCAACACCTTCCTCAATTATCAAGAGCAAACCATTCAGGCTGGAGTCTAGTGGCTTTCTTTCCAGTGCTACTCACACGCTGCTTTGTTAAAGCTGTTGCCCAGATTGACCACGAAACATGCGTTGCTTAAAGTATTGTCCTGCTGCTGCCGCCACGCACATGCTCTTCTTTCTGCATTCTCTGTCCTCTCTCTGCTGTTCTATTTAGATGGCTCTGGCTTTTTTCAGACATTTCCTCTTGGAATTCAGTGTCACTTTATGAATTGTCATCAGAAACTCAGACCTCTTCAGGCGGGATCTAGCCTCTGAGAACTCTTAGGAAACCAGCAGCTTCTGATTGCAGTGAGGCCAGCTCTGCGGGGAAGGGTCAGCCAGGAATGATGTTTCTGAAGTATAACAGTGTGGGGACTCTAGAGGCCAGGGGGTGGGTGGGTGCATGTCAGCCACGAGAGGTGTGACCTGTACAGCATCTGGCATCTGCATGAGCCTGGAAGGCCTGTACCTGTCTTTATTGTAACCCTTTAGGACAGAGCATTTTCTAAAGTATTTTGTACGTTTCTATGTTGTCTTACCCAGGGAATGTTGTAGAAAGGGACTTGATTGATATTTGGAACTGGTGTAAGCGTTCATCAGAGAAGGCAATGGCAAGCCACGCCAGTACTCTTGCCCTGAAAATCCCATGGATGGAGGAGCCTGGTAGGCTGCAGTCCATGGGGTCGCAAAGAGTCGGACGCGACTGAGCGACTTCACTTTCACACATTGGAGAAGGAAATGGCAACCCACTCCAGTGTTCTTGCCTGGAGAATCCCAGGGATGGGGGAGCCTGGTGGGCTGCCATCTATGGGGTCACACAGAGTCGGACATGACTAAAGTGACTTAGCAGCAGCGTAAGTGTTCATACCTATTAAAAGATGCTTAATAAATATTGTTAAATGAAAAATCAATGATTTGATTTGAAAAATAATTTTTATTATTCCTTATTATGGTGTAGATACTTTAGAAAGTATAAAAGAGAAAGGATTTCCTATAGGGGACGGAAAGACTTAATGATGTCTTTCTCTGTCAGACTTATCTCACTTAGCATAATGGCCTCTGTTGCGGCAAATGGCAAAATGTTGTCCTTTTTTATGATCGAATAATATTCCATTGTCTGTATGTACCACATCTTCTTACCTATTCATCTGTTGATAGATATTTAGGTTGCTTCCGTATCTTCAGTTCAGTTCAGTTCAGTTGCTCAGTCGTGTCCGACTCTTTGTGACCCCACGAATCACAGCACGCCAGGCCTCCCTGTCCATCACCAACTCCCGGAGTTCACTCAAACTCAAGTCCATTGAGTCGGTGATGCCATCCAGCCATCTCATTCTCTGTCGTCCCCGTCTCCTCCCGCCCCCAATCCTCCCAGCATCAGAGTCTTTTCCAGTGAGTCAACTCGTTGCATGAGGTGGCCAAAGTATTGGAGTTTCAGCTTTAGCATCAGTCCTTCCAATGAACACCCAGGATTGATCTCCTCTAGAATGGACCGATTGGATCTACTTGCAGTCCAAGGGGCTCTCAAGAGTCTTCTCCAGCACCACAGTTCAAAAGCATCGATTCTTCGGCGATCAGCTTTCTTCACAGTCCAACTCTCACATCCATACGTGACCACGGGAAAAACCATAGCCTTGACTAGACGGACCTTGGTTGGCAAAGTAATGTCTCTGCTTTTTAATATGCTATCTAGGTTGGTCATAACTTTCCTTCCAAGGAGCAAGCATCTTTTAATTTCATGGCTGCAATCAGCATCTGCAGTGATTTTGGAGCCCAAAAAATAAAGTCTAACACTGTTTCCACTGTTTTTCCATCTATTTCCCATGAAGTGATGGGACCAGATGCCATGATGTTAGTTTTCTGAATGTTGAGCTTCAAGACAACCTTTTCGCTCTCCTCTTTCACTTTCATCAAGAGGCTTTTGAGTTCCTCTTCACTTTCTGCCATAAGGGTGGTGTCATCTGCATATCTGAGGTTATTGATATTTCTCCCAGCAATCTTGATTCCAGCTTGTGCTTCTTCCAGCCCAGCGTTCCTCATGATGTTCTCTGCATAGAAGTTAAATAAGCAGGGTGACAGTATACAACCTTGACGTACTCCTTTTCCTATTTGGAACCAGTCTGTTCCATGTCCAGTTCTAACTGTTGCTTCCTGACCTGCATACCGGTTTCTCAAGAGGCCAGTCAGGTGGTCTGGTATTCCCATCTCTTTCAGAATTTTCCACAGTTTTCAGTTGTCAATAATATAAATGTGAATTTTTTGTGTTGCTCATGAAGAAAGTTCTGGTGAGGCATCTTTAGTTTATTTTGAGTTTCTTGTTGTGATTGTGGGTCTCACCACACTGATTTACCCCTCTTCAGTTTCCTTCCCTTTTCACCTTTGGGTTTCTCTTTTGTAGGAGCTGGTGGTGATGGGCGCCCCAGGCTCATTTTATTGGTCTGGGACAGTCAAAGTGCTGAACCTCACGGACAACACCTATTTCAAACTGAACGATGAAGTGATCATGAACAGGAGGTACACCTACCTGGGTGAGTAGCTCAGGGGGATGACAGGTAAGAAAAGGGAAGTGGGAGAGACTACCACCAAGCTTGCCAGTGATTGCTTTACTGGTGCGAAGAAGAGTTCCTTGGCTTTTGCATCCGTTGTTCTAGTTAGCACTTTTCACCAGGATACCTCAGCATTGAGCCACACGCACAGAAAGCAGATAGAAGAACAAAACAGAGGACTGAATTCAAACTGTGTGATTTCGTTAAAAAGCTGACAGTTGAACCTCCAAAGAAGCAAACATTTTCTTTTCTTATTGTAGCAAATACTTGGGTTCAGATGATTAGAATGCAAGAGAATTCTGGTTTTCTAGAACTTTCCTGTGGATGAGGTCTCTGCTTTCTGGTCACAAGACTGGTTGCAGATAGAAATAGTAAGAACCAGACATGAGCATGACAGATGGCACCCCAATCCTAAAGTTTAATTAAAGGCTCAGAAAAACTTTTCTTATTTCTCAACAGTTTTAATCCTCTGGAAATAAAATATACACAACTTATGTGAGCAGCCACCAGGCCAGAATGACCCGGGATAAGCCCATGCTTATTAGAGAACAGAGAGGGGCTGTCTTTGCTTGTGTATAAGACAATTTGACATGCCTGTTTTCTTTAATTCAGGCCCTAAATGCTGCAATTCTGGGCTGAAAATGAAGCTAAATTTAGCTGGGGCAGCCCCACTTTTCCCGGTACAGATGAACTGGCTCAGACACCCTGAAATACCATGGCCTGGGGAAGCTTACAGCTCCCACACAGGTAGATCTCCTTGGATAGAGGGCTCCTACTCAGATTGCAGCTGAAATTAAAAGACGCTTACTCCTTGGAAGGAAAGTTATGACCAACCTAGATAGTATATTAAAAAGCAGAGACATTACTTTGCCAACCAAGGTCCGTCTAGTCAAGGCTATGGTTTTTCCCGTGGTCATGTATGGATGTGAGAGTTGGACTGTGAAGAAAGCTGATCGCCGAAGAATTGATGCTTTTAAACTGTGGTGTTGGAGAAGACTCTTGAGAGTGCCTTGTACTGCAAGGAGATCCAACCAGTCCATTCTAAAGGAGATCAGTCCTGGGTATTCATTGGAAGGACTGACTCTAAAGCTGAAACTCCAATACTTTGGCCACCTCATGCGACGAGTTGACTCACTGGAAAAGACTCTGATGCTGGGAAGGATTGGGGGCGGGATAAGGGGACGACAGAGAATGAGATGGCTGGATGGCATCACCGACTCGATGGACATGAGTTTGAGTGAACTCCAGGAGTTGGTGATGGACAGGGAGGCCTGGCCTGCTGTGATTCATGGGGTCGCAAAGAGTCGGACACGACTGAGTGACTGAACTGAACTACTGAATGATGAGAAAACAACATTCTTTCACTTACTACACTTAATTCAAATCTGGGGGAGCCCCTGACTGCCTTTTGCATAGAGATTCACTTGTGAGTTGACAGGAGGAACTCTCTGACTTGCCTTTTCCCCTTCTAACTACAAGTTTTTTAGTCAGTAACACAGGCTCTGAGACCTTTACTCAAAGTCTTTGAGGCATTGGCTGTTCTGTGCTCCCGGCTCCTTAATGCTCTCATTTATTGAAGACTTACTTCATGTCATATCAAGCTCTGCATATTATTTCTTAATTCCTGGAACAACCTTATGAGGCAGCCATTATTTATAGGTAAAGAAACCGAGGTAAAGAAGTCATATAATCTGCCAAGGTCCCATGGTTCATCAGTGTAAAGCGGGGGGTTAAACCTGTACTTTCTGAGCCCAGAGTCTAGATGCTCAGCAGACAGCACAGTCCAGTGGGACTGGGACTGGGAGCTCCTTGAGGAGGGGAGTTGGCTGACATTTCCAGGTCTTGGTATAGTGCCTGGGACAGCACATGTTTATTAGATCAGAGAATGACGAGAAGGCAGAAAAGAGCCCAGTTTGGACATGGCTTTAGGGTCAAGGATAGCCCGTCTGATCCTTAGGACCTGTGGCTCTTCCCTGTGTGCCCATCAGAGGCCCTCATGCTTTAGAAGCTCATGCACATGGGGTCATGTGAAGCTCTGCGGGCACTCATGATGCTGTTAGGGAATATGAACCTCCAGCCTGAGCGAAATCAGTCACATGATTTGATCATTCTGAGTAAGAATTGATCATAATATGACGTTATGACAAAATGCAGGCATCTTATGATCATATCACTGGGGTTTGCGGCTGAGGAAGAGGTTTGGAGAATACATGGTAAGCTGTACAGGGTTTCTGTTGCCACCAGGGCTCTCAGAAAACAGGAGGCCCTGAGACCAAGCTCAGACAGCTTTTACCTTTACTTATAGGTTCCTTTCGCCTCCAGATTCTTTGCTCAGCTATCCTTCAGCCCTCCCTCCAACTGTAAGCTTTTTTCTCCCTTTTCTTAGGAAGGGATGTGTGTAATGGCTCACGACAGGAGCTTGGGAGACACACAGATTGGATCTGAATCTTGCTGAGTAATCTCGGATACATTGCTTACCCACGTGTAGTCCCCGTGCCCATATCTGTAAAATGGAAGAAATAATCATTTCTTCCTCATAGAGTTGGGAGATGAGAGACAGTGGCATCTGAAGACCTGTGTAAGAATTTCACAACAGTTTTATTCACAATAAAGTTGAAATAACAGGAAACAACCCAAGTGCCCAGCTTTAGGAGAATAAAGACATTATGACATAGTGATACAAGGGAACATACCCAACCATTAAAAGAAACTACCACTATACTCAGCAGCATGTGCTAAACCTCACAGATGTTACGGGTTTTTAAAAAATAATTATTTTTATTTATCTGGCTGTGCTTGGTCTTAGCTGTATCATGCAAATCTTAGTTGCGGCATGTGGGATCTAGTTCCCTGGCCGGGATTTGAACCTGGGCCCCCTGCATTGGGAACATGGAGTCTCAGCCAACAGGCCACCAGGGAAGTCTGCAGATGTTATATTGAGTGACGTTTAGAACAGGCACAGGAATGCATGGTGATGGAAATTGGAATGGGGTGACCTGTCGCGGGTAGTGATTGGGAGAAAGAAAGGGGGAACCTTCTGGGCTTATCATTCTGTGGTTATAGTCACACTGGGTGGTGACTGCATGTCCACACTTGTTAAATTCTCCACGTCAGATGTGTGTAATTTACTGTATGAGAATCATATTTCAGAAAGGAGCAACAACGAAGAAACAGATGCAGAATGTTTAGCAGAGCACCTGTTCAAAAGAGGACACTCAGGAAGTGCTCTCTCCTGCCCGGGGTCCTTGTGCACGTGTCTTTCTGTGAGATGAGCCTCTCCACAGTGAGAAGGCTGACAGCTGCCATTTGTTCCTGGGGCTTCCTGGCTCAGCGATAAAGAATCTGCCAGCCAGTACGGGAGACACAGGAGACTCAGATTTGATCCTTGGGTCAGGAAGACCCCCTGGAGGAGAGATGGCAACCCACTCCAGTATTCTTGCCTGGAGAATCCCATGGACAGAGGAGCCCGGCGGGCTACAGTCCATGGGGTCACAAAGAGTCAAACACAACTTAGCAACTGAGCACACATGCAGTTTATGTTTGAAGAATAACTGGATCATAATTGTGTAGATAAAGGATGCCTGAGAGACACTGTCTTCTGGTGGCTCTTTTCCTTCTTTCTCAAGCCCATCCTTGGTTTCTGTCCTTTGCAGGCTATGCAGTCACTGCCGGACACTTTTCTCACGTGTCCTCCACTGACGTGGTAGGAGGTGCCCCGCAGGATGAAGGCATCGGGAAGGTGAGGAGGAAAGTGTGTGAACCAGCATGGGGTCAGGAGGGGAAGCACACTACCTCTCTTTAGAGGTTTCTCAGCTCACGCTGATGTGAACATGCTGCTGGATGATGATGAAATATTGAATCACCTGTCTTCATTCAGCCTCTTTTGAGAATTTAATTTGAAAGCTTCTTCAGAGTGTGAACACTGCTTCCAGACCTCTCTGTCTTCTACACGTTGTCACCTGAGAATGTTTTTACATGACTGACTGTATTATTTGAGAAATGATTAAGGTTGACCCCTGGCATCATGGCATCCACCAAAGAAATGGTATCTAGTGCTACCCATCCCCAAACCCTCCCCTTTCCCGAACCCTTTCAAAATTTGTCTTAATGGAGCCAAGTCTAGACCCGGATATCTTTGGGGATTTCTTTATTTTTAGGCCTAGATTCTCCTACTTTTTGTTTTTCTCCAATGTTTTAGAACAAGATCGGTTCAGCCCAGAAGCTCGAGTGGGAATGTATGGCTCTGTTTCCCTAAACTGTCTGTCCAGAGTGTAGAAAAGACCGCATGAATATAGGCAGTCAGAATCCCTTTGGGAATCATGGCGTCTGTGGGGCCTGGGATGTGGAGAACTGTGCTTGTTGGATCTTTATCTCCAGGCTACGGAAAATCCAGTTGAGTAGGTTTAGATGAGTCAGGAATCTGCATTTTAACGAGCTCTGTAATTGTCCTGAAGGTAAGACTGAACAGAGGAATGGTCTTTAGTCTGAATCTGTAGGGGTGGACACATGATAGAATCTGGTTGTATCTCCATGGATTTGGAAAAGTAGATTCTGGAGAGGCTCAGATAGACCGAGACCACTGTTAACTGGAGCCTTCAGCTAGGATGTCAGTCTGATCAGCAGACGAGGTGTGACTGCTGGGCGTTCATGAGGGTTATTTCCCCGGATCCTCCTCGGCAGGAGTTAGAAGTTGCCACTCATGTTTCTGGAGCATGTGCCTCCCTCCCTCCCTGTTGACACAGGTGTCATTTTCCTTGCAAATGAAGTCAGATAAAAATCCAGGGCCTAAATACAGGGAAGGTGGGCAAATGAACTCTGATGACTTCAAGCAAGGGGTAGTTCTTTCTGAGCCACATGAATTCCTCTGCATGGTGGAGGGACGGAGCCAAGAGCTGTCCCCATATAGATGATCTCTTCTGGGAGGAGCTGCGTGTGACCAGCCATCTCTGTAGCTTTGGTAAACGTGCCTGCCTCCCGGTTCACAGTGATACGGATGCCTTGGTGCTGACAACAGCATTTTTTTTCTTAAATCACCAATTGATTTTAAATCACTAGTTGGTTTTAAATCACCAGTCAAGAAAACTTGATCTGATTATATTGTCTTCTCTTCAGATGGTTGGGATAACTGTGTAGTCCCTGTCAAGTCTTAGGATGAGAGTGGCACTTAAAACTGATAGAACCAGACAGAGGGCATCGCAGATCTAGTTAACAAAGACAAATATGAAACCACTGCTTTCAGCCAGGGCATGTGAGAGGCACTGGGGAAACTGGTCACAGTTAGCAAAGCTGGCGACGGTTCCATATTCCCAGGCATGGGAACTGGTACACGCTTGCTTCCTAAGGACCCCAGGATGGATCTCTGGCCTCCAGGATCTTGGTGGTCATCATTTCTGGTGTCAGGGCAAGAAAGCATTTGCAGTAAGATGGCGATTCTTTACCCTGCGAGAGGCTCCCCAACACTCATGGGACGTTTGCTCTTCCTTTAAGATGCCACTTGGAAAAGAACTTACATACTCATGTCATTTAGGAAGTTCTGTGCAAATAGATGGTGGAGATTCATGCTGTACATGCCGATGGTAAAGGCTCTAAAAGGTCCCCAGTAAAGGAATTTGTTTAATTCTGTCATTTCCCAAACCAAAATCATATTTATCCAAGCAGATCTCATGAAACTAATGTTCTGTGGATCCACTTTGGAAAACTGCTTTGTCTAAAATACTCACGTCTGCCCCTCTGCCTTACACAGTCGGCCCTCCCTATCTGTGTTTCCACACCTGTGGTTTCAACCAACCGTGAATGAAAACAGGAAAAAAAAAATCTAGGAATTTCCGAAAAGCAAAGCTTGAATTTGCTGTATAAATGTATTTATACATTGTATTTATAACTATTTACATAGTATTTATATTGTATTAGGTATTCTAGGTAATGTAGAGATGACTGCATAGGTTATATGCAAACACTATACTATTTTACATACGAGACTTGAGCATCTATGGATTTTGGTATCCCAGGGGTTCTGGACCCCATTTACAGCAGAAACCAAGGGATGACTTTATTGTGACACTTGGTAAGGCCCTAACTAACTGGAGTGAAGGAAATATTTCAAGGAAGAAAATATTTCCCCCAGGAGTTGATTTTTTGGTAGCAATTTGGAAGCTCCACGGGTTTACTGGGCACAGCCTCCATAGATGATGTGGTTCAGGAGGCATGGGGGTGATTTCTGCCTCAGGATTAAAGGATACTTTCTTTGTAAAGTTGGTAAAATAATTTGTCATCAGCTAGTGTAGGCAAACTTGTGTTCAGGCATTTAAATAGGACCCTCAAGAGAATGCTGATAAATATCTGGTCATTGCTTGCATCTTACCTAGATTCTTTTTCCTTCCATAGGTTTATATTTTTAGAGCTGACCGAAGATCAGGCACCTTAATTAAGATTTTTCAAGCTTCAGGTAAAAAGGTGAGATCCTTGGGATTAGTATCTTTTTGTTTGTTTGTGAGGTGTCGTCATGTGGGAATCAGTTCTTATTTAGAAATTTGGCTTAAAAGCCTGTCTGTGCCCTGCGTTTACATGTTGGTTTTAATGCATGTTGGAGCCTTGACCTGCTCAGCATCATGTGTGACCTGCAGAATCCTGGATTCGTGCGTGTTGTAGAGACAGGTAGCAAGATGAGTTTGTGCATGACCAAGTTATAGCACAGAAGTCTTAAAGGTTGTCCATGGTTCAGATACTCCTGAGAAAGACTGTGTGCCCTCTTTTTCTCTGCCTTTATCTCTCTGCCTCTCTGTCCCTCTCTGTCTACCTTTCTCCCAACTCCAGAAAGATCAGGCATTGTTCAGTACAGATATATGACTGATTATTTTCAGAGGAGGCATGCACAGAATTGGTTCTCCCTCTCCCTTATCTCATCAACCCAAAGCTGCCCCTCCTTCTCACATCCTGAGCCCTCTGCCCTCATTGCCATGGGAACCGTTGCCCCACAAAAACCAAACAAAGATCACCCGGTTCCTTTTAGGACTTTGAATTAGAAATAGCTGGGGAAGACTGCCCTGAAATTAGTCCTGGCAAGGTTTATCTGCCTGTGTCATCTTGTTATCCTTACCCTCTTGCTAATTCTCTCCCCATTTCCTGTAAGTTTCCATTATATTGTACCATGTTCTGAAATTAAGCCAGGTAGAGATTCCTTTGATCAACAAGTACCATTTTTCATGGGCTTATCAATGGTACACACCTTAGCCTGGCTTCGGCTGGCAGGATTGTTTGGTGAGGCTGGCTGCACTAAAAGGAGGCAAGTTTAGGCAGGGAGTGAAGGGGGTGATTTGGAGGCTTGTCTTGGTGGAGGCCTTAGTGAGCTCTGGGAAGAAGCACAGGATGCCTGGAACTTGGGAAGGAGATTCAAGGAGATAGGTTAAATCACCTTTTGACATTCCTATCATTAACGAAAAGTCGGGGGGAGGGCGTGGAAAATGATTGTTTCCTTCCTGGGTGGGCCACGTGCCCCAGTTCAGGTCCTGCTGTGTCACACCTGCCTCCTGCCAGTCTGGCACCATCACATATTGTTCTGCTGGGGAATCATATTCTGAGTTCCAAAAGTTCCACTCAAAAGTAGAGCTTTTTTTTTTTTTGCAGTTTTAACAGCCTTCATGTGTATTCTTAGTATATAACTGTCATAACCTTTTCAATAAAACGTACATCACCCGACCCAGTTGTGTGAGCTTTTCCCTGAGAGCAGCGCCGCCTTCCCCCGGGAACTGTGCTGGCCTGTGTTATTTTAACATTTCCAAAACCCCAAAGCAACAACACTGGAAAAAGTCTGTGAGCGATTCTGCAAAAAAAGGATTTCCAAGCACCTCTAAAGTTAGAAAAGAAATAACCCCCATGCCATTTCTGAGAAAAAGAGTTCCAAAGAGCAAGTAGGGGTAAATGTAGCCTAACATTTTAGTTCTTTCTCCAAAAAAAATCACTGGGTGAGTTTTCCTGTGGAAAACCCTCCCTCTCTTTCCTCCCCTTCCAGCATACTGGGTTTGAAAGCATGAAATTAAGAATTCCTTTTCTCCCCACACCCCGCCCCAGCTTTATTGAATATAATTAATATATAACACTTTTAAGGTGTACAGCGTGACTTGATACACATACGTATTGTGAAATGATGATCACCTTGAGGTTTGTTAGCATATCTGTCATCTTACACAGCTACAATCTTTTAAGGACTCTTTAAAGTAAATTGTGGGCCTTGAAACCCCCGTCACCCCATTTCTAGAGTATCTTCAGGTTCAACTGTCACTGTGCCTCCCCTCTGCTTCCTGTGTACCCACCTCCGCTGCCTGCGCCCAGGACAGACCCAGTTGATGCTGGTCGTCCTGGTGTAACCAGCCATCCATAATTGTGCCCTTTCTCCTTCTCAGAAGCCTCCTGGTTTGCATGATAGCTGTCATGGCCACCCATCTCTGCCTGAGTTGTGGGCAGGTTTGGGAGAGCAGATTTGAGAGTGGGTGACATGAAAGGGAAACTTGCTGAGGATGTGATGATGGGGGTTCCAGCACAGGCCAGCCTGCAGATCAGCTCGCGTGTCCTCATTAAGACACAATGGGGCTTCCTGAGGAGGGGACCATGGGCCAGCTGTCTCCCCTTCCAGCTACAGAGCTGCCGTTCATTTTCCTTCAGCCTCTTCTCGCCCTCTCCTTGAATTGCAGTGGCATCTGTCCTTCACTTGTGCCCTCTTGTTTCACCATCTTCCAGCTTTACCCCCGTCATCATCTTGCTGATTTTGAAATAGACCATTACTCCCTTTAGATGTCTTATTCTGCTTTTGTCAAAAGATATGAGAAATTCTTGTCCCTCTGACTTCTCCATTATTACAGCGGGAAAGGACATGACCCCAGACTTTCAAAGGATGTCTTTGCTTTACCCCTGTGTCTGGAGCCACACTTAAAGGAAGGTTCTGACTCAGGAAACCCCCAGTCCACTTCTGCTTTCGTGTGACCAGAATCTGGTCAGAGTTCTGTCTTCTGGCCTCACCATAAGAGAGACAAAACCCCAAAGGGTTCTGGTCTTTACTTTGTAAGGTGCACGTAAGAAATCACCAGTACACGTGCAGTTCTGTTGCTAATAGAGACATGTGCCTACATGCTCAGTCACCTAAATAGTGTTCAACTCTTTGTGACCCCATGGACTGTAGCCCGTCGGGCTCCTCTGTCCATGGAATCGTCCAGACAAGAATACAGGCGTGGATTGCCATGTTCTTCTCCAGGGGATCTTCCCCAACCAGGGATTGAACCCGCATCTCTTGCGTCTCCTGTATTGGCAGGCGGGTTCTTTACCGCTAGTGCCGTGTGTGTCCCCACATTTCCAGGTTGTTGGGAGAGCTCTGATCTGGGAACACTCACCCCAAAGCATGTCGTTGCTATATCCAAGTGTTATTGCGTTAACTGAGCATGTGAAGTGTTTATATGTCAAAACTTAGATAGGAAACTTCATGTACGGGGATTTCTGATTGAACACCGACGAAGATGCCAAGTTAAATAGTCCATTGGAATGAAACAAATAGTTCCCCTGGGACTCAGCCAGAGAGAACAGCCAGCAACTTCGGTCTTCATGGCCTTGCCTGGGTCTTAGCGGTTTCTTTTATGAAAGTCAAGATAGGGATATTGGCAAGGCCACTGAGTGGGTGACCATCAATTGGTTTCTGCCCCCATCTCCATGATTCTGAAACTTCCCCATACTCTTCTCCCTTGGGAAGGGGTGAGTGGGAGTGGGTGGAAGTGGCACTGACACGTGACTGGGGAGGGACTTCTGAGTCCTGTCCCAGGCCGAGTTGCAGGAAATAGACCAAAGTACCCTCCACCTCTCTCAAACTCCCGTGGTTTAACTGCCAACAAACAGCAAAAGAAAATGCTTGTTCATGTCTGTAAAACCAGAGCCCTTTTACTTGAAAACATTTATTTAAAAAGGATAGCTTTTTTTTTTTTTTTGGAAAGGACACAGCTTACAAAAATTTTCATTTGGTCTGCATGGTATGTTTATTTATTTTTTAATATGAATTAGTTGTCAACATTTTAAAAATAGGCAGTTCAAATGAAATTTTAGAGTTTCAGTTTCTCTTAAAGGATGAGACAGTCGACCTTTCCTGGGTCGGTCAGGGGTTGACGTTCCCCAAGTGGAAGTTGCTCCTCTCCCTGGGCCCATGGACTCTGGGTTGCCGCAGTCTCTGTTGCTTCTTAGACAAATGAGCTGGGTGTCACTTGTTGCCTGTCAGTGTGCCTGTGCTATTGTTTGCTTTTCTTTTACACCTATTATATCACCTGCCTGGGTCCTGTTGGCTTTTGCGTTTGAGACCCTTGATTTAAACTAACAGGTCCTGAGTCACAGAAAGACAGATATCGAATTATATCACATATATGTGGAATCTAAAAAACAGTGATGTAAATGAACTTGTTTACGAAATAGACTCACAGACTTAGAAAACAAAGTTATGGTTCCCGGAGTGGGAGGGAGAGGGGGTAAACTAGGAGTTTGAGATTAATGTGTGCACACTGCTATATATCAAATAGCTAAAGAAGGACCTGCTGTGTGTATAGCACAGGGAGCCATACTCAGCTTCTTGTAATGACCTGTAATGGGAAAGAATCTGAATAATCCATCACTGAATCACTTCGCTGTACACCCAAAACTGAACACTGTGTGTCAACTATACCTCAATTTAAAAAATGGTAAAAAAAAAAAATAACGTACTGGATAGAGCTGTGATTAAGCCAGTATAACCTGGCTGTATTCCCTCATTCATCAAATAATCTTACGAGTTGTATGTTCTTCTATTACTTCAGCTCACACCTTCCTAGCCAGTCTTCAGTTCTACCCAGGACTGGGCGAGGGTAATCTGTTTCCCATGTAACAATTTATTTTCATGCCTGCCTTCTGTTGTGAAAATCCATATTCCTAACTTGCTTGGCCTTGTCAAATGTCTGATATATGAGGCACTTTTATTATGGTTATAACCTATGTCTGCAACCTTAGCTTGCATTTGTAAAAGCAGTACCTCGTCTTCCAGGGATTGGTCCATTTGTTTCCCCTTTGGTGGGGCTCCAAGTCAGTGGCATGGGTCTCACATTGACTGGGGTCCCCACATGGCTGCCAGGAGGGGTGGGGAGTTGAGATCTCACTGTTGCCCAAGCATTCTTGCTTCCAGGGCAGCACCGCTGGCACAGCCTCTCAGGGGCTCAGGAGCAGATGTTTGTCAGGCTGGGGAGCTGGAGGAAGGTGCAGGGGCGCCGTGTGTGAGGGCAGATACTGAACGCTTTGTTGCAACTCGGCTTGGTTGCAGATGGGCTCTTACTTCGGCTCCTCCTTATGCGCAGTTGACCTGAACACAGACGGCCTCTCCGACCTGTTGGTGGGGGCCCCCATGTTTTCTGAGATCAGGGACGAAGGGCAGGTCACCGTCTACATCAACAAAGGAAACGTGAGTACAGAGCTGGGCAGCATGCGGACAGGGTGAGGGAAAGAGACATTAGCCTGAGGAGTAGTGACTGAGACCCATCACCCAGCGGAGGTGAACAGACTTGCTTCTTCCCTTCAAAAAGCTCTGTGTTTAGTCCATGGAAAGATATGCAGTGTGCTGACTGCAAACATACAGGGGTCCAGAAATATCCAAATGACTAACACTGAGTACTCCTTGTGCACAGGAGCTGTTTCCCTTGCTTCCTGTGAATGATCTCAATGACATGTGCACAGGGTATCAGGGGGTTCCCATCTTTCAGGTGAAGACACTGAGGCTCAGATAGCTGAAGTCACCTGCCCCAAATCACACAGGTAAAAAGCGGTGGGGCTGAGATTTGAAACGTAGGCAAACTGACTTTGGAGTTAGCATGCCTCATCTCTAGGTTATGCCACCTCCCTGGGATTATGCACACAGAGAAGCCTTCTCAGAGGACGTGATGACTGGAAGGAACCTTGAAGAACAGGAGTTAGACAGACTGGTGGGAGTGGGCTGGGAGCTGGGTAGAGTAGACTGAGATGTCAGGCAGTGGGACCACAGTTCAGCATGGTGGGACTTGGAGGGGGTGTTAGATGGGGACAGCACAGTGGCCACGGGCTCTGGTCACGATGTCCCTTAATCTGCAGAACTGGGAAAAGGACATGGTTTGGTCAGAAAGATGTCTCTGCAGCACAGTGGAGGGTGGGTGGGGGCAGAAGCTGAGTGACTACAGTGTACCCGTGGGGGCAAGAGACCAGAGAAAGCAGAATCTTTTCAGAATCTAGAAGAAAGAGTATTCAACACCAGGGAAATGGTTCAACGAACAAATCCTGTGACCACCAGCCTTTTAGCTAACTTGAGAAAACGCTAATGAGATTAATCAGTGACAAAGCAGGATAAAAACTGCATACACAATCAACCTTTAAAAATATGCAAAATACATAAAGTTAGTAACAGATCACTCTGGATGGTGGTGCTTGGGCAGATATTTAGTTTTATCTTTATACAAATAGAATATAATTCTTTCATAATCAAAAAAGTTATCTAAAGTGTACTTTTAAGCTGTGACCAAGATGTTAAGTTAGTTAAGTTATCCTCATTGGAAGGGGGTGGTGGTATTTAGCTATAGCTAAGTGTTCTTGCCTGGAGAATCCCAGGGACGGGGGAGCCTGGTGGGCTGCCGTCTATGGGGTCACACAGAGTCGGACACGACTGGAGTGACTTAGCAGCAGCAGCAGCAGCAGCAGCAGGTGGGCAGATGCCAGAAAGGGAAGTTATTTAAAGAGGAGCCAGGGGATGTTAGAGCCTTGGACTTTCTTGGATGTTTGCAAGCTGTTTGGGAAGATGACTCCTGTTACTTGTTGCAATGGCACCTGCTTCTATACTGACCTTCCTGGAAGGGAGACAGGGCTGGCAAGGGGAGAAGTGAGGCAGTCATTATGGAGATGAGAACAGTCAGCATTCATTGGCTGCCAGCCACTGTGTGTGCAGGAGTCCGACTCGGTGTTTGCACGGGTGTGAACTTGTCAGGCAGTAAGGTGACCAGCCCAACAGCCCCAGGGCAAGAGCAGGATCATTCCCCAGACCTTCTGCAGGCATATGGCACCCACACAACCTATGGCCAACCAATGTTTCTTAATGCCTTGGGATTACCAAAGTACCAGGGTGTTCTTATTTCTGTTGAACTTCATCCTATATGATGAAAGATTTCAGGGCAGTGTGGAGCAGTGGGAAAAAATGGTGACTTGCCCTTGAATGTTGGTGTTCCCACTTGCACACATAGCCTGTGTGATGTGGACAAATAGCTTGAAATCAGCGGTTTTGCTCATCTATGAAGTGGGCAGAGTCATAAGGTCTTCCATATACAGTCATTGTGTGATTTAAATGAGGGTGTGAAGATACAGTGCCTGGTACATGCCAGGAATCAATATTTCTCCTCTTCACCACGCTGATGGGAGGAAATCTGCACATATTTGTTTTGTGGGGTAGGGATTTCACTGATTTAAGAAATCGTCACATCTTTAGTTTTTGAAAGGTGTTTGTATATAATGGAAAAAAAAGGTTTAGTCATAATGAAAGCTTTGGGATGGCTTGTCGGTGTACCGTGGGTCTGAGTGCCTTTACCCAGGAGCAGGGTTAGATGTTCTTGTGCCTCAAAACATTAGATTGTGTATTAACACTCTGATGGTCACGTGTCAGTAATTTGGGGGCAGGGTGGGTGTGGCCTTGACTGCCACCATCACCACTGACCCTGCCCTCCATTGGTTGGTGTTTACTCAAGAAACACAAATCAGATATGAAAATGGGCACGGTTTTGTGTCCTGTTATCACCACTTTCACCCCTTAACCAAGAACTACTGGGTGTCAGTTTTTCTGAACCATGAGTCCCTCTGTCAAGATCGCTAATACATGCATCCTGCGAAACAGGTTTATAAACTTGTACCAAAGGCACAAGAGATCAGAAATGAAAATGTGTATTCCTTTAAAACAACTTTGGGATACTGTGGGGAGAGGAGACTGTGAGGACAGGCAGTAGGCAGGTAAATAGATTGGTGGAGAGTGTTATGACTGGAAGAGGTTTAGTCATTGGCCAACAGTGTGTCTCCTTCCCTCTAAAATGTGTTTCAGGTGATCAGAGACCCCCATGGTGCCCATGTGGAAGAGGCTCCTTTTGCCCGTGGGTTGGGGACATTTGGGTTCCTGGGATTCTGCCCAGGTGTTTCCTGTCCTTGGGCGTGCGGCGGGGGACGGCAGCATTCCCAGCTCTGTTTTTTCATTCTTTTTTTGGTTGTCCGGTTTGTTTTTGTTTTGTTTTCCGTTTTCCCTCCATCCTGTTTCCCAGGGAGTCCTGGAGGAGCAGCTGACCCTGAGCGGAGACAGTGCCTACAACGCACACTTTGGGGAGAGCATCGCCAGCCTGGGCGACCTGGATGATGACGGGTTCCCAGGTCAGTGAGCTGGCTTCTGTCCTCTTACCTGCCCTGGTGTGGGCGCTCCAGGATCTGCCTGCCCAGGGGAAGGCCCGTCCATGCACTTGAGGCAGAAAATACCTGTGAGACCACGTTTTCCATGTAGACACAGGGCTGAACCCTGACTCTGATGGAGTTTTGCTTCTGTGAATTCCCTCCTCGTCAGCTCAGTGCATAGGGGCTTCTGTGGCAGCCAAGTCTGAGCCAGCTTCCTCTTGCCACAAACCCTTCTTGTTTCTGAGCCTCTGATGCTCCACGATGCTCTGAGAGCACGCTGGACTGGCTGAAGGTGTAAGTTTTGGGAGGAGTGGAGGTGTGTATGCACGACCTCTGGTTCTGTTCAGCCTGAAGTTCTAGTTTGCTCTGTTCAGTACTTCCTCCCATCGCTGTGTGTGCCGGGTTTAGACATCAGGACTGGTTGGAGCCACGTCACTGGTGGGAGCCACATCACTGGTGGGAAGGACTGAGGCGGAAGGTGGAAGATGGGCCTCAGGCCGGGCATCCAGGCTCCTTTGAAACCATAATTCCACTGGCCATAGAGGGTTTCATTCAGATATTGGGGACTTCTGCTTGAGGTTGGGTGGGTGATGCCCCTCACCCTTGACTCCCCGTCTACAGACACATGACTTTGTTAGAAGCAAATTGAAAAAAGGGAGAAAGATCTCAGCCTTGTCCCAAGAGTTGTCAGTTTGTGAGAGTAACACAGTTTTTTGTTCTTTCTTTAAATAAAGTGAATACCGTTTTATATAATTCCTTTACCCAAGGATAGAGTTGACTTTCTCAGCTATGCAGTAACCACTGTCTATGGAACTCTCCTCTCTGATGGACAGACATTACGGTGGGTGGTTGATATTCACATTCTTTTATTGCACAAGTTAGTAATTTATTCTGTGAAGATGAGGTAGAAATTGTTCTGGTACTAAACTCTTCTCAGCTTCTATAATTTTCTTTCTACTTTTTTTTTTTTTATTTTCTGCTGCTGAGAGATCGTGTGCCTAGTTTAATGCCTGAACAAGTAACAATCATTAACTCTCTAGACGTCATGCGGGAATTAGAGAATTCACTCGTACATTATTCCACATGGTTTTTCTAACCCCAGCTGCTTTTCTTCCCCCAGATGTGGCCATTGGCGCACCCAAGGAGGATGACTTTTCGGGAGCAGTGTACATCTATCACGGTGATGCCAGGGGGATGGTCCCTCAGTATTCCATGGTAATTGGCGTGAGAATGTCTTGGTTGCTGTTCATACATTCATTCTACAGATGCACACAACACCCAGCATTGCTCCTGCCTTCACCTTCACCCCCTCCAGTGAAGGACGCAAACCACTGACACTGCATCTTAAATCCGAACGTATGTATAGACTCCCACATTTGCTCTTATCTAGGGAGGCATTCTGCCTATAGAAGATAATATCCAAATTCTTAGCCAGAGTTAGAGTGGTTTATGGAAGAAGAGGAGGCTAACCTTTTCTGGTTACTGCTTTGTCAACCATCTATGCCAAGCCAACGGATTATCCTGTAAAGTATAACCTAGAAAGACAATGGTCCATGAGGAGGGACCTGAAAGCTGTCACGGGGCTGTTGTCACAACTGGCATTAAAACTGTCAAAGCCCTGGCCTCGTTCCCCTGGACTCGGGAACGTGGAAGTGGTGAGTTCTGTTTTTTTGCTTGAAGTTCAGTCTTGCTGATGGTGTCAAGCCTAGCCCCTGGGAAAAAAGGAAGTCACTTTCTGGACAGAAGCATGATCAGGATGTTTGTGGGTGTCTGTGTGTAGAGTGGCACAGGCCTGGGTTCTGCTCCCAGCAGGTCAGCAACAGAAAGGAACTGAGCGCATGCCAAGAAATTTCCAATCAGCCCATCCTGATTTACTGAACGTTTATCACTTTCTCGCCCCCTTCTACTCAAGCTGACACTTCTCATCACCAAGAAACTTGCCTCATATCTTGAATATTGGGAAGGAAACAAAACTCTGGACTGAGTCCTCTTCTTATAAAATGTTCTATAAAATGAAATAGGAAGTACTGAAACCTGTCCACGTATGGAATTCTCTAGGTAGGAAAAGACTTTACAAGTTGATTTTAAGGGGCAGTGCCTATGTGTTGAGTTCAGTGTGTACATTCCTAATTGTGCTTCCTGCAGCAGATAAGAGTCAACTGATTGAGGGTCATGGGCTGATTGGTTGGCTGCCAGTTGAGCCCAGGTTCCCTCTCCTGAGCCCCCTGCTTGGCTCTGTGATTCCAGCAGGAGGCAGGTGCCGAGGAAGGTGCTGGTGAGAGCAGGGACGCTTCCTGAGCGTCTGTTCTTCAGTCCTCATCACAGCTGTGTGACACGGGCACCTTTGTCATCCACCTTTCATATATGAGGTGACTCCAGCCCAGGGAGGTGAATTGACCTACCCATCGTCACCCAACTAGGAAGTAGCAACTTGGCCACTGAGACTTTGCCAGTCTAACTCCCAGCCCTCTTATTGCAACTACTACCCTCAACTCCACATCAGAAAAAGGAACACTGAGGGAAGCTCCGTTGGAAAACAGAACTAGGGAAGCTTATTTTGCTGGGAGGCATATTTACTCCGAGGGGCCTTCATCTACGTGGACCATCCTCTGTGCATTAGAAATGAGTAAGTCCAAGTCTTTGCGACCCCATGAACTGTAGCCTACCAGGTTCCTCTGTCCATGGAATTTTCCAGGCAAGTGTACTGGAGTGGGTTGCAGTTTCCTTCTCCAGGGGATCTTCCCGACCCAGGGAGCGAACCAGGGTCTCCTGCATTGCAGGCAGACGCTTTACCGTCTGAACCAGCAATGATTAAGGTGAAAAATGAGTAATGGTGGGAATAAACTAGGGGATTCAGCCGATGCGGCAGGAGGCAGAGGGCTCCGGGGGAAATGTGGGGGCCACATCCGTCCCTAGGGGCTGCTCTACTGTGGGTCAGGGGCTCTGTCCCACTGTCACAAGCTGAAAGTCATCCGGGGAATAGCCATCCTTGGGCAGCCATCGAGGTCACTCTCCACGCTTCCTCCTGGAAGCTTGTTGCCGGACCTGGGAAGCTAATTGCATAGAGAGGCGATTACAAGTTGAGAGACCCTGCTTCCCCTCCTCCTGTGGCCCTCCCGTGTTTTGTGGTGTTGCTGGGAGGGATCCCTGCAGACAACTGAAGTATACATTTTGTGGTCAGCGCGGATTGTCTTTATAGGAAGCAGGGATCAGCAGCTGGATCCGTCCTGCCTTTGTCAGCACGCAGCCTGGCTTGTTAGCTCTAACAAAGAGAAGTGGTTTGGGGCTGTTTAAAAAAAAGAAAAGAAGCAACCGGTGATTACACGTTTCCAAGCTCCTAATGTGTATGTGATAAGTTTCGTGATTTTAAAAGAAGGAAAAAAACCCTTTAATGCCAGATTGTCTAGGGCCCAGGCTTGGACAGAGAGGGCATTGTGTGGGTGAACTAGAGGAGGAAATCAGAAACAAGTCTGGGCAAGGGGATTGCTTTTCTTTGGCCCAGATTGGTATTATTTCTGCTGGATACATTGTGAGATCGGGGTCTGAAGTTCTTCCATATTACTCTGTAACTCATTCCTCTTCCTCGAGTTTACCATGAAAAGTGTTGATTTTAAGACCCTCCTGTGCCTTTCTCAATTTGAGAGCCCCCCGGGCATGTCCCGGCGGCCCTTGTGATCTCTCTCCTGCCATCAGGACACCGCATGTAAACCTGGTGAAGCAGAGGTTTCCCAAGGCTCCTGGTTTTCATTTAGAGTTATTAGCACCAAGCGGACTTATCTTCCTGGCTTTATGGCATAATGGCCTGCAGATGTCTGTGGGATAACTTAAGCCTGCATCACCACCCCCAAAAGGACCACCCCTTCACTCTTCCCCGCTTGTCCCAGCCACAGCATACCTCAGAAATGCAAACTCAGGGCAAGCTGCTGCTCATGTCTTTGGACCTCAGAGCGAGATGCTCTGCTTCAAGATGTGACTTTTAGGAAACACACAGACGCACATCCATGTTTGTTTAGACAGAGCCACAGGGGAACGTAGGGCTCTGTCTGTTAGCAAGATACTTTTCTTCAGTGTTTCCTACATTGCTCTGATTTTTACTTTAATGTTTGCATACTTCCTGTTGGATGGTTTCACTGAGGTGGCAGGAGGAGGGTTATTTGCAATTATTGGCTGCTGGGGAAGTCCCTGCTATCTCATATGTAGGTCCTATATAAACAACACCCTCTCCATACTTGTGACTTCTTTGCAGGAAGGAATAGGATAAGACAAGAAAGTCCCAAGTGAGCCCCGGGTATGTATATACCTGGTTTTGACATGGAGGCTGCTGTGTGGCATGAATACAAAGCATTTCTCTTACCATCCACAACGAGGGCCTTGGGAGGGAAGCCTCACCAGGAAGACTGTTTAGAGAAAGGGAAGAAAGAACAGGTCAGATCCCAGAACATGGCACTTTTCCTGATTTGGAAAGTTTGACATCTTTGTGTGGAGCTGTGCCACACAAGCATGGGTGTATGACAAAGGTTGGGTATACAATAAATGCTCTTGAACCAGTACAGCCTGTGCTGTGTTAGCACAGGTTGGACTTGATGACGAAGAAGACATAAGCACAGATGCTGGTGTGGCCTGCTGGCAGAAGAGCTGTCAATGCTGAATGGTTGGTTGAAGGCTGCCTTTCAGGGCAGCTTCAGCTGATTTTTTTTTTTTTTTAATTTCCTTCAGTTTACAGAAGATTCAGGACCATGGAGGTTTTTTTTTTTTTTTTAATTTTTTATTGGAGGC
Source organism: Moschus berezovskii (assembly GCF_049115385.1). NCBI lineage: Eukaryota > Metazoa > Chordata > Mammalia > Artiodactyla > Moschidae > Moschus > Moschus berezovskii. The sequence continues at coordinate 50,532,819 of NC_142483.1, read as the reverse complement.
TAATTATCTTGCAATATTATATTGGTTGGTTTTTCCATACACTGACATGAATCCGCCCTGGGTGTACATGAGTTCCCCCTTAGATGTACTAGGTAGAGCTGTTTCATCCTGTCTGTGATTCTCAGGAGCCTGTACATCTTCTGGTTGGCTTGATAGAGAGGTAGTTTCCACGTGGTCATCTTTTCCAGGCTGATGTGTTGATTCCTGTCCACCTAGGACTGGGTTCACGTGTGCATCTTAGGAGTGTTCCATGTTTGGTACATGTTTAGGTAGAGAGATGTGAGGAAAATGTGTTCTGAGGATTCCAGCCAGCTATACCTGTATAAAAGCAAAACAGAACTTCCCTTAGAAATGGCAGTTGGCCTTAATCCATTTGGAGCTTCATTCAGTGCATCAAAACACAAACACACTCATCTGGGTGGTTTGTTCATCAGCACCGAGCTTAGCAAAAGTTGTAAATGGTGACATTTGACTCAGGCAAGTACTAATAAAGGAGTGTGGGGTCTTCAACTGCCTGCTACAGCCCCCGATCGAATTCAGACTAGTTTTTCTTCTTTGACCAACTTCAAGACCGAGTGTCTGAGAGAAGCTGGGCTAAAGCAGTCACGGGTTCTTACTTGTGACTGCTGCTTCCGGTGGCTCAGTCTCCCTATTATCTGTTGCAGAAGCTGTCGGGCAGGAAGATAAGTCCGGTGCTGCGGATGTTTGGTCAGTCCATATCGGGAGGCATTGACATGGATGGAAATAGTTATCCTGGTAAGCTATTTTTCTTGAAAGGCACATGAGATAAGCCAAGATAACCAGTCTGGTAAGTGTGGTCACATCTATTTAGGCTTAGAAAAATTCACACAGTAGAACAGGGTGTTTGCTTGGTGTTTGCTTTTTAAGGTGAAAGTAGTGTTAAAATTAATTTTTTTTTTTCAGTTTTAAAACGGTCTGCTCTGAAGGGTTTAAGCACCAGGAGGGTGGATTTTTGTAGTGATTTCCGTGGCAGCAAGTCTTTCTGATGAAGACAGAAAGCCCTCTCCACATTCAGAATATAAGGAGAGAAACCTCATGTTTTCCGTAATATTTGAGCATATTTGGAGGTGTCTTCCTCTTGATAGGGGAGAAGGAGCAACCCCCCCACCCTCCAAATACACACACACAAGACACGTATTGAAAGAAACACTTGGAGCAGGAAGAAAACCATGTCCTTCCCCTGACGCAGAAAACAGACCTTTGCCATTCAAGGCTGGCTGGCTTGTCTTCGGGGTTAATTAATGCCTTGTGGTGGTTGAGGCTAATTGAGTAAAAATGTACGATTTCAAACCCCGATCCTCAGTCATATCCGATTTAGGTGAAATTGACTGGGCAGTGGAATAGTGGACCCTTTGCTGTTTGAAGGGGATGGAGTAGGCAAGGTGAGGAAGCAAAAAGAAAATGCGAAAAAAATCCCGAATCATCGTGGAATCCAGAAAAAAAGTCCTTGAGACTGTAGGTCATCATGCTAGCTTGAGAAAATGTTTCTTTCCATTTAAAATGCCTCAGAAGGATCTGTGAAAATGAATGCGGTTCTGTACAGGGTACAAATTTCAGAGTTTTCCACAGACAGGAGTTTTGATCATCCTTGTAAATCTACAGAGCCAGGAGGAGTGGGAACAGAAAAGGATCAGTTTTGAGGTCTGTTCCCCTCATAGCTTACTTGGTAAAGAATCTACCTGCAATGCAGGAGACCTGAGTTCGATCCCTGAGTTGGAAAGATCCCCTGGAGAAGGGAAAGGCTATCCACTCCAGTATTCTGGCTTGGAGAATTCCATGGACTGTATAGTCCATGGGATGGCAAAGAGTCGGACACGACTGAGCGACTTTCACTTTCACTTCACTTTTCCCTGTAGACCATCCTAAGTCTTTTTATGTTTGAGAAAGCAGTTCTTGTTCTGGGCAATTTATGGCTGTCCCTAAATAATACTGTCCATTGGTTTAGCAATACTGTCCATTGCTTCCCTGTGCGATGTGCATTATAAAGTTACCCCATAGGTAGTTAGAGATACAGGTGTCTCCCGTTTTTACAGACAAGGATGCTGAGGCTCAGGGAGCTTAGGGTGCCAGAGATCACATTGTAGTGCGAATGAGGACTCAGGCTGCTCCTCTATATTTGCACAGTGAGCAGGTGTGGTCACACTTCACAACACGTGGATTTCTTAACTTGCAGTTTTTCATAAGAGAAATGGCAAGCGCATAAGATTCTTTTATGTTCAAATATCCAGGCAATTTAAAAAAGACTGTTAGAAAATAGCAAAATTAACATGCACACCCAGGTGCAGGGAGGGATTTTAGCAGTCCTGCAGTCCATGGATACGCTCTTTGTTTTTCCTAATTGAGAGCATTTGTAGATGGAGGGATTCAGATGCTTTGGGGTTAAGATGCTTGGTTCTGTAAGTAGTCATGGGGACTGCAGGGCTGAGGGTTTTATTATACTTGAGGGGAGAAATGGCAGAGAACTGTTGCATAAATGAACAGTTCCTAAATTAAAATTATTTAGGAATAAACATTACCAACTAACACTTGTCTTGATTTATAGTTGACCAAGTATTTTCATGAGTTTTCTGATTTTCATCTCTGATTTAATGTGTTTAATAACTATTATATTGAGCAAGTATGTAATAAATGTGTTCTGATTTAAATATTATGAAATGCTGTCAGCTTTTGACGAAGACATTGGGGATCGTTATCTCCATTGTGCAGACAAGCACACAAGAGAGTCTCTGTGGTCATGTAGAGTGAGGGGTGGAATGAAGTCAGTTCTCATGTTCTGCAGAACCTAGAGCTTCTCCTAGGAGTTGTTTAATTCCAAGTGTCCCGCCTCTGAATCCCTGATGTCCAAAAGAAGTAATGTGAGCCACTTATGTGATTTAAATTATTCTAGTAGTCACATAAAAAATAATATAAAAAGAAACAGATGAAGTTAATTTTAATAATGTTGTATTTAGCCCCATGTATCAACATATTATCATGTCAGCATACAATCAATACAAAAATTTTTTTAGTAAAATAGTTAATATTTTTTAGTACCAAGTCTTTGAAATCCATTTATGACTTAAATGTACGTCTCAGTGCAGACCAGAACCCTTTGGGGTCTCAGCCACCACACCTAGCAATGGGCTGCCATACATGATAGTGTGGCTCTAGCTCCTCCAAAGCCATTCCAAGCCCCTGACCTTGAGACTGGCCTCCGTCATGTTGGAGCACCTTGACAGCAGGTGGGCGAGATGGGCTTCAGCAAGATTCTAAATCTGTAAACTTGTGGTTTTCAGATGTAACTGTCGGAGCCTTCATGTCGGACAGTGTGGTTCTCCTAAGGTGAGATGCTTCTCTCTTTCCTCTTGGTCTCTGTGGGTGAGGGATGGAATTTGGTTGGGGGCGGTGCAGGGGATTTATTTATTATCAGTCAGCAATCACTCTGCCCTGTTCCTTGCATGCGGAGGTGCTTGGTAATTGTGAATGCTACCTTTGTTTCCCTATTCTTGTTATCCTGTATCCAGGGTTTCCAGCTGGTGGGCCTTGAGTGGCATCCTTGGAGCTTCTAGGCAGAGGTTTCTGCCTTTTGCCATGAACATCCCTTTCTGTGGATGTGCTGTATGTAAACTGTCATTTCCCATGGGTGCCATGACACTGCCCTGTCCCATCTGTTCATCCCTACCTACACCCTTCATCTCTACTTCCCCAACTGCTGGTCCCCAGCCCCCCAGGGACTGGGAGCCTCCTGCCCCCTTACTCTTTGGTGACAGCAGAGGGTGAGGGACTTGAGTTCACTCTGAAGCCCATGCCGTCTGAATCCCTCCTGCAAAGGCCAGTGGGCTGCCGTCCCACCCACGAACCCTCTCCAAGTATTTCTGTCTGTATGAGTCAGAGGAGGCAGAATTACACTTTGGAGTGGGAGCCAACTCTGGTTTTGTTAACAACCTGATTGCAGAACTTTCTAAAATAGGCTAGTAGGATCTTAGAGCTGGAAGGGATCCCAGAGGCCATGGAGTTCCACACCCTGGATTCCTCTCATTCAGCAGGGCCTTTCTCTTGAGTCTCTACCTCAGGGCTACACAGCCTCCTCTGGAAGGAGGGACCGCCTCAGGTGGGGGCTTAGGGACTTCTAAGGGAACCAGTTAACTCCAGGAAATGAAAAGCATCAAGTTGTTCAAGTTACTTGCCTTGCTCACACTTACCGACAAATTTGCAGGCTTTGTCAAATGGGCAGTAGCCAGAATTGTCTTTCAGAAAAATCCATGGATGATTTACATTTTCAAGATTGAGTGTAAAATTCCTGAGCCAGAAGTGACTCTGTTACTCCAGAGAGTCTGATACTTTTAAAATCCACTACTTCTTTATTGAGCACTGCAATGGGCAGAGAATTGTGGGGAAACATAATATTTAAGGCATTCTGAATCAAGGGGATTAGTTAGACCAAGCCATAAATACATCACAACACATCATCAATATAGTACAATGTGTGGTAGGTGCTATGTGAACAGTATAGATAATACATATTCTAAAGATTTAGAAAAGATGACAACTACTCCAAGAATGGTCTAAACAGAGACTTGGATTATATTTTTTTATCAGATACCTAGCCTTACGGGCCTTTAGCTTTCAAGTTTTTTCTTTTTCATTCTTTCCTTCTTTAATTCCTGAGAGTTAATTTAAGATGGCCAATCATGTTGGAAAGACATGAATAAATTTAATATGGCATTCCCCGCCCCCCAAATATGACATTGTTGAAGAGGAGGTTGAGAGTGAAAACTCTGGGGCCATGTGGCCTGGGTTCAGACCCTAATTCTGCCCTTACGAGGTGAGTTTCCTGAGCAAGGCTGCTAACCTCTGTTTCAGGATGGTCACCTGTTAAAAAGGCAATAGTGCTCACCTCAATGAATATCCTAAGTTTTTATGAGAGCTCAGTGAGCTAGAACAGTGCCTGGTTTAAGTGTTCAATTTTATGCTTGTGCTCAGTCATGTCTTAATCTTTGTGACCCTTGGAGCTTGCCGGGCTCCTCTGTCCATGGGATTCTCCAGGCAAGAATACTGGAGTGGATTGCCATTTCCTCCTCCAGGGGGATGGATTCTTTACTTTCCATAGGGTTGGATTTCCCCTTCATCACCCCATTCTCTGTGTTGGCTTTTTCTCAGGTGGACCAGCTTTCATGGCTACAGATGGTTGTGGTTGGACTTGAGAGACCAAAGCTCCAGCTGGTGGCCTCACGAAGTCCTTTTCCTTCTGCTCACTTTTCTGAGCAGCGTGCTCTGACTTCTAGGATTCCCCTTGAATAGAACACATTCCCTGGCTGCTGTTAGTGGAAACCAGGCCCTCTCCAAACCAGGAGCTTCTGGCTTAAGGCATATCTTATGGGTTCTGCTTTTTCATCATCCTTGTATTTTATAAGCCTGCAGCTGTGAGTTCCAGCCCAGAGGGGCTTGTCTTCTTCTGTCTTCTTTTGTGAGGGACAATGCTCTCCAGGGATTTCCTCACACATAGAAGTAAATGTAAAGCAAGGCAGTTACCCATGGATGGGAGACCCCAGACCCTAGCCTGGCACGGAGGGTAGAATCGGATAAGGTTGATGAACTCTAACAGGGACGGATGTAGAGTCCACAGAGGAGAACACCTGGGAGCATTTGGAGAGAGGAGACTTTAGGACCAGAGCCGGGATCACTGGCTTGGACGAGGAGGAATGCAGACGGCCGTGACAACCATGGCAGGGGTGGCGAGGGATCCCAAGCTCACGGTAACCCATTCCCTCATTCATCTGCCCCTGTGCATTGACCTGTTGAGATGCAGCTGGGTGTCAAATTTGGGTGTACTTCATTGTTGTTCAGTGGCCAATTCGTGTCTAACTCTTTGCAAGCCCATAGACTGCAGCACACCCGGCTTGCCTGCCCTTCACTATCTCCCAGACAGAGTTCATGTCCATTGAATCAGTGATGCCATCCAACCATGTCATCCTCTATTGCTGCCTTCTCCTCTTGCCCTCAGTCTTTCCCAGCATCAGGGTCTTTTCCAATGAGTCAACTGTTTGCATCAGGTGGTCAAAAGTATTGGAGCTTCAGCTTTAGCATCAGTCCTTCCAGTGAGTATTCAGGGTTGGTTTCCTTTAAGATTGACTGGTTTGATCTTTTTGGATCGAACCTGTGTCTCCTGCACTGGCAGGCAGACTCTCTACCACTGAGCCACTAGGGAAGCCCTGGGTGTTGTGTGGAGAGCCACCTACATAGTTAATAATGAGACAGCTGTCACTTGATAAGCGCCTGCCCTGTGCCAGGCACTGTCTAAGCCCTGGTGTGCAGTAACTCCTTGCTCTTGTTGCTGTTTTCGTATTGCGGTATGATCTGCATACAATTAGGCAGGTACTTGCTGAGTCTTGCCCAGTGTGCACACCTGTGTAACTTCTACCCCCATCCAGACGAAGAGCATTTCTGTCACTCCAAGAAGTGTCCTCTTGCCTCTCTCTAGTCACCCCCCTCTCCTGTCAGACAACCACTCTTTTGATTTCTATCTCCCTGGATCAGTTCTAGAATTTCATATAAATGGAGCTAGACTGTATACACCCTTTGGTTTTGGGTTTTTTTCACTCAGTGTGATGTTTTTGAGATGCCGCCTTATTGTGTGTTGTGCAGTGTTTTTTCCTGGTACTGAGTGGTGTTCCATGGACTGAATAGACTGCAATTGTTTGTCTATTTTTCGAAGAATATATTTGAACTCTTTTTAAAAAATTTCTTTTTTGGCCTTACACTTACCTTACACTTCTCGGCTTATGGGATTTTAGTTCCTCAACTAGGGATCGAACCCGTGTCCTTGGCTGTGAGAGTGTGAAGTACCAACAACTGGACCACCAGGGATTCCCCTGCATTGTAACCCTTAGTCTTCTTAACAACTCCATGACAGAGATATTGTGATTAGGAGCCCCATTTTAGGGGTGAGGAAACCAAATGACTTGGAGGTTTTATCAGTTTAAAAAAGGAGGCGATTCTAGGTCTTGGTAAATGCCACGAGGACAGTAGCACAGGGTGACGCTGTCAGAGGGTGCACGTGTCACGTCAGTGGAGGCCAGCTAGGGTGAGGTCCGAGTCTGGTTGCAGGTGGCGTTGAGAGGGCAGTGGCACCCTTGCTGTGGCAGGTCTACAGAAGCGAGGGGCCGAAGTCAGATGGCCGTGGCTGGGTGAGAGGAGGAGAAGCAAGAAAACAGTACATCTTACCTTCTTTCCAGAAGCTTGACTGCAGAGGGGGAAGTGGCAATGGCGGTGGTTCAGAGAGGGTGTGTGGAGAGTGGGCTCAAAGTGACCCTCATTTTCACCCTCATCTGTCTGAAGCTCACCCTGACCGCCTTCTTTTCTCGGGGCCTGGAGAGGTTGAAGAGGTAGAAGGTGAGGAAGGGAGTGTCTGGTGTCCGGACTGTGGGTGGGTAATGGGCTCAGTGCAGGATTCAGTTTGCGATATGGATGAGGGTGACCACCTCAGGTCTCTTCCAGGAGTGTGAGGGGCTCAGGGTGAGCAGGGAAGGTTCCAGAGATGAGGTGGGGCCCCTCAGAGAGGCAGGAGCAGGCAAGGGATCGCCCAGGGAGTCCAGGGGACCGGGCAGGTTGGCACCCTTTGATGAGGTGCTGCATGTGGCTGAGCAGCAGTGAGCTGGGAGTCTGGAAACTCTGGCTGATGAAGCTAAGTGGGCATCCCAGGCATGACTGCTGACAGGCAAGTAGGGATAGACTTGGAGTTACCTTAGGGTCTTAGACCAAGAAATGGAGGAGAGCCAGGAAACCATGCCTGTGTGTGCATGTACCACACACATACACAAACACCATACATACACACACACACCCCACACTAACACACACCACACACATCACATACACACACACACCATACATACGCACCACACTTACACATACCATACACAGCATGCCTGTCCTGCTCTAAGGGGAAGGGAGAGTCAAGAGCCATGTAGGTTAGGAATGCTTTGGGCTGCAGTTAAGAGAAAACCTTTCTGAGGTTGGCTTTCAACTACACAGATGTGAATTGGGCCTCCCTTGTGGTTCGGCTGGTAATGAATCTGCTTGCAATGCAAGAGACCTGGGTTCGATCCCTGGGTTGGGAAGATCCTCTGGAGAAGGAAAAGGCTACCCACTCCAGTACTCTGGCCTGGAGAATTCCATGGACTGTATAGTCCATGGGGTCGCAGTCGGATGCGACTGAGTGACTTTCACTTTAAGACGTGAATTAGCTCCCTGGAGTAATGGATTACTTTGGGGATGGTTAGTGGTCTAACACCTTTACCAAGGGTGTGGGTTCTTTATCTCTCCTCCCATCCCTGCCATGCAAGCAGCACTGACCCCACAAAAGGCCAGGGTCACTGGAGTAACATCATGTCCCAGGGTGTCCTGACTGGGTTTATTATCTACCTGGAAGTGAAATATCATGATCAAATTAGATATCAGAATTTAAACTGAGAACCATCAGAAAGAAGTGTTCTATGGATTAAAGATGTAGAGTGTGTGTGTACACACACACACACGCGCGTGCACACACACACATTATGGCATATTGCTCAACTATAGGAATGAGTGAAGTAATGCCATTTACCACAATAAGGATGGACCTAGAGATGATCATACTCACTGATCAGACTCAGATCATACCCAGACAGAAAAAGACAAATCTCATATGATATCACTTATATGTGGAAGCTATAAAATGATACAAATGAACTTATTTACAAAACAGAAATAGAAAACAAACTTATGATTACCAAAAGGGAAAGATGGAGGAAGGGATAAATTAGGAGTTTGGGGTTAACATATACACCCTGGTAGACATAAAATAGAAAACAGTGAAGACCTACTGTGCAGCACTGGGAACTCTACTCTATAGCTTATAATAATCTGTAAGGGAAAAGAAGCTGAAAAAGAATAGACACATATGTACATATGTTTAACTGAATCACTTTACACCTGAAACCAACCCAACATTGTAAATCAACTATACTTAAATTTAAAAAAGAAAGCATTCCAGACACCAGCTTCTTTTAGTCTCAGTGCATTTGTGGTGTTGCCCTTGGGTGCCCCTCTGCTTTCATCTCAGCCCATGAAACCCAGTCTCCCACCCGGACCAGGGTGTGGGCTGGCCCAACTCTGCCCTCAGGAAGTTTGTTCTCTGGGATTAGCTCAAAGAGGGCAGGTCCGGTGTTAGGGTGACAGGCTCCTGGTGTTATGCCATGGAAGGTCGGAGGAAGTGATCAGAGAGGCTTATGAAAGATTTCTGGGCTTTTCCTGGTTCTGAAACAATACTTGGAGTTGAAACAAAAAGGTTTGGGCGAACTGATCTGACGGATGTTGGAGGGAGAGGTGCTTGTGAAGGTCCCAGCCTGTCATTTCAAAGGATTCTGTTTTTTTTTTCTTTTAACAACCCTCATCGAAGTCCTTTTGTCTGTACTGCTCACTTCTGCTTCCTGCTCACCTCGCCTTCCTCTGCCAGGCTGTATCCCGGGAGGAGGAAGCAGGCATTTCCCCAGCGAGGGGCCCTGGGATGGTGGGAGGGGCTGGGCTGCTTCCGCACAGTGACCTGGCAGGACATGTGCTAGGCAGGTGGAGTCTCACAGAGTGGACACCGGCTCTGCTGGTACCCTGTCTGTTTGATGAAACTTTGGCCCCTCCTGTAGTTTTTGATTCCTTGGACTAGAGAGGTTTCATTTAACAAGGGTTGCTGTTGTTGTTTTAAATTTTTATTGGAATATAGTTGATACACAATGTTATGTTAGTTTCAGGTGTACAGCAAAGTGAATCAGTGATACATATACATATATCTATTCTTTTCAAAAATTTTTTCACATATAACTCATTACAGAGTATTGAGTAAAATTTCCCTGTGCCATGTAGTTAAGTCCTTAGTAGTTATCTATTTTATATAGTAGTGTGTTTATGGGCTTCCCTGGTGGCTCAGAGGTTAAAGCTTCTGCCTCCAATGCGGGAGACCCAGGTTCGATCCCTGGGTCGGGAAGATCCCCTGGAGAAGGAAACGGTAACCCACTCCAGTATTCTTCCCTGGAGAATCCCATGGACGGAGAAGCCTGGTAGGCTACAGTCCACGGGGTCGCATAGAGTCGGACACGACTGAGCGACGAAACGGAACGGAACGGAACGTGTTTATGTCAATTTCAATCTCCCGATTTATCTTTTTGCCCTCTTATCCCCTGGTAACCACAAATTTGTTTTCTATGTCTATGACTCTCTGTTTTATAAATGAGTTCATTTAACAAGAGTTTTTGAACACCTACTCACTAGGAAATATCAGGGTGAATTCAGCAGGATCCCAGCCCTTGGAGGGCCTGCAGGCTGATGGGATGAATTTGGACATGGACAGTGGCCTTAGTTAGTAGATTAGGTGAGGTATGGACACAGAGAAGGAAGAAATCCAAGTGCTGGGGTGCTAAGGAACACTTGAGCATCTTCTAAGGATGAATCCAGAAGGAAGCTGGAAACCAGGTATTGGATTTCCAGGCACTGCCGTTGTCTGACTTCCGTTAGACTTGCAGCTGGGTCTGCCCGTAGTTCCTTTCTGCTTTCACAATTGTTCTTCTCTTAACCCACATCTCAAGGCAGTGCTGGCAGTAGTGAAATCCCCTAACTCCTTCTGGGCCATTCAGTTCCTTGCTTCCTTTCTTCTTCGAGGTTTTCCTTAATGCTTTCTTTTCTCTGAGTTGGTGTTGGTCCTGGCTCCCATCTGTCTTGTCCCCCTGGGCGCTCTTTGCGGGATCATTGAACACAAGTGAGGTCATTGTTCTCAAGCTGCTAAAGCCCCTTAATCTTGTTATATCACCCTGGCTGCGTGAAGGCTGAGGCTCCTTGGGGGTAAAAGGGTCTCTTTGTGAGGCCTGGAGGGGAGAAGGTTAAGCCACAGTTTAGGTGAATCTTCCCTCAGCAGATGTTTGCAACCAGAGCAGAATGGTGTGATTCACTCCCTGCTTCTAATAGGGGGGCCCCTGGGAAGTCCCCGGAAGGCCAGCAATGATGTTGTCCATCCATCAAGCATTGGAGGGTGGTCCTTGTCGGTGATAGGAGTGCGCATGTTTATTGGGTTTCACTTGGTTTAGCTATTAGGCAGGGTGATTTCTTCAGCTCTGAAATGCTTCGCTGTTACCAGCTGGGACCCCATTCATCAAGGTCTTTTAGAAAAAGTATTTAATTAATTGATGGGAATAAACAAAGAGGGAAGGTTTCTGGGTGGGACTTTGTAGTTCATGGCAGTAACGGTAATAAATGCGTTGGGGGATTCCTGCTTGTGCATCTGTTTCTTGAGTCACGGCATCCCCCTGTAGGGACACCTCTTAAATCTGTTCCTATCTTCCTAATAAAATGGAAATCAAAAGTTAATTGGTGAAATTTTAAAATAATCTCCCAACATCTGGTGGTTCATTTATGGCTTCAACCAGATGTGTTTTATTAACAACTAGCTGGCCTTTATCATTGGGAGGATAACTGTTCATTTATTGGGAAATAAACTGAGACACCAGAGAATAGGATTCACAGAGCACCATGGCCATTTTCTCTCACTCAGGCTGTTTCATACTTTACTTAGATGCTGGGCTGAAGCCCTCGGATTTGTCCTGTTGGCTTAGTTATCATTTGGTTCCTCCTGACCCGTAGGGCAAGACCGGTCATCACAGTGGATGTCTCCATCTTCCTCCCCGCCTCCATCAACATTACGGCGCCTCAGTGTCATGACGGCCAGCAGCCTGTGAACTGCCTGAACGTCACCGCCTGCTTTCGCTTCCACGGCAAACACGTTCCGGGAGAAATAGGTAACACACAAGATCAAGTCAGGGCTCCGCATAGCCATCCTAACTGGAGTGGGCTTGTGGGATCATGGGCAACCAGGGGCTGTTCTGGAGTTCCCTCCTGAAGTGCCACCTAGCTGGATTTACAGGCAGCAGGTCCATAGGCTAGATGCCCTTTTCCCTGAGGTTCCCCCTCTGCTCTTCTTACCATTATTTTCCCAATTCAGCTCTCAGAAAAATAATATTTGACTCTAAGCATCCTTTCTCCAAATGTCCTTGGGCCATTCTGAAACCTCACTGGGCGATGGGTAGGACAGGTGGTGGGTCTTGTGGACATGCAGTGGGTAGCCTGGCCCTTCCGAAACATTTCGTGTAGTTAGAAAAAACGGTAGTGGGATTTTGGAGGCTCTGCCTTGAGCTTGCAGCACCAGCCAGATGTTGAGGGCTCATGCTCTTTACTGTGGGATCAGAGACACAGGATGAGTGGTGAGTTTAGCATCCTGAGTTTTACAAAGGTTCAGGCTTCCAAAAGGCAGGGAGCTGCCTTTGTTAGCTTCAGATGATGGAGAAGAGGCCGGTAAACCCTGGCCACTGGCAGCCATCCCCGCCATTTCTCTAACAAGGGGAGGTCGACTTGCTGCCTTAGTTCTGAGACTGGATCAAGGCCTGGAACAGGGTAGGATCAATGTGGCTTAGAAGTCAGTGTGTGATCGCCTGAAGGAAGTGAATCTGGAGCAGTTGTGCAGATTAAGAAGTTCTTTGTTTTTACTTGAAAGGCTGATGGAATAAAAGAGAACTCCAAGGAAATGAAAAACAAAAAAGTTTTAAAAACCCCACAGCGCCACCGTTAAGGATCTGAATTCTTTGACTTTCTTAGACATTTTTAATGTCATGAGTATCTCCTCTCCCTCCTTACATGCAGTCCTTGGACAAACAGTGTCAGCGTCCCCTAGGGGTTTGTTAGACGCGCAGAATCACAGGCCCTGTTCTAGAATCTGAACCAGGATCTGCATTCAGTTAAGATCCCCTCAGGATGCTGGTACACATTTAAGTTTGAGATGCTCTGCTCTGGAGTGCAGGTGTGTGGGAACCCAGACACACAGAACACTTGGGCCGCACCAGTCAGTTTCTCAGCTGCGTCTAGAACATTCTGCCTTAGATAACAATATGCTAGTCCTTCTAGGCCAGGGGTGCCCAAACTCTGGGATCTGATGCCTAATGATCTGACGTGGAGCTGATGTAATAATAATAACAGAAATAAACTGCACAAAAAATGTCATTCTCTCGAATCATCCCCAAACCATTTCCCCTAGCCCAGTTCATGAAAAAATTGTCTTCCATGAAATTGATCCCTGGTGCCAAAAGGTTGGAGACTGCTATTATGGCTTGTTTCATTGACATTTCTCTTGATCTTCAGGTGGATTGAATAAACTCAACAATGAAATCTTGTATTTTTTTACGAATTTTTGAAAAAGAACTCAGAAATTTCAAAATTGAATATGAATTTACTGTGAACTTGGAACTTGGGTAGTGAGAGAGAACTAACAAACTTTTTGTGTGCAAATCCAGTGAGAAAAAGATACTTGGTCCAGATCATACAGCTCTTGGTGAAGCCAAAAGTTGAATTCTGGTCTGATGATACTATTGCTTTCCAAAAACAATTTCCTACCACCTCCCTAATTGTTTAAGGCACCACAGTCTCTAGGGAAAAAAAATGGTCTGATGGTCTTGGGACACATATAGCCTCTGCCTAATTAGATGGTATGTCCTTTATCAAATATCAACTCGTGATATAGTTGGACTCCATTTAAAAGCATTTTAAAAGAATTGTTGAGTTGAAGATTACTTCTGGTGTATTTACAAATAAGCAGAACTATTCTATTATAGAACTCTTAAGAAAAGCAAGCAGTTAATAGTTCATGTGTGTGTTCATTTGTCAAATATTTATTGTGTGCCTGCATGAGCCAGCCATGTCCTCATGGAGCTTTTAAGGGGAATTAGAAAAAGTTTCTATTTTGATCCTGAAGCTGCATACACAGTTTTCAGACTCATTAACCACATCACTGTGGTGGTGAGAATGGAGGTAAGTTGGTAGAGCAGGAACAGAGGAGAAGAAACCAAAATGCAGGTTTGGAGCAAGAGTGATTTCAGAGCATATGACACAAGTGTGAGAGCAAACTCTAATTCGTAGATTCAGGGGTTGAGCCAGGAGGAGATGTGGGTGTTTTCTCATGCTGCCCCTAGCAAGTGTCTCCTTCTGGGGCTCTAGTCATTGACCCCAGTCACTGGGGCCTTTTCATTGACCCCGGTCATTGGGGCCCCTTTCATTGACTCCAGTCACTGGGGCCTCGTCCATAGACCTCATTCATGGGGCTCCTTTCATAGACCCCGGTCACTGGGACTCTTTTCATAGACCGTGGTCACCTGAGCCCCTTTCAGTGACCCTGGTCGTCAGGGCCTCTTTCAGTGATCTCCAAGGAGAATTATAATGTAGGTCTGGGCTAGTCATGGCCCTTCAGTGGTGGAGGATGATGGAAGAGACAGGCTGTTGGATGACATCCAGGGGCAGAAACCTGGCTAAGGTCCGCTTTAGGGTGTGGAGCATTTAGCAAGAGCTCCCAGCCTAGTAATACATGTCACTTCCTTACTCTCCATCTGCCACATGGGGTCATTGATGAAATCCAGTATCTCTTGACAGTATAAGGGGATGTTTGTACACATTTATTTAAGAGTCAGGCTTAAAGAGGATGGTAGCTGGAGAATTTGGGTATTTGCAGAGCAATGCAGGAAGTTATCTGTCCTTGGCATTTTCTGGCCCTTTCCCTGGCATTCAGGGAAATGAGCGATAGCTTAGTTTTTACAGTAAAGGGAGAAATGTAGAAATCTGCCCCTAAATGAGCTGGCAGTGGAATATAGAAGGTTTGAGGAGGGAACAATGGGAAGCCGTGATGGTGGAGCTGAAGTAGCCATGTGGATGCATATGTGGGTAGCGTTCACCATAGACGCTTCCCCAGGGTTCTGCGCCATCAGGAAGATCAGGTCCCCAGTTTCCAGATGCAGGAAAGATGTGGATACCGTCAGTGTACAGACATCCTCTGCTCTCCTCCTGGCCCAGTAGCTGGTGCTGGCCAGCTCAGTGTTATCTCCCAGGCCTCTGCATTGGGAGCCCGGGGCTGGAACTCCGGCTACAAGCCTTCCTCACTGTCATTGCTGGAGGAAGATACAAGAACATGTTTGTGGTGGTTTGGGCCGTGGCGTGCTTGGCAAGAGGGCATCTTCCAGTTACCTCTGAATGTCTGCGTATCCAGAGCAGAGTTTGTCAGCAGAACTGCTGTGTTTGGACAGGACAGCCTGGGCAGTGCAATAAGGATGTGCCCAGTGTTGTGCTTGGTACTTCTGAACAGTTGTCAGAAGTAGTATATGTCTGCTGGCATCTTCAGCTGTGGGATCACCCTGAGAATGTTTTGGGGGGACTGTAAGCAGTAAGTCATCTGTTCAGCTTATTCTCTCCCTTGGGACCTGGTGGAGCTCAGGCATACACATAGAAAAGGGTCTCTGTTTGCCTCTTCATTTTCTGTATTGTAATGGAAAACCCTCAGCTCCTGCTTGAGCACAGGACATTCAGGGCCAGCTGGTGACCCAAGCCACCAGAGGGGCCACTGTGGCTTCTGGTGGTACTATGGGAAATAGAGCGGTTCTCTATGGGGGCAACTCTACCTTAGCCCCCATGACAGCCTAGCAAAGTCCATCCAGGAGAACGGAAACCACACCAGTTGTTTTAACAGAGAATTTAACACTGGGAATCAGTTAAGCAGATCATGGAGGACCTAGTTGTAACCGCAGGGAGCTGCTTGTAGGTCTCTATGAGGGATCTTAAAGGTGGTTCCTGACAAGCCACAACAGCAGCACATGAAATCTTGTCAGAAATGTGAATTCTGCATGATTCAGAAACTCTGAGAGTAAGGCCCAGCAACCTAGGTTTTAACAAACCTGCAGCTAGCTTGGATGTGAGAACCTCTGGTCAAGGATAATAAAGGGAAAATGTTATATGTAGGGTGGACCACTTGCTTGGGGTCATCAGAACCTGTAAGCTTGGAGAAGGGACCTTGCGGACCTGGCATCTAAACCTTGGAGGTGGGGACACCGGTTGGTGCCACTGGTATATCTCAGGGTTGCAGTGAGGCTGGCTCTAGGGCTTGGGGTGTGGGGGAGGGGAAGAGAGGAGAATTAACTGCTGTTGGAAGCAGCTGCGTGGAAAACGGTCACTGGGTTAAGCTTCCCCTCCTGCAGCCTTGCAGCCTCCCTCAAGCTCTCCATCTTGGCAGGGTCTCCCAGAGAGCCACAGGCAAGGCAGAAAGGAGGTCTGCAGAGTCCTTGCCACAGCCGAGCAGAGCAACAGCTTTCTAAACGCGTCACAGGGAGTCACTGAAACTCCTATGTGGCTCATTCAGTCAACAGATAGTTATTAAGTTCTAAGAAGTGCCAGACCGTGTGCTTGGGTGGAACGGACCAGGCAATGTCTTTGCCCTCATGGAGCATGTGTGGCTGGTCCTGTGTAGTCCTGCGCTGCAGACAACATGCTCAATTTAGGCAGCACCAAGAGCACATTTATAATGTTTCATCAAGCCTTTTAATACAAGAGTTCAGCCCATCTCAGGTCTTACTAATCTTCACTCTTGGCCTGGGGAACAGTGTGAGGCTCCTGAGAGCCTCCTGGCTGCCATAAGCAAGGCCGGTGATGGCTGTGCCTAAGAGGCCTCTGCTCCTTACTTGCAGACCAGGCCTGTACCTAACTTGCTGGCCAGGCTGAAGCCTAAACGCGCTTGTCAGTCCTCAGAGGCTGAGACTCAAGCAGTCAATTCTGGACTATCCCCGGCAAGCTAGGTGGAAACCAGACAGGGCTGAGCCCTAAGTGGTTGTGTTCTTTGCTCTGACCTGGCACCCCCATATTTCCGTGGCTCTCATGCAGTCTGGTGAGGCTGAGAGTGAGCAGGGGCTTGTCCTGTCCTCAGACAGGCAGTACAGCCAGGTCCTGAGAAATGGCACCAAGGTCATGCAGACCAGTGGCAGAAACAGGGTTGAACCAGGCAGCTTGTACCCAGACCTTTCCTCTGGTCCTCGGGGTGCATTTTTACTCCAGAGAGTGTTTGCACGTGGAGAACATTTTCTGAGCTCCTTCTGGTCTCTCAAGCAGCATGGAGATGGAATAATGAGGCAAGTCCATGTTCTATGAGGAGAGGGCAACCTACTGTAATTACCACCTCATTGCTTGGGGGGAGGGTAAGAAAAGTTAGGAGAGTAGGAACAGTCTCTTTCTCCCCTGTCTTCTGGAAAACGTGAAGGGAAGCTCAGAATAAGTCTGGAAGGAGGATTTATTGGTAGAATTTCATAGCTGAAATCATGTTCTAATGGAGAATGGGACTGAATCAAAACTCGCCGGGAGCGACCAGAGCCACGTTGATGCGAGACAGCTGGCTTGCTGCTGGCCCGGGCCGGTGTTGGGGGGCCCTGGGGAACCAGCTGGGGGGTAGGGAAAGGAGGAGGCTGGAAGCATGACTCCAGGCAGATCAGCTTTTCCATCAAGATGACATCATTCGACATGGCAGGGACACAGGCTGCCAGAAGGAGAGCTGAGGCTGTGATGTGTGCTGTTGGAGCAGGCCCTAATCAGAACCATTGCCTCCCCGGGCCCGGCTGACTAAGCTGGGGAGGCCATTGGCAACTCTGCCAGCCTGATGCTCCCGTCTTCCCACAGGGCGGGCTGCCGAGCCAAGCAAGCTGCCCAGCTGTTTCTCCAGCATCTCCTCTGCTGCTTGGGGCGGTGGTGGTGGGGGCTTCCTTTTAGGCACACCTGGGGTGCTAGCTGTTTAAAAACCACCGGTCGAGCTCAGAGTCAGGATGTTCTGCCCTTTTTCCCACTCCAACAGCTACCTCCTCCTTTAGGCTGGGTTTCCCATGATGTGTCTCTTGGTTTTGTTGTAAAAGAGATTTGGTAAGGTGCTAACTTCTTATTGCATAATTTAAAATACCACGTTTTAAATCAAGGAGAAGCTCTGAGTAGGCAGTTCAAAAGATGAAATGTTTCCAAAATGATTGCACTTGGTGAATCAGATGAATCTGGTCTGATGGTACATTTTCACACTTTAGAAATATCTGATAAGTGAGCTTGTTGGCGTGAGTACACTCCACCCAGAGCAGAACAGCGGCTTTGGTCCTCCGATCAGGGTTAGTGACTCAGAGCTATTTCTCTTCTCCCTTGATTTGCAAGAGAAATATATTGGGCCAGTGATTCTGCAGTTAGACAGGGTTTTGGGGAACTAAGCTTGATGTTTGTAAAATACCTGCTCAGTTCTTGGCACATATGGAGGGTCAAATTCATTCTGTTTTCTGGACTTGCCCCATTTTAATTCAAATTCTTGCAGAAGTAAAGCCTGTGGCAAAGATTTGAATGCACATTGTTGATTCAGGAGGGGATCCCAGGAAATACCAATAGGAAAGCAAGACCATGAGACAGGAAGGGAAGTCAGCTGCAGTATTTGGGGTTCACCAGAGAAACAGAATCATGAGGATATTGGATACTGTATATGTAAGTATAAGATATTGTAGCTCAGAGGCAGTCTGGAAGCAGCATTCCTTTTCGGGAGCACCTTTGGTCTTTTTCTCTTAAGACCATCAACTAATTAGGTTAGGCCCACCCACATCCTGGATGGTAGTTTGCTTTATTTGAAGGAAACTCAGACGATAAAGAATCCACCCGCAATGAGGAAGACCTAGCTTCGATCCCTGGGTTGGGAAGATCCCCCGGAGGATGGCATGGCAACCCACTGCAGTATTCTTGCCAGGAGAATCCACATAGACAGAGGAGCCTGGCGGGCTACAGTCCATGGGGTCACAAAGAGTCAGACATGACTGAGTGACTAAGCACTAACTGATGTAAATGTCAACCTCATCTAAAAGGTACTTTCACTGTGATGTTCAGATAGGTGTTTGACCAAATACCATGGTTTAGTCAGGTTGACCAGAAACCATCACAGCAGCAGAATAGAGCATGTGTTATTGAACCTGTTACCTCTGTTAACAGGACTGCTAGAGTGGAAGCCTGCTGGGGAAGCCTGGGAGCCAGAGTAGACACACCTCACAGTTACCCCACCCAGGGGACCGGGGAGCTGGGGTCACACTTTCCTGAGGGCTGTCCCAGGGGCTTTAGTCCTTGGTGCTCCTGGCTGGCTGTTCCAGTGGGTGGGGCCGCCAAAGCCCTTGGGAAACGGGGTTGCAGGTGCCAGCAGTTTGGAAGTTGGGTTGGACAGCAGAGAAATGGCAAAAGCCAAAAGGATGTGGGTGGGGCACTGATGCTATCTGCTCTGTCTTCCTGTGCTCATTTCCACCCACTTTTCTCTGGGCTTGGCCATTCATTGCTAATGAGATGGTTCAAACGCGCTGTTCTCTCCATGGTCACCCTTCACGTCCAGCCATGGAAGGGCATCTGTGACTCCCTCACCTGGCAGGATGGCCAGATGGGGACTGCAGAGGGGACCCCATTTAGCAAGGTCTTCTGGCTCATCTTCAGCAATGTCCATCTCCTGTCCTGACCTTGCTAAATGGAACTTGGAAACTTACTTCATTTCTACTTATTCTTTCTTATTGTTTGGCTGTTGCTTAGGGAAATTGTGATCAAGAGAAAGTAAATTGGCCAACGTTTAGTTCCAGATCTCTATACTTGTTTGATTCTGCTGTCTGTGCATTCAAAGAATGTGAGATTTTGATCCAATAATGTAAAAAACGTACCAAGAACCACTGTGATAGGAATGGCCCAACATCGGGGATGAGAAGAGCTCCAGACTCCGCTCTCTGGCCGGGAGCAAGTCTTGTTCCCTCTTTTTTAAAAAAATTATTTATTTTTAATTGGAGGATAATTGCTTTACTTGTTCCTTCTTGGGGCATCAGTTCCTTATCTGAAAAAATGAGGGTCTTGATCGAGTTGGTCCCTAGGCTTGCCTGAAAGCTTTCACATTCTGCAAGTCTGCCTCCTTTCCTGCCCCACTGCAGTCTGAGCAGGTGTGTAAGTCTTGTGCAGGCTCCTGTGCTTTCTCTGTTGAAGTACTTTCCTGTATGCGTTCTTCTCTTTTCAATCATATCACCATCCAGGTCTCAGGTACCTCTTGGTGACCCAGCTTCACCTTGGAAATCAGCTATTTGCTGAAATAAACAAGCTGGGGCAGACCTCCCTTTGCTGACCAGGAATCTGCTGGCATGGCCTGGCAAAGTCCCTGAGATGGCAGAGGCCCAAGAAAACCATTAAATGCGTCAAAAATACGCCCTGTGGCAGCTGCCGAATGCCTATCCAGGTCACTTTCCCCCTTCATACCTTCCCTAGTGGCTAATCCCTTTGATGTTATTAAAAGGCAGAGCCATCCCCACGGTCCCAGCTCATATAGTTAAATGCTGGCAGGCATGAGGTTACTTTTTTGGGGTACAAGAGCCCAGCTACTAGGAGGCTCGTGTGTGGAGCCAGGGCAGGGGCTGGGTCATCCGTTTTCCCACTGCTCAGCAGTCTCATCTGGTCATTCTAGGGACAGACGCTCCTTTCCTCTCACTTTAAAAATGCCATGCTCCCCTGAATCCACAAAGCAGCTAAGAAATAGGATTATGTAAAAAAGTGTTATGTGGTACAGAAGAGCGGTGAAATGGTTCTGTTGATACTAAAGCCATGCTTACCTAATAAAACATTGTCACATACTTACTGACAAACTCTGAAATAATGGAGGTGAAAACTTTTGGGTTTATGCAATGTGTGTTCTGTATTGTGACCATGTTTTAAAGTCCTGCATTTTGTCACAATAGGTTCTGTCACCCTGGCATTACACCTTGAGGCACAGGTGATGAGGTTTTCTTTTTTAGGGGTGCACCTCAATGTAGACCTCATGGCGGTCATGATTTTGTTGAACCAATTCAGTTCAGTTCAGTCGCTCAGTCGTGTCCAACTCTCCGCGACCCCATGAATCACAGCACACCAGGCCTCCTTGTCCATCACCAACTCCAGTAGGCACTGTTAAATCATGTGGTCCCACCCCATGGCGGCCTGGGAATGAAGTCAGCTTCAGCCTCTTCTGTGTTTCCTTGCATGAAAGCTCTATGAGAGGAGGGGTTTGCCCATGTTGTTCTTTGGTGTGTCTCGTATGCCTGCACAGTGCCCAGCGCAGTGGACCATGGATGGCCACAGTCCAATAGATGCTGCAGTTATAGAGGCCTACTCTACATCTGTGCGATGAGTCAGAGTTATTGTGGGGGAGTGATAACTCCCTTGTGTTGGGCATATGACCCGTTTCATTGTAGGAGTCGGTATTCCACGTGGTTTTGGTAGTTTCAGTGAAAGTGAAGTCGCTCAGTTGTGTCCGACTCTTTGCGACCCCGTGGACTGTATCCCACCAGGCTCCTCCATCTGTGACATTCTCCAGGCAAGAATACTGGAGTGGGTTGCCATTTCTTTCTCCAGGGGATCTTCCCAACCCAGGGATCGAACCGAGGTCTCCCGCATTGCAGGCAGACGCTGTAACCTGTGAGCCCACCAGGGAAGCCCAGTAGTTTCACTAGCTTCTCTTTATTATTCTGTAGGTTTGCTCTGATGCCTGCCTTTTAGGACACGAATTGTGTTGGATACAGCTAACCATTGATGTGTATATTCGTGGCTCAGTTGATAACTCATGAGGTTTAAATCAGGGGGAGCTGTGATATGTGAAGCCCAGAAAATCCCCAGGAAGACAGGCTAGCCTGGTCTCTCTGGATTCTGCGGGGGGCCTGTCTGCATTCTTCTCTGTGAGATGGTATTGATCCGGGCTGCCTGACGTCAATCCTCTCTGCAGCGGAGGGCTGCATGTCATCTGAAGGGGGCGTGTGACCCTCTAAGGGCGTCTGGAGGGGGCCTTGTGACTGTGTGTGTCCTCACTCACATGTTGACCTTATTCATTGGCAGGCCTGAATTATGTTCTGACGGCTGATGTGGCCAAAAAAGAGAAGAGCCAGTTGCCCAGGGTCTACTTCGTGTTGCTGGGAGAGTCCGTGGGTCAGGTCTCTGAGAGGCTGCGGCTGGTGAACTTGGAGGAGACGTGTCATCACTATGTGGCCCACGTGAAGGTCAGTTGCTTTTTCCTCAAACGTTGATCTCTGCAGATGTTCATTTGCAACTGGTGGAAACTTTTATTCTGCATTATGTATGCTCTTTCAAAATTTTATTTTACAAGGAGGAGAACATTCGTTTCTTCTTTTTTGGAAGTGGGAGTTGGGCAGCTCTTCGTTGATCTTCCTGTGTTGGTCTTCGCCTCTGAGAACAGGGCTTTCTGGCCTTGCCTTCTTCTTTTGGGAGGTTTCTTGTCCTCCCCCCTCTATGAGGTTCAGTAGTCTTTTCAGAGGAGAGCCACAAAAGCACATGCCTTTGGATCAGCGGTGGTGCTGCATCATGCTGTACCTGATGCCTTCGTCAGCGATTCATTCCATGTT